>NC_086321.1:21109891-21463641 GCF_036172605.1 Pelobates fuscus | reverse complement strand
CATTCTAATTCTCTGAGAAAATCAGAGGCAGACAAATTATGTACAGGTAGATCTGGGTTTAATTGTCGCAATAAAAACTGCATAATGGTAAGGACTGTATAATCAGAATGTGATGACTGATATTGGCTGATTAGAACAGTGGTAACGTCACTCCCTGGGAAAACCAGGTTTGAATCCTGGTCAGACCACCTCACCAGTAACTGTCCTTGGGCAAGAAACCTTACAACATCTATCTACCTACCTCAAATCTTCATAGATTTTAAGCTCATTTGAGCAGGACGTTCTTCACTTCTAAATATCCCTTTTCTATATTTATAAAACACTGCAGAACATGTTCACGCTATGTAAATGCTAATAATAATAATTCCATGCTCTAAAAACATAAAAGACTAAAGCATACGGTATAACGTCTGTCACCAGTAGATGTAAGTATCCTAGTTTATGATATGATGATGATCAAGTATATGGCTACATAGTCACCAGTCATTAATTACATTGATTGGCATACTGGCAAATTCACATACATCTTACCAGCCGTAGGTGCAGCTTGTTATCCCACAATGCATAGCGTGGGCCTACACAATAGGCACTGTGTACTACTGCAACGTTTCTTCTGAGGCATTCATGGCATTGGCTGTCATGGACAGGGCAAACACAATTTTCTAACGATGTCCCCACAATACAAAGATGTCTATATACCTTAATAAAATGGCTGTCCATTTTGAATATGACCGTGTCAATTGAATTATAATTCTTTGGATATTGTTACCATCAAAAATTCTTGAAGAAATAATTAGTGCTATTCAGAAATAGAGAGGAATTCAGATATAGTTTGAAATTAATTTAAAGTTTAATTCTCTTTGAATTCCTGACAATTCACACCTTAATGAATAACAGTGTTTGTTACTGGCTGTGCCTGCTTGGAAAAAGTTTGAAAATAACTGTACAAAACTAACAGTGCGGTACATTAATAATAATGAAACAGTAAGAAGTTAAATATCGTTCAATGGTAAAGATACCTAGTGTCCCGAATGTACATAGGGGAACTGCCAATTGCCAGGATTTCTAATATTACAAGAAACAAGGCACCCAGATCCAAGCCCTCATACGAACCACATATAGGGGTGGGGATAGATATCGCCACCTTTCTTTAAAAGAAAAATGACGGCCAAGCTAATTCGCATAATCCATTATATATGGGTGACATCTCACTGAAGTGGTCTAGGTGCGCTTTCCCTGCCCCCTTTAGTCCTGCAATGTAAAACACTGCGGTTTCATAATAAATAAATGAAGGTAAGTGAATAAAGGGTTATTTAACTCTTATCAATGCTAGGAGGGGGATGCGGGGGCTGAAGAACATGTCGGTGTTAGAAATACATCTTTGTATTCCTAACACAGGGTTCCTTTAAAATACATTCGGAGGAGGGTAATTACCTAAGTTACTAAAAAGCTGTTTACAGTTTGTTTTGCTGTATGTTGGGTTGTACTGCAGTTTGAGTAGTTTGGACAGAAGAACCTGATCTCCTGAATGCTCATTCAATGAACGTTCTAGAAGTGTGCCCTGAGTGATGGACAGAAAGATAAACGAGGGAAGCTGGAGGAGGTGTAGCAACATATTCCACACTAGCAGAAAGTGTCGGACTGGGCTGCCAGTGCCATTTGCCGTAGTCAGCTACAGAGGAGAGCCAGCCATTATACTGGTCCTGCCATCTGACCTTAATTGTGGATACTTGAACTTTTCTGCTGCAAGGGAACTAAGTAACAGCGCACAGAGAAACACAAAGAAATGTAAGTTTTACATTTTACAAGGCTACAGTATCCCAATATCAGTGGGCCCTACACTAATTTTAACATATAAAATAACAAGTTAGCTGCAATACTTCCTGCTTAAACAGCTTCCAGAGACTCTGCTCAATTTATGCTTCCATGTGGTTACCACCAGGGACATATCTTACACGAGGCAAACAAGGCATTTGCCTTGGGCGGCACAAAAAATCCGCCCCCAAACGCCCAGGCAGATCCCTTGTTTGCCTTGTGTCCTGGGGGGCTCAAGAGCTTGCCGGTTGGCCACTTTTTATTTTTACGGTGTACACTTTCGTGGTTCTGTTTGTTTATCTCCACATATACAAGGATGGAAGAATCTATATTTACACCTGTATCCTTGAGTGGGGATCGTACCACTTCAAGCGCTATCCTTGAGTGGGGATCATACCACTTCAAGCGCTATCAGAGAAGCCATGTTTTACGGCTCCATTACACGTGATGGTACATTTTAATAGTTTTTACCTACCCTTGCTCCATAGCTCTACATATTTCACCATAAAGGATTGTTTGTTTATTTTTTATAAGGATACCCCCTACTACACCTATAATTCGAAGAATTACCTCTGCACTTGATCCATAGGCAGGGATTATTCCGCCCAGGGGCATACACTGAAGCTGTATTGAAGCTCCAGAAAGTGTGAGTGCACATCTTTTATCTTACCTATCACAGCTACAGTTTTAAAATACTACACTATTATTCTTCTCTAGTTCTCTCCACATATACCTTGTCAAGGATTACTGAAGCGCCCCCCTGTTTTTATCCAGTTTTCTGATCGGAAAAGAGAAACTCTGTATTGGTGTTTGAGCTGCTTGTGGACTATTAACATCTTGCTCCCGCTCTGAATTTCATTTTTGTGTTATTATATATAAAAAAAAATACTGTTTAAAATTAGATTTTTTTTTTTGTTTTTAAATCTTTATTTTTGTGTGCTCAGAGTCTCAATACAGGCTTGTCCAGCCACAACAAACTTAATTATAATAAACAATGGTAGACATCAGTATGGCATTCGAGTAACATCCCACATTTTAAAATTTTTGGAATTTGTTTGATAAACATGCAAAGACAGTTTGGTTAACATGATAGATATTGAGCATGCATTAAGTAGCATATAGGTAGCAAGATATGTATTCTTATTTAACATTGAGTTAGGTAAATTATGAAAGATTGTTCTACTATATGCGCATAACCACCTAGTGTTCGAGAGTAGAAGGAAGTGCGTATCAAAGGAGGTTATCCACTGAAATTTCACATTTTTGCTTCTTATACATGTTTGTCCTGGAAAACGGACAAGATAACTCAATGTAAAAAATATATATATAAAAAAAGAAATACTGTGAATTCACAAAATAAATGTGATTTCATGGTTTGCTTGAAGAAAAAAAATATATATATATATATATATAATTATCCATTTTAGGCTTAGTGCAAAGTTTAACTTTCCCCCCAAAAAATTGTTAACAGAGGTTGTTTGCATGAAATATTTGTCTGCTGTCAGTTTAAAGAGTGCCGTGGTGCTAATTTCCTGCATGGAAGCACATATTGGACATCCAGAATGCGCTCTTTAATTCTTTCTTGCATAAGAATTCCTTATGATGAGCCAAAATTAGACCAGGGCTTGTAACTCCAAATTACATTATTGGGTATTGTATCAAAGCAATTAAAGCGTTTTAAATCTGTATGCCAACTGAAGCATTAAAAATGTATAATAATGGACTGGCCTTGAAATTACACACCAAGACATGTATGTCAAACACAAAAAATAATTCACTATTTTTTGCAATTATACAAAAAATAAACTTAATCTCATCTAAATGTATTCTGGATTCTTCTTGGGCATCTCCGCCTAACAATACAAAAACAACATGAATTGCACAGAAGATTTAAATTGCAGATGCACAAAAAGCTAATTTATTTAAGCGCTACCTTTGTAAATACAAAATAAAAACGGTTTCCCTTGTGAGTTACATGAAAACTCGCTGCTGCCTAGTTTCAGCTAGCAAAGAATCAGGCTTTTATATTCCTATGAAGTTGCTTTCTTCTGTGTTATCAATACAAAACTAACATTGACCTTGCTCCTAGTAGGTTAAACTTCTGGCTTTTGTTTGAAATGGTAGACTGACTCCTTCTCGGCAGAATGCTACATATACATGCCGCTAGCGATAAAAAAGAATACACTATTGCTCCGACCCTTCATTAGTCAGAGGATCTTGCCAACGACGCCGCAGCTTGTATACCGTCTCTGCATGAAAAACTGTTTTCAAAGGTAACCTTGCCAAGGGCTATGTTCTGTCTTGGCAAAGGAAGCAAACTTTTAGTTTTTCACCAGTTAACTCTGCTTGAAAAACAGGTGTTTTGGTCTGAAATGGGACTTGGAAGATGAAGAAACCAAATTCTGAAATATAAGTCTTGTTTGAGGGGAGAGGAGGTAAAAAAAAATAAAAAAAATAAAAGATAAGCCTGCAGGGTCTGCATGATTTTATATTTTTTATTTAAAATGCAAATGATGCAGTTGGTTACAGGATTAAATGCTCTTTTGCATAAATGACCATGGAGATTATATTCATTAATTAAAATTGTGTAAATAATGTCCTGAAAGAACTCTCCCTTTGTATCCTGCAGGTTACAAAAAGTCTGGCGGTAAAAAGGTTCCGTCTCTGGAGACTCACACTAATTAAAAATAAAAATCCAGTCTAATAAATGTCAGAAAGATTGTAATTTGGGGCATTTCGTCAAAGAACAACTTTCCATTCACAGAACGCCAATGGAAAAAACTCTAGCGAGAATCACTTCTTGGTCTTTCTAATAAAATACAGCAAGGGTGGGATCACCACAGTTTACACGCGTATACATTAAGTATATAGTAAACTCTATAAAACAAAAATATACTTCAAAAGTCAAAATTGCATCTAAAAAATTCCAATAAGCTTTATAAAAATGTCTAATTGTGCATTAATTTAAACAATTTGGAGCTAAATAATTAGAAAACACAAAGGATTTTTAAATATGCAAATTATATATAATTTAACAACAATGCACCATAAGAAAAAATATTCGAAATAACAGGGATTTACCCAAAAAAACAACAACTTTTCATCACTCCTTTAACTAGAATCTCTGAGCATAAAGGGACACTCCACTGTCCAAATACAAACAAATAAAAAAAAATATTGTTTAATCCATATGCCCCAATAAAAACATGCATGCCTTTATTTAAACATTTTAAAATTGGGGTTTATAGATAAAACCGCTTGTAAAAACTGTAGATCTATTGTCCGCAGCCTTTGTAAGTCCTCCCCTTTTAACCCACCCAGACTTTCTGTGACCGTCCAATCACAGACTTCCCAATGCAGCTCAATGAGAAGTATTTGCAAGGCAGGTGCTCTGGGCAATTGCTGCCTCTTGGGTTTAGGTCACTTTAAAGAATAATTTACACAACAAACTTTTTACCTCTCAACAAGAAAGCTGGTGGGTAGGCTCGAAGAGGACGCTGACAATGGATGGACCTATAAATAATGTGGGTGCACCCGCCCTGGCCAACCTCACAGGGCAGACCATGCAGGAATTGTTATATCCATGGGCGTAGAACTTTGAGGTTATTCTACTTAGTGCACATTTGTCTAATAATACCATGCACCTGCTGATTGGAATATTGTTTGAGAAGGATAACTGCAAAGCCAGGTTAAACATCTTTTATTGTTTTCGGGGTACACTACCCTATATGTCAACCCATATCCAATAATTTAAGTGACATGGTCTGAAAAAATATATTGGGCTATATAATTCACATACAATAAAGAAATAGATCAACAAGGTATATTTCCCGTGATAATATAAACCGTAACAAGAAAATACACGCACACAGGACATCGGAGAAAAAAAACACATCATACCCAAACAATGGCCTAAATTTAGAAATGTCGGCAAACTATACCAAAATGTTATTTACATCCCACTAAACGCAGAAAACGTGTTGAAGAAAAAAAAAACAGTGAGTCTTTTCTGTTAGAATGTAATTCCTTCAGTGTTAGAGCAATGACGTTGAACATTCAATTACATTGTAACCACCAAACTACCACTGCATCTGAACTCACCCTGAAAATGGCATATAGGAACACACTCAAAAGAAATAATTACTAAAACATACATACTACATCAGCATCCGGTTCTTGGCTCATGGATATGTTTGTAGAGATTGTGCCTATCCAAATTTAGTATTACACTTCTAGATGGGTGTAATTAATAAATAATGGAAAATGTATAATGGCATCATTTTTGCCACAGTGTAATTATTGTTCTTCATTGTCCATGTACAAAATGCAGTGATAAAGAACAGGTTGGAATATACACACTACATGTATTTTTATGTACTACATTTATGCAGACCTAATTCTCATAAGATGCATGATTTCAGCTATTCAGGCGATCTAGCTTTAGTATAGAGTGCAAATAATAGACCGTGTTTAATCCTTTGAAATACAGGTCTTCACAAATATTTTCAATGTGGCCTTGCAGTGGAGTCTCAAAAAACAAAAAACCCTACAAACCTTGAGTATGATTGATTTTGAAGATATCAATAATTTCTTAGTTGGGTATTACTGACTGCCTCTTAGCGCTATACTGGTGCTTATTATTCATACATTTCATCTGTGCACCTTCCGTTACTCAAACAATGCTCACATAATTAAACAAATTTTAAAAGAAATCCTGAATAATTTATTTAAAAATATCCCAACAGTGCATTTGAATCTAGAATGTAACAAGCTGAATCATGCTGTTGTCATTGAACAGATGGATTTAAAAAAAATCAATTTGTAATCTACATATCAAACCTACCAACTTATAAAATAGCTTTAAAAATGCAATTAGATTAAAAACAGACAAATATCTATGTATCAGCCCTTGAGATAATGTGTAGAAACCACGGACCAAGAACAGCCTTATTATGAAATCAAGAACTTTTTAAACTATTCACAAAACAGCTTCGCAGTACGCCCCCCTCCCCCCCCCCCCTAATAACATCATTCTAATTTAGTGGTTATGGTGCCTGGGGTTTTCTGTTAAAGCTGTGCAAGGACACGCTGAACACTATAATCACTACCGTTTATGGTAATTGTTCAAGGAGTCTTTGGGTGAAAACCTTCTTGTTTTTGTGAAACGGTTTTCCATTGATTTGAGAAAAAAAGCCCAGCCCCTCTGTTGCCACCAGTAGGTTAAGAAAGTGATACGTTTGCACTATATATATATATCAATCTATCCACATTTGGACAGCAATGATAGTCTGTGTGACCTCCGCAGCTTTAAGGCTAATTAAGTCTACTTCAAGAGACACTGTAGGCACCGTAACTGCTTAATCACATTAAAGTGGCTACAGTGTCTCGAGCACCCTGGTGCCATGCTTCCATCCAGTGTTAACCTGTTTCTAACATGTTAATGCTAAACAAGGGTCCCAAGCAGTCCATCCCCTGTGTTCTACCTGGGCTAATGAAGAAGAAATGAGTCTGAGCAGCAATGGGTGGCTGTGATTGTCACAGTTAGAATCGTGGAAGCGCCTCTAGCGGCTGACAGTGAGACAGCCACTAGAGGCTGGATTAACCCTCAGTGAAACAGTTTCTCTGAAACTGCTATGTTTGCAGCTGCAGGGTTAACACTAGGGGGACCTGGCACCCAGACCACTTCATTGAGCTGAAGTGATCAGTGTGTCTATAGTGGTCCTTTAACAAAGGGTGGAGTTTAAGTTTAGCTCCACGTCCTTTGTCAAGTTTGCTATTGGACTTCAACTTAATATTCACTTCGTTCTAGAGTGGCTTCACTTGTTACAGCAGTGCATCACAATTCATCAGTGCGATCACAAAATTCATTTAAGGCATTTTATGGCAGTGCATTAGAAGAAGACCAGGCAGGTCTGGGATATCTAATAAAAGGGTATCAGCCCAGAGACATAAAAACATTTGGGGGGCCTGGGCGACAGGAATGGATCCCAAGGTATCTATTAGGTAACAGAGTTGCCATAGCACCTCAGCCCCTCGCTGTGTATATTGTTAATGCAGAAGTCCCTCTTACAAATTCTCAAAATTAATTCCACCAGGCACTCTCAAACTTGGACAATGAGCGGCTGTGAGTGCCTGGGAGATGCTTGGTTTGTGTCAGCTCAGAAACAGTTTAACACATAACTGGAAGGCAGCACCAGTGTCGTGGTAGCACCATAACTACTATAATGGGATGTAGTGGTTATGGTATTTAGAACGCCCCTATATTTCAGGAAATTTATCAAGTATCAGAACAAAACTCCACTCCTTAAATACGTCTGTGTTATCGCTTGTGTTTTGTTTTTTACCCATTGTAAATATAACAAAGAAATTGGACATTGAGCTCACAGTACTGTCGATGAACCAGCCATCTGAACAATGTTATTAATAGCAAAAAATAAACACATTTCAAGGAGTGTATTGAAATGAGCCACTGCTATAAAGCGTGTGCCAAACCGTATCACTGATTTTTATTATTTTCTAATAAAAAAAAGTTTTTAAAAATTGCGACATGCTTGTGGTTACACACTAAATTGGAAATCAAGGTCACACTCACTCAAAAATTGCAGACTTCAGGATGAAATTGGAATAAATGTCCAACCTAGCTTGATTTTCCAGCCTGTTTGCACTTCAATTCCAAGTGAAGAACCCCAAATAGTGTTTTTTTTTAAATTTATATGAATGATCTAAAAGCAGTAAATTCAGCTTCAAGACAAAGAAGGTAGTTTTGCATCTTGGGGGGGGGGGGGGGGGAATAAATCAATAATTTGGTTTATTCAGCATTTCTAAAATTCCCAAATAAAACCAGGTGTTTCTAATCACTAATAATATTTGCTGGATGTTTAGTGAATCGTTCCCATAGCTTGATAAACCATTTCAGTTTAAATAGACCTGGCCTGCGGCTACAGAAGGTCCAAAGCTGCTTTTTGACTCTTGCCAGATTCTTCAGTAAATATCGCAGAAGGTGGGGGGGATCCTTCCCACTAAACGAGCACAGACTGGCTAATGCTGATCTACGAGAGGAAACATTTCAGTGCGTTTCCTCTAGGACAGCAAGAAGCTTGTTAGTATCAATGGGAAATAATTTAATTTCACATCTTAATACACCTTTCAGTGGAGGCATCGCAGGCATACTGTGAAGAAAATCGGCTGGGTAGCGGAATAATGCCAGAAAATATTATGTGAGAAATACCTGATACCAAACTCTGTGCGCACATCCACTCAAACAGAATGGTAAATAGATTCAGCCCAAATCACGAAATTGTCTACAAGATTAGGATTGAATACATGCTGATAAGTACTGTCTAATTATACCGGCACCACCTTGCTGAGATCCTATATTATCTGACCATTTATTTGGGATGATAGAGGGATTTGTTTTTTAAATCATGTTCAGTACAAAGTGGCTATACTACTATCAGTGTCCGCATGTGTCGGAGTTTAGTGGACAGAGCCCAAGATGCAGATAGATGCTGAAGGCAAAGAACCAAGTTCCTAAACCAAATTGTAATCCCAAATGTAACCCTAAATCTAATAATAATCCTAACCTTAGTCCTAACCCATACGTATGTATGCCTGGGCGCTAGAAAAGAAATGAGTTAAAATCCTTTTTTATTCCACACTGCGATGCCCTCAAAACTAATTAGGAGCTGGACACTATAGCGTTAGGATTGCAGGTTTGTATTCCAAACGCTATAATGTTCCTTTAACCCCTTAAGTTTGGTCGTTAAGAGGTTAAATGGTTTAAGGATAATGTTGACTTTATTGCTATATAATCTTTTTTGTCCTCTTACCAACCAAAATAATTCATAAATAAGCTTTAAAATAACTGCTTGCCTTCCACCACTTGCCTCTGGCTCCTCAGCTTCTTCATGAACAGGTGTTACCGCGGCTAAACAAAATCGTTCTCTGTAACCCACCAATACAGGGAATGAACGCAAATTAAAAGGATGGAACTCATAAAAAGCTGACAGGTTACGTTATAATAGTGCACTGCATCGGTCAGAGGAGTAACTAGAAACTATGGGGCTCCGGTACAAATTTGACCTGCCTACCCCCCTCCCTTTTGTCTTACATACAGACACACACAGAGACACATACATGCAGACACACATATACAAACATACATACAGACACACAAACATGCAGACATACAGAGACACAAAGACACATACATACAGGCACACATATCCAAACATACATACATGCAGACATACAGAGACACAAACACACATACAGACACATACAAATACACATACAGACACATACAAATACACATACAGAGACATGCATACAGACACACATACAAAAGCACACACACACATGCTAAATGTTTTAGTCACCCTCCTGTTTCCTACCTTTTAGGTGCAGAAGAGGGACTTCCCTAGGATCCAGTGGCTGGCTCCAGCTGATGGGACTCAGAGTTCCCACTCTGATTCCCTCCTCCCGCACGGTTCTTGGTGATTGCTGAAAGGAAGTGACTTCCTCCCAGCGTTTGATATCATCAGAGGGGGCCTGTTCGCGCTGTCAAAGCGCCACAGCGCTGATCGGGCCCCCTGGAAATACATTGCTGTTAGGGCCACCTGATGGGTTCCTTCATTGAGCGGTTGTACCATGTGTGCTGGGTCCGCATTACATAGTGGCCATGCACCCCAGTCACTAGGCTCCGCAGGGTGGCCAGGCCCCCAGCTGCGACCCCTGCAGTTCAGCCACTGGCATGGTTGTTATACAATATAAATAAAGATTTCCATTTTGGAAATGTTACCACTAAGGCCTTTCCAGGTATAACATGTTTTACATAACGCCACGTGACATAACAGAAGGTAACCCTCAAACCCTCTGAGGAGAGAACATATAACACAAAGAAATACAGATAAGGGCTGCGCCAATAGTTTAAAGGTACAATAGTTTGTCTGAATAGGTAGGGCAATATAACGGAGTTGGTCTCACTGATATGGTGGGACTAAAGTTCTGATGGAGTAACTGAAGGTAAAGTCCGATAATATTGAGGTCTCACTCAGAAGTAAGTATCTTTATAAGATGTCTGTTTTTGGGTGTAAAGTCCTCAATGTTCCTAGTGGTCCAACCGTCCGGCTTCTATGCAAGACAAAAACGAGGAGACCCAATGGTGCAGTATATAAAAGCCAATATGAGTAAAATAAACAAAAATGTGCAATCAACATTTAAAAGAGCTATAGCCAGCTCTGGTGTGAACGGCGTACAGCGGTATAATCCCTGCTTTAAAGGATATGTGATGGGAGTCCTCCAGAGGGATGGTATCCAACACTTAGTAGAGGGATATATAAAAGACAGCCAATAGTGCTCTTAGTAAAATAAAATATGCAGTAAACATAAATAAAAATGTACTCACAAATGAAGTGCAGGCAAACTGCACTGTGATGTCAGTGTTTGTGGTATGATCCCCACCTCGGATATACTTGGAGTCACACGAAGGTAAAAGGAAGCCAGGTAAAAAAATTCCAAATAAAAAAGTGTATTAAAAAGATGATTGGCACAAAATTGTAACCAAAAAGCCTTTTATTAATAAAAAATACACAATCAAAATAACCATAATGCGTTTTACCACTAGGGCTTTATCAAATAAGCCTTAGTTGGTTTAAAAGAGAGAGGTGCCAATTTCTGGGTTGTGACTGGGGCTTGGGACTTGTCATAAAATACAGCAGATTTGTTTGGTCTGACAACAGTGATATTATTTTGTGTGAGACGCGCATGGAATTCCACGTTAAATATTTACAGGGTTATTCACTAGAGAGAATTCTAAGTGAATTTTACATTTAAGGACAAGATAGCAAAACCGGAAAAAAATCCTTCTAAAAAAACCTTGTGATTTGACTACTTTGACCTTAAATTCTAATTCCTGTTGAATTGTCACTTTCTCTGTGTGGGTGAATGCGTGTCAGCTTTGTAGTAGGTTACCCAGAATGCATTGGTGGGCATTAAAGGTGTAGATTCTCTCCAGGCAGGTGGCAATTATAAGAGAAAGCCTGTATGTTGATCACACTCTATACTTCTACCATGTATTAAATAGGCTATTGTGTTTTATAGGTTTTTTTCACTATGGTGTACATTTCTGAGGTTGACAAGTGTTTTTATTGTGAACCTTTGCAGTTGGCAAAGATCAGCAAAACTCCAGGTCCATTTCTTGTAGGAAGGTTTCTTTTCCTGTGACAACGCGAAGAAGGCACTGGACTCTCTCTGTAATTCTCATTACTCACTTTCTTGGAAACCTAAGCCTATTTTTGCAGCTGTATAGGGCAAGATACCGAAATTTTACATATACATTTAAAGGGACACTATAGTCACCTGAACAGCTTTAGCTTAATGAAGCAGTTGTGGTGTATAGAACATGCCCCTGCAGCCTCACTGCTCAATCCTCTGCCATTTAGGAGTTAAATCCCTTTGTTTATGAACCCTAGTCACACCTCCCTGCATGTGACTTGCACAGCCTTCCATAAACACTTCCTGTAAAGAGAGCCCTATTCAGGATTTCTTTATTGCAAGTTCTGTTTAATTAGGATTTTCTTATCCCCTGTTATGTTAATAGCTTGCTAGACCCTGCAAGAGCCTCCTGTATGTGATTAAAGTTCAATTTAGAGATTGAGATACAATTATTTAAGGTAAATTACATCTGTTTGAAAGTGAAACCAGTTTTTTTTTTTAATGCAGGCTCTGTCAATCATAGCCAGAGGAGGCGTGGCTAGGGCTGCATAAACAGAAACAAAGTGATTTAACTCCTAAATGACAGTGAATTGAGCAGTGAAATTGCAGGGGAATGATCTATACACTAAAACTGCTTTATCTAGCTAAAGTAATTTAGGTGACTATAGTGTTCCTTTAAATAAATCATACAGTGTTTTTATAACAGCTATTTATATTAAACTACTACTGCCCCTTTAATGCGTTTATGCTCAGTAGTGCTATCAACACGGAGAGTGCCGAAACCAAATGCTTCCAGCCAAACTGTTTACATATCACAGGGATAGAATGGAAGCTGGGATTCGAGCTTAGAAACCACTAAGCTGCCATAAAAATGATTGTAATGTATAGCTATTTATGTTCTGTATCAGAATGGGAACTAGGACTATATCTAGGCATTGAAATGTATGCTCTTGTCCAGGGAGAGTTGAAAGTAATGTTAAATTATACTGATCCTGTGCCACAGCATTATAACTTGCAGATACAGCCTGACTTAATTTCCCCTGAGCCATGGCAAATAGATTTTGCAGTTGTTGTCACAATGTTACATTTCACTACATTCACCGAGAGTACGGAAGCCTGCATTGTAACAAGACAAGATCGCATACAACTTAAATTGGCTATATAATAAGGCACTTCTAACTTTGGAATGTTTCTATTCAAACATATATTGAAATGATCTGATTATACAGAATAAGACAGTAATTATCTCCCAGAACAGGAAGTCTGCTGCAGGTTTTAGTGACCATACCTAGGCTATTTTAAGTCATCCTTGGGCTATGATCTTTTCACCACTTCGTGACCAGACCTTTTTTCAATATTCTTACCATTAAGGACCAGGGCTCTTTTTACATTTCTGCGGTGTTTGTGTTTAGCGGTAATTTTCCTCTTACTCATTTACTGTAACCACACATATTATATACCGTTTTTATCGCCAATATTTTCATCATATCATAATTTACTATAAACAAATTATAAAATATGATGAATTTTTTTTAAAAAAAAAACACACTTTTTCTAACTTTAACCCCCAAAATCTGTTACGAATCTACAACCGCCAAAAAACACTGTGCTAAATAGTTTCTAAATTTTGCCCTGAGTTTAGAAAACCCAATGTCCACATGTTCTTAGCCTTTTTTGGTAAAGTTATAGGGCAATAAGTACAAGTAGCACTTTGCTATTTCCAAACCCTTTATTTTTTTTTTTTTCTAAATTACACAAGTTACATTGTAACACTGATATCTGTCAGGAATCCCTGAATAACCCTTCACTTGTATATATATATATATATTTTTTTTTTTTAAGAAGAGAACCTAAGGTATTAAACTTGGGTCCAATTAAAAAAAAAAAAAATGGTGTTATTTCTCTCTCGCATTGTACTTTAGGCATGAATTTTCAGTTCCTGTTATATGTTACTGACAAAGAACACCCCAATATGTGTTCAGCAACATCTCCCGAGTAGAAAAGTGCCCCCAATGTACAGGTTTTATTGTTTTTTTTTGCAAACTTGCAGGGGTCAAATGTAGGGCTTTCCCCTTTTCCATGTTTGCACATTGAAATTTGCCAGGTTGGCTTGCTGGGCCTTTGTTGCCTTTGAGACCGTATAGCAGCCCAGGAATGAAAATTAACCCCATCATGGCATACCTTTTATAAAAGTAGACAACCCACGGTATTCAATATGGGGTATGTCCAGTCTTTTGTAGTAGCCACTTAGCCACAAACGCTTGCTAAAGTTAGGGTTCATATTTTTTTGCATATGTTTTTTGCAATTTTTTTTTTTTTTTTTTACACAAAAACTGCACTTTTACTGGTGATTTCATCGTCGTGATAAGTTTTACTGTTTTAAACACCCACATTTGTATTCAGCGAAGTTTCCAGAGTATAACAATACCCCCATGTACAGGTTTTATGGTGTTTTGGAAAGTTACAGGGTCAATATAGGGTTTGCCCAATTCAGTTTGCCAGATTGGTTTGCTGGATCTGTGTTGCATTTTGAGATGATATGGTAGCCCAGAAATGTGAAATAACCCCATCATGGCATACCATTTTCAAATGAAGACAACCCAGGGTATTCAAAATGGGGTATGTCCAGTCTTTTGTAGTAGCCACTTAGTCACAAACGCTGGCCAAATTTCGTGTATTTGTTAGTTTTTTTTATAAATGTATTTTTTTCCAATTTATATATATATAAAAATAATATGTGTGTATATATATATACATATATATTTTATATATACACACACATAAAATACGTGTGTGTATAATACGTGTGTGTATATATATATATATATATATATATATATATATATAAATATAACAATAAATAACTCATATAAACAACCAGAAATCAATAAGAGAATAGTAGTATGTATGAGAGAAAATTATGAATCAGAGCTCACTCAATAGCATGACACTTATCAAATAAGTAATGTTAAAAGTGTCCTTAAACACTTTGCTGATATTATATTTTATTACTACAGAATGACAAAACTTTGAGTAATTTCTTTGGAAAAATGTATCAATTAATGTCATTTGGTCTTTCAAACACATGACAGATGTTTCTAAACGTGATCACTAATCAAGATATGGGTGCCAGGAACAATATGCATTACAAGTGAAAATGATTCCGCTTTTAAATTATTATTAGATTAAAAAAAAGTTACTTATACGTTTATTTAAATGGACATGCAATCTACAAATATGTATGAGTCTCATTGCTTTAATTAATCTCTATGAGGAGATACTGAATGGCGAGCGCGGAGTTTGGCTCTGCCTCCTATCCCGCCTCCTTGGCTGAGATCATGAGAATTGACAATCTCAGTTAATGCCATGCTATACTTTGGGAAAGCATTAAAGGGATACTATAGTCACCAAAAGAGCTACAGCTTAATGTATTTGTTCTGGTGAGTAGAATCATTGCCTTCAGGCATTTTCATGCAAACACTGCCTTTTCAGAGAAAAGTCTGTGTTTTCATTGCCCCTAGGGACACCTCCAAGTGGCCACTCCTTAGATGGCCACTGGAGGGGCTTCCTGGTTCAGGGGTGCACAGTAAGCAGCCCTACCGTTCAGCGTCCCTGCGCTCTGCATGGAGACGCTGAATTTTCCTCATAGAGATGCATTGATTCAATGTATCTCTATGAGGAGGTCCTGATTGGCCAAAACGGCATTTGGCCCCACTTTTTTGAGAAAGCATTGGATTGGCTAAAAATCGGCCATATCAATGATGTCACAAAGGGGGCGGGGCCAGCGCCGGCGAACCCGCGCAACGCTGGAAATAAGGTGAGGTTTAAACGTTTATAGAGGGCTTAACGGGGGGCAAGCTACCTATATGGTGGGTTTAGCACTGTAGGGTCAGGAATACATGTTTGTGTATAGCCTTTAAATTGGCTGAGGTTGTCAATACTGATCCCAGCCAATGAGGTGTGTTGGGGCGGGGCCAGCTCCGCACAGGAATAAATGCAAGTTTTTACTCTATTTAATGGGGGTGAGAGGGGCTGGAAACCTGAATAGAGTTTTTAACACTATAGGATCAGAAATACACGTTTGTGTTCCTGACCCTATATTGTTCCTTTAAACTCTTCATAACAGAACTTTTTGCAATTCGTCATCTTACTGGGTTAATAACTAAAGTGTGAAATCAGAGTGAATTTTAAATTGAAGGCCAGAGTAGCTGAAAGATAATTTTTCCAGTTTACCTATTTTGACGTTAAATTTGAAATTCACCTTGGATTCTCACTTTAGTGAATAATCCAGTTAGCATCACTTTTCCTAAGTAAGTCTCTTTCCAAGCCAGTGGTATTACCGTCAAATCCAACACTCACCTTGGTATTTTTAGACAATGAAATTTCACATTCCCCAAACACTATCAGGCTATCATTGCCGTCAAATACTGTAAGGACACTGCAGAAGTCCACTCTCCTTTAGCCAAATCTGGAGTTTAAGGGCTTTAAGTCTCTGAAGATTCTAGATTTCGCCAAATGGCTCAAAACGATTTAAGAGTAGCCAAAGATATAGTGCTGGTGACTTTTATTCCCCTTTTAAGAGTCATGACAGTAAATCGGAATAAAGTTTAGGGTAAAATAATGTTGAGTAACTTGCTAAAATACTACATTTCTTCGGCTAACATATACCCAACCACTCTGGCCAACTTCAATAATAAATAAATCTGGCACTTTGCAATGGACAGAAATTCGGAGTCCAACCTTTTCATTATATTAACTAAAAAAAGTAGTCCATCCTTGAGACACTGCATTGAGTGTACTTCTTAGAGGGGTTTTCAGTCGATTCTATTTAAGACGTTGCGTACATTTCAATCCTGAATGGGATTCCTCAGTATAAGATTCATAAAGAAAACCTACATGTACTTGTAAACGCAATGTCTGCATGCCAAGATTTCATTTCCAAAAAGACACAAAGGCTTTTTACTAAATAAGTCTTGAGTTAAGTTCTTCCAAACGGAGAAGTGTGAATGCCAGAAAGCTGAAACCGTGCAATGTTCGACCAATTCATTGGAACATATTCTGGAGTTTGCTATCCCTGCCAAAGTGCAAAGAGAGCTCATTCAGAAAAGTCTGCATGGTTGGTCCAAAAAAGGCGTTTAAGGAAAACATGAACAAGTGGTTTATATGCAGATGTCAGTAACTGGCGGAATTTGTCAATGCAGTACTGTTTCCGTATAATTCCAGTGATTTAGGAATTGGCTTTTGAACTAAAAATATGGCATTTACCCGTTTTTAAGATTTGGATTAAAAGAAAGTGTAATTGATTTCTTATCTCCTAACTAATCCCAGTCTTTAGTTTCTGGGTATTAAAACATAAAGTAATTACTTCCATACAAGAATCACTTGAAGACTGATACACACATACATATATACACAGTATACAAAGAATTATTTTATCAACAAAAATAAAAGTTGACTCTTAAAAACTTCATTGCCGGAGTAGAATGTTAAACATTATTGCCACTGTTCATCTAAAACATTTTAAAACAGTAGAAACATATTGTACATTACAGCTCTTTCTAAAGAACATGAAATGTTGGCTATACATTGTGATACCAATTTGTAAATATAGGTTTTCTCTAACGTGTCCATGAATTCTGGGGCATAGACTCCATATCATGGAATTAACGGATAAAGAAGAGAAGAGATCACCCACAGGCACTCATCTGCTCTCCATGCAGAGCAACCACAGTAACACGCAGCTAGGGAGTATAGGAATGGAGTGACTGACTTCACTCCGGCATGCTAGCAACGGAGTCAGCATGTCACCATCATGGAGGAGCTTTGCCTTGCTTGGGAAAGTGTCCTCAAGCAGGGCAAATCAGTGAGTAGAGCATTGGGAGCGAGGGTGGACAGAAGAATAAGACAAA
This sequence comes from Pelobates fuscus, assembly GCF_036172605.1. Lineage (NCBI taxonomy): Eukaryota > Metazoa > Chordata > Amphibia > Anura > Pelobatidae > Pelobates > Pelobates fuscus. The sequence continues at coordinate 21,445,702 of NC_086321.1, read as the reverse complement.
CCTCTGTAACTTGTTGCCGGTTCTCTCTTGGGGCGTATATATCACAGTATGTAGGCAGCTCTGGTCACTGGACACACACTCACTGCTACCTTCAGACAAATGCCGATTGGCTTGGGAGCAATGCAATGCTGTCAGCCCAGCCTGTCAGCCATATCTATGTATCTTTAAATATATACATTATCAATTGCTTTAACATCGAACAGATTACTTTAAACCTTGCTATCATCAAAGAAGAAAAAATTGCTGTCTTTAGCAGTCTTTTTGGTGCATTGGTGACTGTCCATGGTGACTGTCCATGATATATTAGGATATATAAGGATGTGTCTGAAAAATTACCTGGAGAATAGAGCCCACAAAAAGTGAACACCACCATACACAGAGTGCGAACACTGTACCAGACCAGCGGTCACATACATACAATTTTGTTTTTGAAATAATGTACTTAGAGGAATTAATTGACACTGCCCAGCTTCAACCACCGCCAATCAAGCAACATCTTATGAAGGTATAGATAAAATGGCCCGGGAGGGGTAAAGCATTACTCTTCTAGTTGCAGTTTACCAAGCTGCCCTTGCTATGAAGTTTGCAAGTACACAGCACCATGCACTAGACCATGGACTATAATCAAGCACTATGACCATGAACTATAATCAAGCACTATGACCATGGACTATAATCGAGCACTATGACCAGGGACTATAATCGAGCACTATGACCATGGACTATAATCGAGCACTATGACCAGGGACTATAATCGAGCACTATGACCAGGGACTATAATCGAGCACTATGACCATGCACTATAATCTAACACTATGACCATGCACTATATTCGAGCACTATGACCATGGACTATAATCGAGCACTATGACCATGGACTATAATCGAGCACTATGACCATGGACTATAATCTAACACTATGACCATGGACTATAATCTAACACTATGACCATGGACTATAATCTAACACTATGATCATGGACTATAATCTAACACTATGACCATGGACTATAATCTAACACTATGACCATGGACTATAATCTAACACTATGACCATGGACTATAATCTAACACTATGATCATGGACTATAATCTAACACTATGACCATGGACTATAATCTAACACTATGACCATGGACTATAATCTAACACTATGACCATGGACTATAATCTAACACTATGACCATGGACTATAATATAACACTATGATCATGTTCTGTGAATGATTAGGATCATTGAGGAGTTGAAAAACAAAGCACAACCTGACATTTGTTATAAATAAAGGAAAGGTTGTTTGACTAGGTCAGTCAAAAAAAATTGTTCATATGAATCAATCTACAGTGAAATCTAAAGGAAATCAGAGATATATTCCACGATACGGATATGGTCGGTGAGAGCATTCTAGCATCAAGTTGCTTTAACTCTGACAACAGTGAATAAAACATTGCAACAAGTGGCGGTTTGACCCCCTTTTCATTTTTAGCAGTTCCGACTGAGTGGCAGTAGCTGCTTTAAATTCAGCAATCACATTTCTCACTCTTCCAGAATGACCCATTTCTCAGTAGAATGAGCGAGAGAATTCATACATATAAATAACTATTTGCCTTTTCAGCTTTCCAAAAACTACACGAAATATGCAAACGTCAAGGTGGTGGGTTCAGCAGTTATTAAAAATAAAATTATTAATACTGCATTAAATTTCTTTACAAATGAGAAAACTGTTTTTTTTCCCTTAAACTTCCACCATTATAATATTTAAAGAGTAAATTTAGCAAATTGTGCAACAGAGCGACACAGAACACTTGATACAATGAACCATTTGTGAACTACTTTTTCACTGATGCTTAGTCTAATCAAGACAGGTAATGTGTCAATATTAGCCATCTAACAATCCAATATCACCACCAAATATGGACTAAAAATGAATGTACTCCAGCCACTTCACACTCAGCACGGTACCCTCGAGACAGAATCCCACAATTCAAAACATGCAAGTTCTACAGCAGGGGTGCCCAACAGGTAGATCACCAGATATTTTAAAACTACAGCTTCCATAATGCTTTGCCCTTCTAAAAGCATGCAAAGCACCATGGGAGTTGTAATTCTACAGTATCTATCTTTTGGGTACTCCTGTTCTAGACAGTCACATCATAAAGAGACTACGTATACCCCAGGGCTGCATGTGCAGACACTTCCAGGCTAGGTAGAAAGCCCAGAAAGATAAAAATTTTAAAAAGTCTAAATAATGTTTTCATACATTTGCTGTGAGTTTGCTAGCACAATGTATTCATTTAATTACTCATAAACGCTCTGTTTTGCAAAATCCCAGTGTTTTTGCAATTTGTCAGTGATACTCTTACACCCCTGTAGGATCCCGTTAACCCACACCAACAATAACACCAACAAACACTAGGTGGAGTATATTTTAATTGCACGTGCTTTACAGTGATGCAAACTTACATCTGTCATAACACAAATTGCGCTTAAACTAGTCGCCAGCATGAAATATTCCTCAGGTGCTCAATACGCTGTAAACACAGCTGTCACTTCAATTGCGTGCATATATTTTCCAACTTTATTTTGTTAGAAGTAAACCTCCGTACCTAATGTACAGGTAGATCCTGTTTATTTCAAGGAATAACATAAGAGGCTTATTAACTGCATGCACCCAAACAAACAGCATTCTTGGATCACACCACGCAGTGAAATGTGCGTACTGAATGTGACGTGGTTTTAATAAGTAAAAAAAGAAAGAAAATCTAGCGCACTCCCTTATCCACTAAACAGCAACTTCGGTGCCGACAGATATTGTTAGTTTTTTAAAACACCTCACCTAGGCAAAAAAATAATGGGGGCTTAGTTACATTATATGACCATACATTGCATAAGCCTGCCACAACGTCAATGTGGTTTTAATATGTTACCACAGTCACACAGAGAATGTAACCGTAAATACACGTATATGCTCACTGGGTATGTGCATCTGTCAATGCATCTGGCAACAAATCAAATAGTGTAGATTGGAACCTCTTTTGATTAATTTTAAAGAGATCCATCAGTTTAAAAGTGAATCGGAAGGGGTTCTACGCTGGATAAATCGATTTATTATCAGACAATTCGAAAAATGGAGGGCTCATGCCGAATATTAAAGGGACACTATAGTCACTAGAAGTCACTAGAACCATTACACTCTAGTAGCAGTCACTTAGACGGCCACTAGAGATGCTTCCTAGTACAGTCCTGCACAGTGTTCAGTCCTCTGCGAACTGCACGGAAGTGCTGAACATGCCCCATAGAGATGCACTGATTCAATGATCTCTGTAAAATGACGCTGATTGGCGCCGTGCTTCATTTTGCCGCACATAGGAAATAGCTACCAAATGCATTCCTATGGGAAAGTATTGTATTGGATGAGATCATCAAAATTTATGATCTCAGCCATGGAAGCGGGATCAGCCACAGCAAGAACAGTGTGGCGTGGTAGAAAAGGTAAGCAAATAGGAGGATTGGGGACCTAATTAGCCACACCAGCACTATAGCGTCAGTACATAAAAGATTTACCAAAGGATTACATATCAGTTCAGTCCAGGCAATATCAGGGTTAAAATTGCAAATGAGTAGGAGGAAGAACTGACACACACTGTACTTAACTTTTGTTACAAATGGGGAGCTACTGATTGGCTTAGCGTTTCAGCTGACCGTTCTAGCCAATCAGCGGAACCTATGCACAGGGGTACTCTGTGCTTCATGAAACCCAATTAAAGAAGCAGGGTGCCGCTGGGGCGAGGGAGGTCCGGCGCTGTAGGGAACCACTGGGGTTAAACCTTTTGAAAAATTGTATGAAGTTGTTATGATGCCCAGAGGGTTCCTTTAAGCTAATGTGGTAATGGTGCTTAGACTGATCCTTTAAGCAACTTAATGCAAAGATGTATTAACATTATTCTAGAGAAATTAAATATTTTACAGGGTCAACAGTTACAGTGATAAATATTAAGTCATCCTTGTGGGTGAAATGTCCAAATCTGCCTCCCAGACAATGAAATTCATTGGAACATTTAAGGTAGTAGCTCTGACTCTGAAAAACAATCACAGACTATAATTTATAGTATGTAAGAAAGCAGACTGCATACTATTTGAAGAAGTAATTTAAACATGCCTTATGTATTGCGTGATTGCTGCCAATACAGCTTTCTGAATCATAAAATTTGAGTAGCACAGATCAAAGGGATAAGGTTATTTAATGCGGGAGGGTAAAACATTTCTATGTCGATGGCCAACAGGGATTCAATCACAGAGTAGCACTAATATTCCCCCCCTCCTATATATCCCCCCTGCTGCTTTAAAGACACATTCCAAATATTTTCTTCATTATTTTACAATAAGTTTATTTTTGGATAAAAAGTCAATTGAAGTCTAGAAAAAAAACTAATAAGAATAAAATATGTAGACAGCCTGGGGATGTGTAATTCAGTGTAGTTGTAAAACACTATATAATTCTGGATAGGCTCCAATAAGCACCTTAGCTTTCCATTTACGTGTACTTTACACTAGTTTTTCCTCATTAATAGTTTCTATCCTTTTAAGACAAAGTTACAGACCTAAGATTTTACAGTGAGAAAGAATGCTTGCAAAACGGTTTCTTCCAGTAGCTTGAGTATCATCCACTCAAAAATAACGCCTTTATAAAATATTTGAAATATATTTTTTTTTTCTGCCAGACATTTTTCAAGGGAAAATTACAACTGCAAGCAGAAATGCGGGAAAAAACGAAATTAAAAATAAATTAATAATCCTACATGTTTAATATTTATTTTGTTTTGTCCTGCATTTAAAAATAAAATGGTGATGACCGTGATGGACAAGAATCACAAAATAAAAAAAGTTACAAATGATGAAGGTAGAAAGAAAATGAACTAAAAATTAGTAAAACTGGTGGAAAGGGCTTGTAAAATGTCCAAATCGATGAAATAAATTGCTTGAGAAATGAGAGAACACACCGTACGGTTAGCATGTGTGCTGCTTTAGCATTTACATCCTGCCTGCCAGGGTTTGATTGCAGCCATTGTGTACTATTAGCTCCTGTACAAATCGATAGATAACTGGTAAGTGAAGGAGAAAAAAAACTCACGGAAGAAAGTATTTGAAACTAATTACAATGCACACTAAATATACAAAACGTCTTTCTTTTAATTATCTTTGTTTGTTTTTTTGTAGCTGTGGAACAGTGACTCAAACAAACACTCCAGGAGATAACCAGAGTCTGAGATAGTTTGCGCTGATTACATTAAAGGAACAATTTAAGGACCATAACAACTTTGCATGATTACAGATTGTGCAAAGAATAGCCTGCACCTGCCCTGTTGTGAGAGTTGGTTAGAACTGAACCAATTAGTAAAATTTAAATAAAACCCCCCAAAGTTCTAATGGAACCTCCAAGAGCTGTCAATCAGACAGCTGGACTACTTAGACCTGGGCTGCCTAGAACAATGCCCATTTAGTGTTTTTAGAGGTGCTCACAACTTGGACTGAGCTGTCTCTCCATCCCAGTGAGACAGCTGAATAATGGCCTGCAGCTCTGCCAATAGCTAAACATAGCCCAGTTAACTAAACTAGACTGTGTGGAGCAATAGGAGCTGTGATATGGGGGTGATAAGCGGACCTGCTCACAGTCAATAAATTACGTATCCTATAAACCCCTGCAGGACACAATTTATAGATTAAGTAGTGACACCACAGAGCAGGATTAGAGGCTCCTGATTAGTGGAAACTTTTCCCCCAGAGATAGAGAGGTCTGGATGATCGTAACCAGTAACATTAGGAACTTCCAAAGCAGATTTATAGATAAAAGTATAAAAACACCTATCCTTGTGTTACTCAAGCCATTAAACCCTGCAAGTAGCATACAGACATTAAAGTTTAATCTTTGATACCTGTTTACTAAATGTGCAATAACTTTCAACTGTCACATGTTGTAATGTATGCTGACAACCCAAACCTCATGTTATCGCTGCTGTGGCATATTAAGGCTGTCTGTTACTTTGTGCACATCAAAAATAAAGAATATAAAAAAATTAAAAATAAAGTATAAAAACACATCAATAAAATAGAATATAAAATGTAGGGAAATAAATATTTTACATTGATAAAAGCATACATATGGAAGTATTATCTTGCTGAGACAAACAGGGACATTCTAGAAAAGGACACAAAAGTTAATAAAATGTGTAAGAATCAGGACAGGTAACAACTACAAACATTCCTGTTACATATACAGTACGTGCATTTTTCAGAGCGTGAATCCATTGACATGGATAATATTCCTGTCTGCGGAATGGGGTTTGGAGTGTTCGTAATGTATTTATAATTTATTTCATCTTAATTAACGTGAAGCTCTGAAGAGGACAGTGGAAAAATAAGCAGCATTGTACCAATCCATGTGCTTTCTGCTCGGACAATTCTCGCACTGAGAGCTTGCACAATTACTTATTGATCTATTGACTGTGGCGACCTTTTGCTCACCTCGAAACTACTTTTGATTAGTTTCTAACTTAGCCAGTCCAGGGCATTTGTTTTCCAATAAGTTAAGGTCTTTGTTCCAAATGATTTTAAAAGAACTATAATACAAATTATAAATCATCATATATTTTAATTGATTTTTATTGGTTTTGAGGGGCAATTATGCACAGAAACCTAACAAACTAATTGAAATACATTAGGCAAGAAAACCCAACATGTTTCATATGTGAAAGAAAGCTGTTGGATATTAAACCAGCTTTGTCATTGCAATATTTCTGAGTATTTCATAAAGATATATTTAGAAATTGACAAAAGTCAAAACGTCTGCATCTTCTCCCCAAAGCCACCACAAGCACGGATGTTACCATCAGGGGGTTATCCAAAATATGCAAGGAACCTTGAAGGGGACACTGCACCTTTAAATATCCACAAATTGAAACTCTTTGTGACTATGATATACCTACGCTCGTCTTTGACGGAGGAGTGAATAGTGTTATACACCGATTTACTACAGTGCTGCTGGTGTCAATACTAGTAATATAACTAACCACAATTTTGCTCCTCCTCTTGCGCAATAGGCTTTTTTTGGGAATGCATTATAAGAAACGTCTGTCTCCCTTGTGATGCTGACTTAATTGGGAGCACTAAGGGGTCAGGACAGAGTAACAGGGGAATATCACAGCAGCTATATGTTCGAATTGTTGTGACATGGAGCAGATAACATTTAGACGTGTGTACCATGACAGAGATTTCAATCTTTATTTAGGTGCCTCAAGAATGGCTTACTTCAAATCACGGCTGTCCAATTATAAGAGTACTCCAATACCTAAAACAAATATATTAGAAGCCAAGTAATGTTCCATTTTTGATAAAAGTCCAGAGAGGACAAAACAGCGCCATCTAGTGCCAGTGACAATAGGCACTATACATTATCTCCAGTTACTAAATTTCGGTACTGTACTGAATTGCCTAAATGGTTTGGGAATGTAAAAGGTAATTGTAAAGCAATAGTCAAACCTGCTATGTCACCTTCTCATCTTATTTAGCCATTACACATTATAAAACAGATATAAACCAGACTAGTCTACAGAACTATTATTATACAAACCTTTTCCTGCAGAGCATTACAATTATACGGTGGCGTTATTTAATGATAAATAATTGGCACATAGATTATAATGTGTTTAATACTATGTAGTATTTTGTTTACAATGATGTGCCTAGTAATTAGCTTATTGAAAATAGGCTGAGCTCTAGGCAATGTTCAGACTGATTCATAGGATACCCATGAAGTACATTAAGATTAACAATAATAATAACAAAGTATTTAACCAGGAAAGGTACATTCAGATTACTCTGGTTTTCAAGTATGTCCTGGGGATGTTACCTTATCCCAACATCCAGGGGTTGTTGCTATTACCCAATTTAATATTACTCATTTTATCTACCTCGGAAGGATAAAGGGCTGAGTCAACCCTGCCAGTATTCGAACCTGCGACCCAAGGGGTTAAATGTAATACAACAAAAAAAAAAATTGGTGCCGGGTGAAGTAAAGGTCCAGTAACACTCAGGACCCTAGAGGACAACAGTTCTGGCATTGCCTTTAGATTTAAAGGGGTTACAAATATACATCATAGTTCTGCACTTTGTTTAAATTATTATTATTATTATTATTATATAAAATCAGCTATGTCTTTTTATTCATTATAAACATGAGTTTTTAGTTCTACAAGCGAATGACACAGTTGTAGACCCCGATTCAGATTTTTCCTTATTTATTTACTTTATGTAAAATGTGGCCAGTCTATTGCCAGTTAGACCTGTGAATATATTTATTTTTAATATTTGGACCCAGCGCTCACTGCTTTTAGATAAGTAGTGTGCTGGAGAGTCTCGCATTTTAAATAGAAAGCAGTGTTGGCCGTTTAAAAATGCTGACACGCAACTTCTAATTTAAAAACAAGTGAATTAGAAATGTGCAACGCACTGAATTTCTCTCTCTCATTCTGACAAAGTTGATATCACTGTCTCTGCCACTGTAAAAGAAATGAATATATATTACACATTTGTCGGCTTAGAATAAACCAATACACTGGATGCCATAAAGAGAATATTATGTGCAAATAGTCAATGAGGAATGAAAGCAGCGACCCAGTATATCGGCAACACATAATATGTGCTGCTTAGCAATCTGCAAATGTTAAAACACATTGTTCTCCGTACACAAGAAGTTTCTTATTCACCTGAAGAGTGATAATGGATGTCAAGCGGGCATTGCAATCAATATCCGCAAATCAAAAACCGCACGGCGTGATGGAGGGAAATTATTTAACCCGCTGCTTTCAGGACCAGACAAATATAAAAACAATATTTTCACGAGCTATTCGAAAAGACACACGTGGAATATGTCAAAGCCTTAATAAGGATTTAAAATCCATAAACAAAATTGATTATAAATATTTATTGTATTTTTTTTTTGCTGTAAAATAACAACAAACCAATAAATAATAATAGGAAAACAAGTATAAACACAATTATAGTATAATTATTTTCTTTCCTTTTTTTTTGTATATTTTACCAATACTGTTCACTAAATATGTTTAATTGGTTAAAAAAAAAAAACGAAAAAAAAAAAAAAAAACATATTGAACAAAATAAAACAAAGACAGTTTTAAATAATACTCAAGTCGAACAATGTATTCTTTAACAATATATAAAAATAAGAAAATAGATTTTTCTTCTCTCTCGTTTTTTTCCAGAAATAATGCATTCGTTTCTGCAAATATCTTCATATTAATATGAGTTGGAAATAGCCAATCTTCAGGGATCTCTTAGGCAAACCGACCTGGCTCCACTTCAATGGGGAAACAATGTTTTTACAAGCAAGAGAGAGAGAGGTGAACTAAATGAAAAGTGAAGGGGTTAACACCATACCCACTTTCGTTTGTCACCTTATTATAACTTGCCCTTAGGCAACAAGCAATCTAAGGAAAAAAATTCTGATGGCTGTCACCTATCTAGTAAAATTTCAAATGCAATAAGAACCTACAAAGCGGCGCTGAAAATGATGTGAAGTTCTGTTGCATCGTTTTATTTCTGGGCATTTTTAAAATTTAATGAGATGTTGATATCTTTTACCACTCACTAAAGAAAAACAGCGGGGGCCCTCTTTATCATGCAGCCGCTGCGGGTTCTAACAATGAATCGCTGCACACACAGGGAATCCATCTTAGCATGTTTAAAGCAGCATTTCATGTTGGAAGGGAGAATGAGAATTATGGAGAACAAAAGAAATTGCTAGATCTCCCAATACATGTTCAGCTCCTGCCTACTAAGCATCAGGTAGCCTGCAGGTAGGGTCCCAGACTATACCTGCCAGGAGGATTAATGCACAGCCTTCCCAATCACACTAGGCTATAGAGCGCTGTTATAGCTGCTATGAAAGGGTGACATTATCTGTCAATCTCCAACGCCTACAATTTACTCCAAATTCCATAGGGCTGTGGTCCCCAAAGCTTTATGAACCTCACTTCAGTGAGAGAATGCTCTACAATATACACCTGCCTTTTTTTTTTTTAACTTATAATCATCACATGTACTTGCAACCTCACTGGAGATGACTTTTTAGGTTTAATTAATACAATTTAATAATCAAAATATGAAAGGCCATTAAAAAAATATATATATATGTTAAGGCGGAGCCTGTAGTTGTGGGAGGGGTTAACTGGCCTATTTATACCCAGACCTACCCCTAATCAGGGCCGAGATCAACCCAGACTCCACTGCGTCCACTTCCGGTTCCGGTCCAGCAGCTTCCGGTCCAGCAGCTACTCCTATTACACGTGGAACACCATCCCGACGAACGGAGGGTTCCCCTCCCCGCCGGCAGTCAGCCAGCCTGTAATGAATATATACCCCAACTCGCAGATTCAACTCGACAAAAGACAACACAGAGGAGAGATACGTCTACCGGACCTTAGAATGGCCGGACTCAACGTATATGAGAGGAGACAGAGTCAGAAACAATCCGAGGTCAAGGGCACAGAGAGACAGCGTAAACTAGGACTAGCCGGGGTCAGGTACACAGTAAACAGCAAGCCGGCAAACAGAACAGATAAGGATAAAGAGATAACGTAGTCAGAAACAAAGCCAAGGTCAATACGAAGGAACACAACTGAATACAACAAGCGCTAAAGGGAACTGAAACAGAAACCACAATAGAGCAGGGAGTAATGGGAGAGGTAAGTTTAAATAGCTTCTAAACTAATGTGATTGGCTCCTGTCATATCCACACCCCCAAAAGGTAAGTGTATGGGGAGTGTGGCATGACAGGGGCCAATGGGAGCCTTTTGACAATTTAGGCTCCCACTGTCTCTTTTAGAGCGCGCCCGAGACTCACGGCGCGCTCTCAGACTCTGGCGGGACACGTGACCGCTTCTGGCGGGACACGTGACCGCTTCTCGCGGTCACTGCCCGCCTTCCTATTGAAGCAGTCGGATGAGCCGCGCGCGGCTCGAAGAGAGGACCGCGATCGGCCCCTGGCCGCATGCAGGTCCGGCACCTGGACCACGGGTAAATCCGGGCAGCTACTGGGCTTCCGCCAGCTCGTTGCCATCGGCATTCCCACGCCGCTATTACTTCCGATCACGTGAGTACCCAGCACGCGTCTACTTACGGGTCGCTCCGTAAACGCTGGACACACAGTTAGGGGGAGCGGAGGGGCTGGCAAAACCACTCAATCACCAAAAGCCACCACCCCCCCCCCCCCGTTTCTTACACACAATCCGCCTGTCTGGGGAACGGAGGGGCTGGCAAGCACACGCAAACGTCAAACTTTGTTTCATAGTTCACCCCAGGTCGCACGTCTTCACGCTCATCCGACCTCCTAAACTAAGATCGCTTTGCCCAACGACATCACGGGCAAACTCACAATAGACACGTACACACGCCCCAATCACTCCTTCATGTCAAGGAAATTCACTCCCCCCAAAAAAGTTTTACAACTTTTCTAATAATATTCATCCCCCAAGCAAATCAATGTCCCCTAACACATGTACATATTCGCGTTATAGTATGTCACACGCTGCAGACATAGCCAAGGATATCTCCCTACCCAGCACCCCAGCCAGAATCTCCAGCCCAACTAGACCAAGTACCCCAGTGGATAATGTAGAGACGGCTAGTCCAGCGTCCCTACGCTCCTGGACCATACCCAAGATTGCAGCAGAACTCAGGAGACGAGGCATACCATACCCGGCCACGGCCCGCAAAGCGGAACTATACCGCCTCCTGAACGCTAACCCTGAAACCCCACGACCAGGCACCAGCACACAGACAATCGACGGAAGCACACCTGGACTTCAGGCCACAATGTCCGCTCTTCTCTCTTCAGTCAACCTCATCAATGAGAGACTGGAGAAACTTGAAAATCAAGTGGCCATTATCACCCCAGCTGCTATCCCCTCCACGCTACCACAGACTTTGCCTAACCAGGGTAACAGCACAAACCCCAACCCAGCAACTTCACCTACACACATCATCACGCCTGCCCACTTAGTGCCCCAGGCTATTAAGAAAGACATCTTAGAAGGTAAAGATGTCAACCTGGTATCACTCCTCATAGCATCCCAAGACTTGGCAGAAAACAAGGCGTATTGCTATGGGGAGGTATCGGTTGTACTCAAAGCTAGGGACCCCAGGCTTAACAAAAAACTGGCCATTCCTGATTTTGTGATAGCGTTTGGCTTATACAGGGACGTCATCTGTTCAGTCTTCCCTCAACACAGAGAGGTGGATCTTTACCTGCACAAATTGGTGGACCTAGGCAACAAGTACGGAGGCTATTCATTCTATGATTATCATAGGTCATTCTCGGCGAAGGCGGCAGCAGCACTGATTCAGTTTAACATACGCTCAGACTGGAGCCAACTAGACACAGAACTGTTCTGCTGCCACTTCGCCGGCCTCAAGCCTCCGTCTTGTGCCATTTGCACTTCAACTGCACAATCCACCAATTTGTGCCCCTCTGAACAGAGCCGACCCTCCACCAGCCACGCAGAGCCCACCCCCAAGTCAGACAGGGTGATCAAGGACAAATTAGGCATCGTCTTCCTCGGCAAAGCACAGATATGCAATAACTTCAATGCGGGAGGCTGTAGCTTCAGCGCTTGTCGTTTGTTGCATGTCTGTTCCCTTTGCTTTAGGGCACACGCAAAGACCATGTGCCCTAATAGGCTTTTCCCTAGACAATGACTCACGGAAATTAATGTTAGCAACCTCACCTATTATCTCTCCAACCACCCCTCCCCTCACTTGGTCGAGTTCCTCACCACAGGGTTCACGGTAGGATTCCACACGGGGCTAGTAGCAACCCCAGGGGGCACCCTAGAATGCAGGAACCTGCAATCAGCCATACTAGACCCTGTCACCACCGACGCTCTGCTCACAGCAAAAGTCAACAATGGGTTCATGATAGGCTCATTTACACAACCCCCATACGCTAGTTTCAGAACTAACCCAATTGACATTGCAACTGGGAAATGTAACAATAAAAAACGTATGATCATTGACCTATCAGCGCCTCATTTATCTTTGTTCCTAGCATTAACTCGTTAATACCATCCAGTGAATTTTCACTACAGTATGCCACAGTGGACAACGCAATGGGGGCAATCTTGAAAGCAGGTAAAGGCGCCTGGCTAGGAAAAAACGATATCACTAACGCTTTCAAGTTGCTACCCATACATCCGTCCCTGTGGCATTTACACGGAGTCAAATGGAAGGGCCAGTACTACTTCGCCACGCATCTGACGTTTGGGGCCAAAAGCAGTCCCAAACTGTTCGACACGTTCGCTGAAACACTGTGCTGGCTACTCCTAAACGTGTATGCTTGCCCAATTCACTACCTGGATGACTTACTCACGGTAGAGGACCCTAACTGTACTCCCCATAGTATAGATAAAACCGCTGCACTTTTCTCCACACTAGGAGTCCCTCTGTCAGCCCTAATCTTCTTAGGGATTCATCTTGATTCCACAGCTACGGTGGCAAGTCTACCAGACGAGAAGGTTAACCGCATATCTAACGAGATTACATGCTTCATGAGAAAAAACAGTTGCTCCCGCAAAGAGCTACAAACTCTCCTGGGCTCACTAAACTTCGCTATCCGAATCATACCACAGGGTAGGGCATTCATTTCACGCTTACTACACCTCCTAACGGAGACCCCCCACGACAATACTCACATTCACATCGATGATAACGCCAAAGCAGACTTACTCATGTGGGGCAGATTTCTTGCTTCCTGGAATGGGAGATCTATGTTCATACCCCCACTCGATGTAGATTCCCCGGTCATATGGACCGACGCAGCAGCCCACACAGGGTTCGCGGCCATATACAACAACCAGTGGTTCCGTGACTCATGGCCTTCCGAAACCTCAACATTACAGGCATTTAACACCACGTCCTCGCTTTTCGAACTTTACCCTATAGTGGCAGCCGCACACACTTGGGGTTCATTGTGGGAGGGCAAAGCAGTTAAATGCCTATCCGACAATGAAGCTACATGCGAGATCATAAATAAAGGCAGATCCGCATCCCTAGTCATCATGAGACTCATGAGGAGACTCACTTGGCTGGCAGCAACTCACAACTTCCACTTGGTTTGCATGCACATACCAGGTCGGGAAAACATTGCTGCTGACGCTCTCTCTTGCTCCAACTTTCAGGCATTCTTCGAACAACACCCCACGGCGGCCACCAAACCCGAACTGACCCCCACATTTCAGGACCTGATAATGGACTGACACGGCTGAAAAACACGCACTAACGTTGGCAAAATCTGCTCTGTCAGACAACACCAAGAAATCCTACGATAGAGCACTCACTATTTTCTCCAGGTTTACATCCGAACACCACATCACGAACACCTTTTCTATCGACACCATAGTTGCTTTCACCGCTCACTGCCACCTACACCTGAAGCTGGCACACAACACCATCAAACTTTATCTCACAGGCCTACAGCACCACTTACTCACCTTATTTCCCTGCCACAAGCCTTTCATGTCATCCTATCTCCTGAAAAACGTCCTGAAAGGTATACTTCGCACAGACGGCCCTCCTACAGCCAAAAGGCAACCAATTGACGGGAACAAATTCAAAGCTCTATCAGATCTGTTAGATTCCAGCCCATTGGAACCTAGTACTAACCGTGTACTCAAAACAGCAATGTACATAGCGTTCTGCGGGTTTTTAAGACCCAATGAGTTCACAGTACATAGTCTGTCTGTAAACACGAGTTACATCAGAATAAGGGATCTGCGAAAAGTGGGTGACCACTACATACTGCTTCTAAGACACTCTAAAACAAATCAGTTGGGACCTCCAACAGAGATCCAGCACTTCCCGACCCATAAAAAGTGGTGTCCAGTGACAGTCATGGATACTTTCTGCCTTTCCCTCAGTAACAAACAAACCTACTCACCCCTACTCACAATTTCCGATAAACCCCTAACGACGGCTAAATTCATATATTACGTAAGGGCGTTATCGGTCAGACTAGGTCATGACCCCATGTCCATCTCAGGACATTCATTTAGGATCGGCGCCGCTTCAGCCGCTTCCAGCAATAACGTACCCGTACACATCATTAAAAAACGAGGTAGGTGGAAATCAGCAGCTTACAGTAAATGCATTCCACAACCAGAGAAAGAACTTAGGAAAGCGTTTAAGGAATTGCTCATGTGAATGTATAAAGCATTAGTGTTCTGTTTAAAACCTTTTTGCCCTCATTATTTCAGGCCTACCCGGTCGTCGGTTCAGGCAAACCACAACCGACTAGCAATCATCAACTACTACTACAGATACGGCTTAAATATCCCCGACTACAAATGTTAAGGCGGAGCCTGTAGTTGTGGGAGGGGTAAACCGGCCTATTTATACCCTGACCTACCCCTAATCAGGGCCAAGATCGACCCAGACTCCCCACCCACCAAACACCCCTTAGCAAATACTATTTAGGTGGGCCCTCATTATTTCAGGCCTACCTGGTCGTCGGTTCAGGCACACCACAACCGACTAGCAATCATCAACTACTACTACAGATACGGCTTAAATATCCACGACTACAAATATATATATATATATATATATATATACACAAAAGAAATATAAAACCCCTGCACTCCAAAAAAAGAAAATGTATACCTGGTGCTCTGGTAGCTCAAATGTAGAAAATAGTAAAAGACCGGCACTCAAGGAATTTGATCAAAATATTTACTGTTCAAAAGATTCAACGTTTCAGCTCCCTAGAGGAGCTGAAACGTTGAATCTTTTGAACAGTAAATATTTTGATCAAATTCCTTGAGTGCCGGTCTTCTACTATTTTCTTTATATATATATATATATATATATATATATATATATATATATAAATAATTTTTTTTTTTACATTTATGTTCGGATTTAAAAGTACTGAACTAGGTTTGTAATAGCTAACTTACCCCCACACTCAGACTTGGGGAGCCTGTCTGTGATTGGTACATGCAGCCAGAAATGGCAAATGTAAAGGCTGTAGATGGCTAACCCAGCGCTCCCAATTTACAGAGCACCGTTGAAGTTTGCTTGCATAAGCATTAATGCACTGACCTCTTCCAGTACAAGAAGGTTAAAGTTAAACTGTTAAATCTTCTAATTCCCACATCCTAGTAAATGCAACAGAACCTGTTACTGGGGTGCAGTGCAATGCAGTGGAGGTAAGTGTAAAACATACCTCTGTAGACCTATCCTGGACAAGGTGAGGTCATCACACCACAATGATTCTGGCAAGCGTGGGTATCTGCAGAGAGATGCTCTACCCAAAACATGCGCGTTCAGGAATTCCTTCCATAGTGTCATACGCATGCAGGTATGTATGACGCCCGGAGGGTTAAATTAACTTTTATAGTATTTGCGGGCTGTGCCAGGACTGCTAAGCAAGAAGTGCAAATAATGTATATTAAAAAATCTAACACTGCAAAAACCCCATAAGTGATGTTCCAGCCCTGCTGAATGTTAAAGACGTATCTCTAGTGGGAAGGGAGGGAATATATGCTGAGCTGGGACTACCCTACCAGATCCAGGACAGTTAGGGGCCATGCCAATGCTTAATAAAAACGAATCCAGACATCGGGTGCAGAAACAAAGCAAGTTTCTTATTTACATAAAATAGCTTCTATTGCAGCAATCTGCTTGTCATTGACTTTGACAACTGTGATGATTTTGTTTACTTTTAATTAAAGCTTTCAAGAAACACTTATTATGCTTTATGTTTATTGTGCTATAAAGCCTTTATTTTCATATTAAATTGTAAGCAAGACACATTTCTACCTTCATCTCCATATACAAATCATTCTGAACATTTCAGGACTTTTTGACACATTTATAAAGCAGAACTCCATTCATTTATGATAATTTTTGTACAATAAATGGTATAAATAAGTGAATAAATAAAGCCTACAATCAGACAATATATACATAAACATCAAATCCCAAAATCCAAATTGTGGACGGACAGCACAAGCACAAAGTGTAAAAAAGGTCTGGGTCTGGACTGGTTCATTAATAAGTACTCAAATAAAATGTTCCCACAACTGGGAGTTTATATTGTAAATGCCTTTAACTCTATCAGGGTTATTCACTTAAAGGAAAACTATACAAAAGCTGGTTCCGTCCCCGATTCACCTCTTTGGCTGAGATCATCAAAATTGACTCTCTTAGCCAATCCAATGTTTTCCTATGGATTGAATCAGTGCATCTCTATGAGAAATGTTCAGCATCTCCATGCAGAGCATGGAGACACCGAATGTCAACGCTGCATGTTCTGAAGCACCTAGACTAGGAAGAACCTCTAGTGGCGGTCTGAGTGACAGTCACTAGAGGCGTTACTAGGCAGCAAAGTAAACACTGCATCTTCTCTGAAAAGGCAGTGTTGACCATGTAAAGTGTGCAGGGACAGACTATACTCACCAGAACAATTACATTAAGTGAGAATTAAAATGGATGTTCAAATTTAAGGCACAAAGTAATGAAAATGCAAGCAACGCTACCTTTTTTCTTTCTTTCAGTTTTACTATTTTTGCCTATAATTTAAAATTCACTTTGAATTCCAAGTTTAGTGAATAACCCTGTAAATCTATACAGAATGTTTTTCTGATGCTTTAGAATGAGAACAGTTTCTCCATTCATGTCAGGACGCAATTCGGGACTTTGTTCAGATCGGAATTTCATTAGAATGAATGAAACTCTGATCCTTTTTGTGCCGCGACTGCATCTTGCAGCCGCTTAGTAGATAACTCCCTAGTTTCCCCCCTCCCGAGCCCATAGCGAGTAGGGGCAGAATTTACTAATACTAAGTAATCTTTACTTAGTATTTGTAAATTTGTCTGAAAGACCAATTTAGATCTTTCAGCTTTTTGGTAGATAGCTGCCTGATACCGTGGGAATTAGGGAGTTATCTACTATCTGTTCTCATTATGTTAGTACAAAATGCGTTAGTTTCGCTGGCGTTCTGTCTAAATGACAGGACGTTTGGGAATACTGAGAGGAAGCAACGTGGGATCACGGATCAAAGGTGAGAATTGTGGGAAATTGCTCTGACCACCGGAAACGAAGCACACTTTGCTCCTCCGCTGGTTAAAGCTGGTCAGAGATGGTCAGGCGTTTGAAACCTCTATAAGAAGGAGTAGTACCTACTTTGTCTTATGTTTTAAAGAAAACTAGAGCAGACAGGAAGAAATGAAGAACAGATCCTGACAGAGGGAGAGAAGAGGAATCGATTAAAGAAAGGTATGTTCGGCATGACAGTGCCGCTTTAATAATAATTGATGTAAGTACAATATAATTTAGAGAAAATACAAAGTATCTTATTTACACAGACTGATTTCTTAATGCTGTAGAGCTCTGTTATACTCTCAGACACATTACTGGGAGTATTATTGCTGTGAAGCTCTGTTATACACTGAGACACATTACTGGGAGTATTATTGCTGTGGAGCTCTGTTATACACTCAGACACATTACTGGGAGTATTATTGATGTGGAGCTCTGTTATACACTCAGACACATTACTGGGAGTATTATTGCTGTGGAGCTCTGTTATACACACAGACACATTACTGGGAGTATTATTGCTGTGGAGTTCTGTTATACACTGAGACACATTACTGGGAGTATTATTGCTGTGGAGCTCTGTTATACATTCAGACACATTACTGGGAGTATTATTGCTGTGGAGCTCTGTTATACACTGAGACACATTACTGGGAGTATTATTGCTGTGGAGCTCTGTTATACACTGAGACACATTACTGGGAGTATTATTGCTGTGGAGCTCTGTTATACACTCAGTCACATTACTGGGAGTATTATTGCTGTGGAGCTCTATTATACACTCAGACACATTACTGGGAGTATTATTGCTGTGAAGCTCTGTTATACACTGAGACACATTACTGGGAGTATTATTGCTGTGGAGCTCTGTTATACATTCAGACACATTACTGGGAGTGTTATTGCTGTGGAGCTCTGTTATACACTCAGACACATTACTGGGAGTATTATTGCTGTGGAGCTCTGTTATACACTCAGACACATTACTGGGAGTATTATTGCTGTGGAGCTCTGTTATACACTCAGACACATTACTGGGAGTGTTATTGCTGTGGAGCTCTGTTATACACTCAGACACATTACTGGGAGTATTATTGCTGTGGTGCTAGGTTATACACTCAGACACATTACTGGGAGTATTATTGCTGTGGAGCTCTGTTATACACTCAGACACATTACTGGGAGTATTATTGCTGTGGAGCTCTGTTATACATTCAGACATTACTGGGAGTATTATTGCTGTGGTGCTAGGTTATACACTCAGACACATTACTGGGAGTATTATTGCTGTGGAGCTCTGTTATACACTCAGACATTACTGGGAGTATTATTGCTGTGGAGCTCTGTTATACACTCAGACATTACTGGGAGTGTTATTGCTGTGGAGCTCTGTTATACACTCAGACATTACTGGGAGTGTTATTGCTGTGGAGCTCTGTTATACACTCAGACACATTACTGGGAGTATTATTGCTGTGGAGCTCTTTTATACACTCAGATACACCAACAATATGGTCCAAGAAAAAAGGAACATTAGGATAGAAAAGAAAGGCAGAGGGATTTGAGACCAAAAAGGGACTGTCCCTTCTAAATAGCGACAGTTGGGGGGTATGATTTAATGATTTCCACTGGCTGGTATCTACCTGTCCAAATCTTATAAAGCCTTATTTACAAACCCAAAGATAATAACAGTGAAACCGGATGACATAATAAATAGGATCACTGTCTTGAATGTGCCTTCCCTGGCAATTGCAACCGATGATGTTAAAAGGCCTTAGACCAGGAGGATGGGTGCCTACTCTCCAGGGTCCTAACTAAATGAGGCTTCGGGCCCTAATTGATTGAGTGAGGGCATTATGCACTGCCCCAGTGTGAAAATGTTTGAGGATACGTTGTATGTGCGAATACTGACTCTTTGATACACCGCTTTTCTACATCCCAATCCAGTTATAAGCAGGGATATCCAGGCAGAGATTGAACATGAGGAGGAGAAACGAGCATTGTCCTAATCCTCCTGTTCTATGTATGCTCTGTCTATGCAGACTGCCACAGACATATGTAAGAGCTTATAACAATGGTTGTGGGGGGCCAAGATGGAGGTGCTCAGCTACAATATAAAGAGGTGCGGATTTCTATATTTAATTTTATTTTTCAGATCTAACCAATGCATATTTGTTAAATGTAAGGGACAGGAAAAGAAAATACGACAAGTCCCAGAAAGTGATAAATTCCCTCCAGCAAAAGAAACTGTTATAAGCCTTTATATCCTTTTGACAAGAAATACTGGTTTGGGGAAGAATGTGTTTCTGGCTAAATGTGTACTCTTGTGATTTACATCCAGATCAAGCAGTTTATGAAACTAGATTACTGTTCCAAGAAATGATGATCCACCGTCCTGTGAACAGTACCATGCCAATAAAAACAAATATCAGCACCCTTACTAAACAGCATGGTCATTCAGCAAGCCCAAAACAGGCAGATTGCATGCGTGTGCCAACCTTTATTTCATTTACGTTATAATAAAGGACAGTAGGGATGCTGTGTTTACAGGAATCAATACATTAATAATAATGATTACGCCAAATCAGTTAGGATTTTGAGAATGAGATAGGCAGCTTACAACCCTACAACCCCTCCCCACCACCACCACCTCAAGATCCTTCTTTAATAACCTCAAAAGGAGAGGGACTTTCTGATAGGATGAGAGGGAGAATAGTTTAAAGGACCACTATAGTGCCAGGAAAACACTCGTTTTCCTGGCACTATAGTGCCCTGAGGGTGCCCCCACCCTCAGGGACCCCCTCCCGCCGGGCTCTAGGGGGAGGAAGGGGTTAAACGTACCGCTTTCTCCAGCACCGGGCAGGGAACTCTCCTCCTCCCCTCCTCCTCCATAGTGACGTCATCGGCTGAATGCACATGCGCGGCAGGAGCCGCGCGCATTCAGTCAGTCCATAGGAAAGCATTCTCAATGCTTTCCTATGGACACTGGCATCTTCTCCCTGTGATGTTCACAATAAGAAGCGCGGAAGCCCTCTAGCGGCTGTCAATGAGACAGCCACTAGAGGCTGGATTAACCCCATTATAAACATAGCAGTTTCTCTGAAACTGCTATGTTTATAGTAAAAAGGGTTAACCCTAGATGGACCAGGCACCCAGACCACTTTATTAAGCTGAAGTGGTCTGGGTGCCTATAGTGGTCCTTTAACCCCTTAAGGACACATGACATGTGTGACATGTCATGATTCCTTTTTATTCCAGAAGTTTGGTCCTTAAGGGGTTAAGCGTTGGTGTACAGTGGGAAGCAGACAAATTGCACTTCAGATAACTTCACTGATAGTGTCATTCTAACTTTATGAAAAAATATTTAAAAAAAATAATTAATTTAAAAAAAATGATAAATTAACATCTACTCCAAAACAGGGACAAATATCAGTCATTGTGAATACTGACCATTGACCAAGTTATTTATTTCAACTGAACTGTGAGAATCACACTGCAAAACAATGCTATCCATCAAGTTGTCTCCAGCCTTCACTGATGTCAAGGTGAGATCAATTTAATGGAGACCGAGGATCCATATTTGGGATACAAGAAACGTCAAAATATAAGCTGAGGCCTGAAGGTTGTGCAGGATAATTTAAGTTTAGCATAAACCAATTCATCAAGTGCAAAACAAAAACCTGAAAATATAGAAAGAATTGATAAAAATTGAACTTTTAAAAAAAGCACATATTTGTGACCTGTATAGTTTGTTGGGGAAAGGTATGAGAAACTTTGATACAAACCTTTAATTAGCAATTGTTTACTAGCAGATTACATCATTATTAATTATAAAACACAAAAAATGGTAACCAAATTTATACTGGAACCAAATCATTGTTGTTTTTGTAATGATTCTAAGCTTTTTGCAATAAATTTTAAAAGAGGTACAGTGTATTTGCTTTGTTATATTTACATACCTCCCAAGTGTCCCTATTTAAGAGGGGCAGTCCCTATTTTGGGTTGAAATCCCTCTTTTCTCAAATGTCCCTCTTTTCTAGGGATTGCAAGTTGTTTGTATGTCTGAGTGTATAACATAACTCCACAGCAGTAATTCTCACAATGTGTCTTTAAACTACAAGACACGAGTTTAGAAAGCAGACTTTTTTTTCTTTTTTACAGGGAGAATGGTTGATTCAAAGCATCATCATAACCACAATGAGCTCTAATGGTGCTTACAATATAACAGTTTGTCCTCCTGTCTTAATAAGATTAGCATTTGTCGTCTGATCTTTCTATTAAAAGGAGTTTCCCCCATAGAACTGCTGCTTCTCTCTGTATATTTTTGATCACCATTCTTTGTAGAAATATACTTCTGAAACGTATGTCTAGTAAAATAAGGAACTATTTTTAATCTCATATGTTTTACAACTGTGATCTAAAGATTAATTTAAAAAAATACATTTTTGCAAGACTAAAGGGGACACAATGAGCAAAGGATGAAGTAAATATTGCTGATAATACTCAATGTGGAAAAGAAAAACGTAACTGTCCGATTACCAGTAAGAATGTAAGAATTCAAGGCGAAGTTGATACCATATATATAGCGTGCCAGACTGCTGTTTCAACACATTGATAAATTGGCCTATTGTACGAAACCACAGCACTTAAATAGACGGAGGGGGAATCATTTCTTTCTTATGTGTAGACTGTACTGAACTTTTGTTTTCAAAATGAAGGCTTTGTGGGGAAAAAAAGACCCATAATTATGCTACAATAACATGAAACCAACAAAACATGACTTTCAATGCTTCAATCAGAATCACTATTAACACTATTAGTCCCATTCATCTGAAAGTCCTGGGATGCCCCGAAAAGAGAGACGTATCGTAAGCGTGTACAGGCAAAAATGGAAGTAAATGAGAAGGAGATTGGAAATGTATTAGCAAACACACATACGGTAATCGAATATTAGTTAATACCCTGTGCAAGAAATGGTACACAACAGGGTATATATTCTTCCTCGGAGGCAACGTTTGGTCTGTAACATAAATTGTGACACAACACACAATACAGAATGAAGTGGTGACCCCCCTCCCCCCCCCCCACACACCCCGACAGACACAAACACACATGCTGATTTCAGTTTCTAAACGTAAAACTGTCATGAAAAGAATCTAAAGAAAAAAAGGTTCCTACAGGTGGGCCAATGTTTATCTGCACATCTTGCTGTCAGAATATTTAGTGAAAGTGTACCTGTCACAGTACATGTAAGTTGTACGAATATACTAAAAGTACAGTGAATGAAATTGTATGTCCCTCTGTGAAAGTATTGTATTTTTTCTGACTTTCTAATGCAAGGCTCGACAAATCCCAGGCGCCAGGTCCCCATGGCCACTAGAAATTCCAACCTAGCACCAGATATTTGTGAGCGCCGTGTGAGGCGGCTGAGGGGGAATGCCGGCTCAGGGAGGATGAAGGCAGGTGGCTGGCTCGGGGACCGTGATGGTGGGCGGCAAGGGAGATGTGATCTTACTGCTGTGATGCCGGGTGCCAGAATATGATGTCACTCCTGCACCGGCACTAAACAGTGCATCACAAGCAGAGCAAGAAGAGCAGGATGTTCAGAGCAGTTCCATGGACCCCAGGGAAATGATCCAATCCAGCTCTCTAAAAGATAAGGAGGCTATGTAGACTTACAATAAAATAAAAAAATAAAAAATAATTTGTGAGTGTGTGAGGAAATGTGTCTGCGTGCAAGTCAGTGAGTGTGTAAGTGTGTCTGCCAGTCAGTGAGTGTCTGCGTGTCAGTGTGTGTGTGTGTCTGCGTGTCAGTGTGTGTGTGTGTCTGCGTGTCAGTGTGTGTGTGTGTCTGCGTGTCAGTGTGTGTGTCTGCGTGTCAGTGTGTGTGTCTGCGTGTCAGTGTGTGTATCTGCGTGTCAGTGTGTGTCTGTTTACGATACAAGCCCACCTCTGATCGCATTGGGAAAAGTGTTTTTACTCACCTTTTTGTCTCTATGCTGTGCCTGTCTTGCTGCAGCTGGCCCCACCTTCATCGCTGAAATATTCAATCTTGATGATCTCAGCTAATCCAATGCTTTCCCATACTAGAGCATTGGGAGGCTATTGCACATGTGCTGCAAAACACGGCACTGCACCAATCAGCATCTCTATAGAGAACATTCAGTGCCTCCATACAGATTGTGCAGATGCTAAGGCACCTGCGCCAGGAAGCACCTTTAGTGGCCATCTGAGTGTCTGTCACTAGATGTATTTCTAGTCAGCAAAGGAAACACTTTTCTTTGAAAAGCCTGCAGAGACAGAGTATAGACACGAGAACCACTACATTAAGCTGTAGTGGTTTTGGTGACTATAGCGACCCTTTAAGAATTGTATTTTTGTCACTGAACTAACTTTGTTTTAGCTGGTTCCTAGATTCAAAGCAAATTTGTCAGTCCCTGTTCTATTTGGTGGTAAAGGGACACTGGCATAGCAGTACAATTTATAAACAGAGTCTAGTAGATACTAGATTGTACCAGGAATTGTCAGATGTGGCGCAAATCAGAAACTAGCATCCTGCTATGTGTCTATTCCCTTCAGTTATACTGCAAAAGGAGGTTTGCAGTGATAATTAACTTACTAGTAAATAGTGACTAGACCTGGCTAGTAGCATAGGAATTCATTATTTTATTAAAGTAACACTGAAACATTTAGAATACAAATATGTAACAGAGCAGCAGGAAATGCTAGCAGAATGCTTGGTTGTATAGGGAGAGGTATTAGCAGTAGAAAGAGGGAAGTGCTCATGCCATTGTACAGAACACTGGTGAGACCTCACTTGGAGTATTGTACGCAGTACTGGAGACCGTATCTTCAGAAGGATATTGATACCTTAGAGAGAGTTCAAAGAAGGGCTACTAAACTGGTTCATGGATTGCAGGATACAACTTACAAGGAAAGGTTAAAGGATCTTGACATGTGTAGCTTGGAGGAAAGACGAGACAGGGGGGATATGATAGAAACATTTAAATACATAAAGGGAATCAACACAGTAAAGGAGATTATATTTAAAAGAAGAAAAACTACCACAACGAGAGGACATAGTCTTAAATTAGAGGGACAAAGGTTTAAAAATAATATCAGGAAGTATTACTTTACTGAGAGGGTAGTGGATGCATGGAATAGCCTTCCAGCTGAAGTGGTAGAGGTTAACACAGTAAAGGAGTTTAAGCATGCGTGGGATAGGCATAACGCTATCCTAACTATAAGATAAGGCCAGGGACTAATGAAAGTATTTAGAAAATTGGGCAGACTAGATGGGCCGAATGGTTCTTATCTGCCGTCACATTCTACGTTTCTATGTATTCCTAACATTAGAGCAATGCTAAGCAGTCAGCTTTATGCTTCCAAAACAGTAAAATAAAGATATTTACTCGTCTTCAGTCCCCTGGTGCAATGATTGGTCTTGCCATGGCCACCACTTCTCCCCTGGCTGTGAATATCATTATTGGTGATCTCAGGCAATCCAATGCTCCCCCAAAGGTAAACACTGGGGTGCAAGTGTGCATGTATAACAAATGCCACACTACTTCCCTTCACCTTATTTGCTGTGAAATTCCTTCATAAATCGATTCTCATGTTTGTTGGGTGAATTTAGGAACAGTCTGGGAGAAGTCACTATGTTCTGATGCCACTCAGCTGCCAATTAGGTCATGTTTCCCCCCCAGCTAACAGGGCAGTAAAGGGACTGGGTGTAGGCAAGAGCCAGCGTTAGATTAACACCCTCAGGTCAAAGAACAAGGAATTGCACTCATTGCTGGAGAGCAGAAGAGCATTAATTAACATCTCTAACAACTAATTAGATCATTTATCACTATGGTAAATTATATACTGGCTACACAAGGAGACATTTCATTTGAACTTAAAGTGAATCTGTCATGTCTTTATAGCATAGATCTTCCAGATGCAACATTGCTGAAAGTTTATTTGGGGAAAACATTGCTTCAAGTTAAATGCTTGAAGCAAACATACATTTTTTTTTTTTTTTTTTCTTTTAATGTTTGTAATTTTTATTATTTTCAGAATTATCACAAATAACAATCGTGTGTTTAGTAAATGCAAATAATACATACAGAGATATTTTGAATGTAGAATCCGGAGATAAGCAATGCTGCACATTATGTTTAGTGAATTCTCTAAATAACGGTTGGTCAGCTTAGTTTATAGAAAGTTACAAGTTAAGTATCAATAGTTGATGTAATACATTAAGTATCGTAATATGTAAAACATTGGAGCAGTTGTGCAGTTTAATAAGATGCCTGTTAGTACTTGAGAGGTCACGGAGGTAAATTCCCTCAACTCGTCTTACAACAAATTTTCTAAATATTTGCAATCTATGGTCATGTCATTCAGTCCTGTGTCGCCTCTGTATAGAGGACTGTTGTCAATAGCAATCGTTTAGGTTCGTAGTTGTCCGTGTTTAGTTCATATTGCGCTCCCAGTTGCCCGCGGACAGTTTCCGAGCCCCTCCACCCCCAGTTATCACCCCTTTGTCGTGAAATTAGTGTAACTATTTGTTTAGTGTGATCCCAATCTTGTGAAGGCGTTCCATGGAGCCCAAACCTTGGTAAATTTCGTATAGTTCCCTACTCTAGCATGTGTTATTCCCTCCAGTTGTTTTGTGTCTTCCACTCTCTGAATCCACTCCCTAAGCGAGGGGGGGTGGGATTGTTTCCAGTATTTGGGAATTAGTTGTGTGGCGGCCATGACTAGATGGCGGAAGAGGGCAGTTTGCATTTTTGAGAATCCCTGAGGAGGCATGAGAAAGATATATTGATCTGGGGCTAGTGCAAATTTGGTTTGAAAAATGCTTTGTGTAATAGTATGTATTCTGTTCCAGAATTTTGCTACTTGCGAGCAGTGCCACCAGATGTGAGCATGATTTGCTCCTGTTTGGTGGCATCTCCAGCACTGATCCGGAGACGTGGTGTGTATCATGTGGATCTTTGCCGGCGTATAGTGCCACCTAGTTAATCTTTTATAATTGCTCTCTTGTGCTGATAAAGAAATAGTGGAGATATGTACTGATTTGAGTATGTAGTGCCATTGTGGGCGTGTGAAGTTGACTTTCAGTTCATCTGACCATTTAACTGTATACCCTGGAAGTTCGGTCTCTTGAGAGTTTCTAAGCAGTGTATACATTGTAGATAAGAGTTTCCTAGAAAGCGGGTGAGAGGAGCATAGTTGTTCTAGTTTTGTCAGTGGCCTGTCCCCCAAGGGTAATAGGTTGTGAGTCTTGATGAAGTGTTTCAGTTGATGGTAGTGTAAATGTTGATTTACCGTCGGGTTGTCGGTTGGTAAAATTTGGAGCAAAGTCTTGATTTTGCCATTCTGAACAACGTCACGTAGTTGTAATGACTCGTTGGTGTGGTAAAGTTCGAAAGATTTGCCCGAGTCCCCTTGTTGAAAGTGGGGATTGTGTGTAATGGGATATAGCGGGGATGGGACTGGGGAGAGGTCTAGTTTTATTCTGAGTTTATGCCACAATTTGAGGGTTGTGTCAATTGTCGGGTGGGACTTGTGTATTCCCTTCAGGGGAAATATAGGAGTAGAATGGGACCAAACACATGTATGTAGTGGGGGGCTGTGGAGGGCTTTTTCAATGGTAACCCATTGTTGGGTTTGCGTGTTTCTGGTCCATTCGTAAACCCTCTGTAAATGTAGTGCCTGGTGGTATAATTCAATATCAGGAAGATTCACTCCTCCATTTTCTTTATTTCTTGTCAAGATAGAATGTGCTAGCCGTGGTGATGAGTGTGCCCACAAAAATTTCGTGATTATGGATCTGCTTGTGATGAAGAAAGTGCGTGGGATTGTGATAGGTAGAGTTTGTAGGAGGTACAGAAGTCGAGGTAGAGCATTCATTTTAATTATATTGATTCTACATAGCCAACCAAAGCACGGCTTGTGCCATAACTGTAAATCTTTAGTAATGTTAGCTAGTAGAGGGGGGAAGTTTAATGCATAAATCGATTCCAATTTGTTTGGGATGTGCACGCCTAGATATTTAATCGAACCTGGAGCCCAATTGAAGTTGAATTTGGACTGTAGTAACATATTTGTGTTTCTCGTTGTGTGGATTGGTAGAAGGTCGCATTTAGTTAGGTTCGCTTTAAAGTTGGATATTTTACCGTACGTTTCCATTTCCGCCATTAAATGGGGTAAAGTCGATAGAGGATTAGTAATTGTGAATAACAAGTCATCTGCGAAAGCAGTGACTTTGTATTCTTGTGTATCAATCCTAAAACCCTGAATATTTTTATTGTCTCTGACACCCTGAAGGAATGGTTCCAATATTAGGATGAACAAAATAGGAGAAAGGGGACACCCTTGTCTCGTCCCATTAGTAATGTTTACCGGCTGAGATAGTTGGCCATTAACCCTTAATCTAGCTGTCGGAGCGGAATATATGGAGTTTAACCATTCTTGCCATCTCGGGCCAAAGCCTAATTGTTGCATTGTGTGTTTTAGTAGCGCCCAACTAACTCTATCAAATGCTTTCTCCGCATCGATAGCCAGCAGGACGCTGTTAATTTTACTCGATTGAGCCCAGTGTACAAGATTAATAATTTTAGTTGTGTTATGTTTTGCTTCTCTACATGGGACAAAGCCGGCCTGGTCTTGGTGGATAAGGCTAGGTAATAGAGGTTTCAGTCTATTAGCCATAATTTTGGTAAGGATTTTGAGGTCTGCATTAATCAACGAGATAGGGCGATAACTGCCACATGCCGTAGGATCTTTACCCGGTTTCGGTATTAAGGTAATGGTTGCCTCTAGTGCAGACTTAGGGATGATAGATGACAGTTTATGGGCATTAAATGCAGTGGTAAAAGGTTGCGCCAGGATTTGAGATAGTAATTTATAATATTTCCCAGTGAAGCCATCTGGGCCTGGGCTTTTGCTAGTGGGGATAGTTTTAACCACCTGCAAGAATTCGTCAATAGATATGGGTTCGTCGAGAAATGCTTTGTCAATGGATGGTATAGTATGTTTAATCCTGGGTGTTAGGAAATCTAGTATGTCCTGTGATGTGGGTTGCGAGGTTTTCAAATTGTATAAATTAGTATAGAATTTATGGAATGCTTTGAGTATGTCTGGCATATGGCAGGTGAGGTTGCCGTTCTCCGTTTTAATTTCGGAGACGAAGCTGGATTGTCTTTCTGTTTGGAGTGCCTGAGCAAGGAATCTCCCCGCTTTGCCCCCCTGTGTGTAATAGGAGCTCTTGGTAAGTGAAAGTTTGCGTTTTGCATTTAGGGTTAGGATTGAGGTGAGTTCCGACCTTTTAGTGAGCAACAAATTGTAATTTTCTAGGGAAGAGGTGTCCCGATGTGTGTCTTCCAGGGTTTTAATATCTTGGGTGAGTTTGGTGATTGTTTGTTCCCTCTTGCGTTTTAGTGTCGATGCTATTTTAATTAATTCTCCTCTAAGTACTGCCTTATGTGCTTCCCACACCATGATTGGCGTCGTGTCTGGATTGGTGTTTTCTTTAAAGTAATTCGTGGCTGTCTCTTTTATTTGGGAAATAGCTCCCTCATTGTTCAGTAACAGGTCATTAAGTTTCCATTGAACATTAGATTTGGGGATCGAGGGTATAGTCAGCTTGAGTGCGAATGGTGCATGGTCAGACCATGTGATCGGGCCATAGGATGCTGATGTAATCAGGGGCAGGTGTCTATGGTGTAGAAAAATTGTGTCTATTCGAGTGTATGTGCCCGTGGGAGGTGAGAAGAAAGAGTAATCTTTTGTCTTAGGATTGACTGCTCTCCAGCTGTCAAATAGTGCAAACATACATTTATGCGGGTGCCAAACATTAGATTTACCATCAGTTATTAACCCCTTAAGACCAGTGGTGTATCCTGGTTTTGTGCTGCCCTAGGCAGGACAAAACTCAGGCGCCAACCCCCCCCCCCCCCCCCCCACCTTTACCTTATACGCATACACTAGCTAACAGAAACACACACTCGCTAACAGAAACACACACACTCAGTAACAGACAAACACACTCACTAACAGACACACACTCACTCACTAGCACACACACACTCACAGACACACACACACTCACTAACAGACACACACACTCACACTCACTAACAGACACACACACACACACTCACTAACAGACACACACACACACTCACTAACAGACACACACACACACTCACTAACAGACACACACACACACACTCACTAACAGACACACACACACACTCACTAACAGACACACACACACACACTCACTAACAGACACACACTCACACTCACTAACAGACACGCAGGCACTCCCCCTGCTGGCATTGACATGGACGGCTATGCCGTCCATGTGATCGCGGGGTCCTCGCAAGGACCTCGCGATCACGTGGCCCAGGGGGGCCAAAGAGGACGGAGGGGGACTCCCTGGGCTCCCAGATAAGTCCCCCATACCGTGATCGCCGGCGAACGGGTAAGTAGAAAAGATTGCAGGGCGTTCTATGCCGCCCTTCGGCTTTTAGAGCCACCAAAATAAGGACGGCATAGAACACTTTACCGAACACCGCTGGAAGCTGCCGCCCGCCTTCTGTTTCGTCGAGGCATCCGAACACCGGCCCGTTCGGGAGTTTTGTAACGTACGTGTGGACTTCACCCAGATAGCCGTCCCCCCAATCGTATACCAAAGGACTTGTGAGAGACTTTGACTCCATGGCGATTGAACTATGTACATCGGATCTGAGCGCTATTCGGTAGAAATATGCCCTCAGATCCAGGCTGGGGATACGTTATACGAACCATATTTATTCGGTATTTCCTCATTTATGTATTTTAATGTATTTTTCCTATTGTATTTAAAATGGCGATTTGCCTCTATCCTTAGAGATAATTAGGTTTCTTCCCAATTATCTCCGGGATAGAGAAGAAGGATTTATGGGTAAGATGGGGAGGGCTTACACTGAAGCCACTGCGATTGGCTACTGTCCAATATGTGTTATAGTCTTCCACAAGGTCCCCTAGGGGAGTGTCCACCTTGTGGGAGACCTGCATAAATACCGGGCAGGTAGCCCCCATTAAACACATTCATGTTTGACCCTCAAGACGGAGCTTGGTCTCGTTTGTGGGGGGAATTATTACTGGGACAGCGCTTTCATTATTTCTAGTTGTGAAAGGAGTTCGGCTGATTTGATGGTCGGGAGTTGCCGCGTTCACGTTTCCTCCATTCGGTAATTTGACGGTCGGCTGTACAGAACCTGCATTTCTGGGAAAAGGGGGATTATCGACTAAACGGCAGCTTCATCTATCTGGCGGTGAGTGTCGTAACAATATTTATTTATGAAAAATAAGACCACGAAGAGCCTCTTATATAAGAACATTACTAAACAATACAAAAGTTACATCTTGGTAATGGTTACAAGAGGAAATCTCACAGAGGGGTCATCTGAACAGACAAAGATCCAAGTTACATAATACGCAGTGTACTACAATATATAGTCTGAGTAAATAATGTACTGAAAGAAAGTGCAAATAAAGAGAGCCAAATGACATTTCTATTCTCCCCTATGGTGGTATCAGAGAATCCTAGCTCTGTGTCTGTGTGATGCCATGTTCTAAGATGAAGCTATACTCTCTTTACATAACCACTGCTGTCTGCAGTAATAACCTTTGATGTGGTGAGCACATAATGCATGTAATTCAATGTATTGCCATTTGAAAGCTTCGACCACAATGCAAGACTTATATGAAAAATAAAGTGCAACTATTAATCAGCTTGGCAGTGCAAGAAAAGAGCAAACTAATTACTCACGGCCTTAACAATAGCTACATTAACTATGAGGTTCTAGAGGATACAATGCCACGTGTAACCAGAAGTCTATTGTGTGACTGGAATCTATAAAATGCTCAGTAATTATATGCAATCCCAAACATGCCATAACAAAGGCATTGTTCCAATGCGCAGATTTCTTGTTCAACAAAAGTACACTATGTAATACATTTTTTGGGGAAGAGATTTATTAGTGCGGTTCATGCATTGAATCCTATGCAGGAAGATTTACATGTTGTACTATAAAACAAGTCATTACAGATACCAGTCTATCCTATTGATCCACCTGTTAAATAAGTAGATATCCTAAATGATGCATCCTACAATCTTCCCTTCAGAACATAAAAAGAAAGAAAAAAATAAACTTGGTATAGCAATGGATAAGGAAGAAATGTAAAACTACTAAATAATCTTTCTAAAAATACAAAATTTGCCTCAATACTTTAAACTCAAAGGCTAACACAGGCCAAATAAACAAGGTTTACAAGTGGGCCGCAAAAAACAAAACCTTCAGTTTTCATAGAAACTTACCGTATATACTAGAGTATAAATCGACCCGAATATAAGTCGAGACCCCTAATTTTACCCCAAAAACTGGGAAAACGTATTGACTCGAGTATAAGACTAGGGGGGGAAATGCAGCAGCTACTGGTAAATTTCTAAATAAAATTATATCCCCCCAAAATTATATTAATTGAATATTTATTTACAGTGTGTGTATATAATGAATGCAGTGTGTGTGTGTGTGTATGAGTGCAGTGTATGTGTGTGTGTGTATGTATGTATGAGTGCAGTGTGTGTGTGTGTATGAGTGCAGTGTGTGTGTGTGTATGAGTGCAGTGTGTGTGTGTGTATGAGTGCAGTGTGTGTGTGTGTATGTGTGTGTGTGTATGTGTGTGTGTGTGTGTGTGTATCAGTGCAGTGTGTGCATATGTATGTGATCCAGAGCATTGGTGGGGGGGTAGGCATTTTTATTATTATTTTTTATATTATTATTATTATTATTTTAATATATATTTTTTTTATATCATTTAAATTTTTATGTTATTTTTTTTCGTCCCCCCTCCCTGCTTGTAGGCTGGCCAGGGAGGGGGGGCTCTCATTCCCTGGTGGTCCAGTGGATGGGCTGTGTAGGAGGGGGTCTGGCAGCGAGCTGTAACTTACCTTTCCTGCAGCTCCTGTTAGCTCCCTTTTCTCTCCTCCGGTCCGGTCAGCTCCCTCTGCAAGTCTCGCGGTGTGAGTGCCGCGCGGAGCTCTGACCCCGCGGCTCTCGCAAGACTTGCAGTGGGAGTTGACAGGGGAGCTGACCAGAATGCAGGAGAGAGAAGGGAGCTGACAGGAGCTGCAATAAAGGTAAGTAAACACTTCCTGCCAGCCCCCAACAGCCCCTTGTCTGTATTATGGCAATGTAAGTTGCCATAATACAGACACTCAATCGAGTATAAGACGAGTGAGGGGTTTTCAGCACAAAAAATGTGCTGAAAAACTCGTCTTATACTCGAGTATCTACGGTAGGTTTATTTTGAAAAGTCCAGTATAAGAAAAAAGTTGCCTGACCCAGGACGTTCTCACGCTCACAGGGCTTCAAAGTAGACAAAAGAGGGAATTTATTTTTAGGAGATATCTATTTGCATATAACCAATGTTTCAGTCCAACTACCTTGACATATTAAGATATGTTTGGTAATGGGACTGAAATAGTGAATGTATGCTGTTGCACAGCTGTAAAAAACAAATGACGTTATCTTGTGTATTTTGAAGTCCTATGGGTGTGTTCTTCACTTTAGCTGAGATTATCAAATGTGATGATCTCAGCCAATGAAATGCTTTCCCATAGGAAAGCATTGAGAGGCTATTGTGCATGTGTGGCAAAAAACTGCACGGCCAATCAGCATCTCCACGAGGAGCATTCAACGCCTCCATGCAGACCCAATTTAATACATTGTCCCCTCCCCCTATTCTAATACACTGCCCACAAATCCAATACACTGCCCCTCCTAACTCCACTCTAATATACTGCTCTCTCCACCCAATCTAACAGACTGCCCCTTAATCTAATACACTGCCCCACCTCCCTCCACTCTAATACAATGCTCCCTCCCCCATTCTAATACACTGCCCACAAATCCAATACATTGAGCTCCTCCCCCCACTCTAACACACTGCCCCTTAAACTAATACACTGCCCTCCTCCCTCCGCTCTGCATGAGTACCTCCAGCGTCAGATTTTTCCCCATATGAAGACATTGATTCAATGCTTTTCTATGGGGAGGTCTAATGCGCGTGCGGCACTTGCCGTGCATGCGCATTAGATCCCGCTAGTTGCAGGACGGAGGAGGGGCGGCGCTTCGACCCAGCGTCGAATGACATCTGAGGTTTTTAACCCTTTATTTACCAGGAGGGGGGAAGGAATGTTTTGTATCCCTCAGCTTTGTATTGTATTCCTGGCACTAAAGTATTCCTTTAAGGAAGAAAATGTTTTTGTTAAATTTCTGGATATGTCAGAAAAATATTGCAAATTTAAACACTCGGCTTAAGTTTTAAAATATCATTCATCCACATGTAAAAATAATAGCAAGTCTCTGAAAAGGAATTCTATCTATTAGGAAAGAGAAAACTAACAGCTCCTAATGCTTGTACTAATAGCGGACTCTGATGGCTATGACTTTGTGTAAAGGAATGATAAACATGCATTTAATGAATAGTCCTTGCATGAGGTTATCTCATCTACAGAGTAACGAATGTTGCGAATAGTGAGGGCACGGCAAGGTAGATCACATGCATACATTTAAGATAACACCAGTCATTTGTTCGTTCAGCTGTGTTTTCACGGTTTTAAATCTGTAAGAAAATGTTGTCTTCCATTCAAAAAGAAACCAGCTGTCTTTAACCCCTTAAGGACACATGACGTGTGACATGTCATGATTCCCTTTTATTCCAGAAGTTTGGTCCTTAAGGGGTTAAAGGGACACTATAGTCACCAGAACAACTACAGCTTATTGAATTTGTTCTGGTGAGTAGAATCATTACCTTCAGGCTTTTTGCTGTAAACGCTGTCTTTTCAGAGAAAATGCAGTGTTTACATTACAGCCTAGTGAGAACTTCACTGGCCACTCCTCAGATGGCTGTTAGAGATCCTTCCTAGGTTATGGCTGCCTAAAATCCATCCAAACATTCAGTATCTCCTCCCTCTGCATGCAGACACTGAACTTTCCTCATAGAGATTCATTGATTCAATTCATCTCTATACGGAGATGCTGATTGGCCAGGGCTGTGTTTGAATTGTGCTGGCTCTGCCCCTGATCTGCCTCCTTCACAGTCTCAGCCAATCCTATGGGGAAGCACTGTGATTGGATCAGGCTTCCACTTCTGATGCTTGTTTTTTTTTGTTTTTTTTTTAGGCAAACAGCATGCAGAGTTACAGCTTCAGGATGTTGCTATCTTTATGGAGGCATGAGGGGCCCAGGGGGGCTAGATGGTGGTTTTAATACTGTAGGGTCAGGAATACATGTTTGTGTTCCTGACCCTATAGTGATCCTTTAAATATTGCATGTAGCATATTTTATCCTAGTAGTTTGTATATATCATTGCAAATAGACAAGACTGGTGCCCATGTTTAAGTCGGGAAATTCAAAAAGTATGGCTTGGAGTATGAATGTAACAACCAATTTATGTAATTGGTTAATTCATTTAAAATCATAATTGAGGTTTTAACAAGATTTATAAGTACATTTACCACAGTTTCATATACATTACTGTGTTATCAGTACTATTGTAAAGTACCTATGTAGAAAGCGTGGTCTGAGTGCCCAGAAAAGGGTATTAAAAAAAGATATGAGAATATAAATAAGGGTAAAAACATTGGGAGGTTGTTTTCAGCCTTAAAAAAAATCAATATATAGCAGGCTGTAGTGGTTATGGTCGCTGGAGTGTTCCTTTAATAAATAGTTTGTATAATTTCAATAATTACTGAATTGAAATGGACCTTTGGTCCGGTATCTTATGCTGGAGGCAGAGGGAGCTCCAGCTTTGTATTCCTGGCACTATAGTATCCCTTTAATTAGTGGTCTTCATCTATCTTTCTGAATATCAACCCTTTCACTTTTATTCTGCTGATATAGATAGCCACAAGCAGTCCATGTGTTCCTGTTTATTTTTACTAACATTGCAATTTGTATAAGAAAAAATTATTAAATGCCTCAGTGTGCTTCAAACATTTTTAGATAAAAAGTAAATCTAGAAATACCAACTGGACCAATTGGAAAATGGTAGTAGTGAAACAGACTGCAATCAGATATTAAAGACATTATCCATCGACATTTTTCAAAAACATGAAGCTATCCAACGTTGGACTTATTTGGCTAAATGATATGGGAGCGGCAGCCTCCGGTTACGGGGAGAGCCTTGTATTTTGAATTTTTAAATTTAAAAGAGGAATTATAAAAAGGAAAAACACATGAAGACCTATGGAAAGGAAGAAAGCCTCTAATTTCAGAGATTATCCTGAATCGCAAGACAAAGATTGAAACATCACGTGACACAAGAAAATGTTGTCAAACCATGGAGTTGTCTTAGTTTAAGTTGAAGAAAAGAAACATAAAAAGCTAAAACTTTGAATAAATGTTAAAATACATTATTTAATGGCCTCATCTTTACTGTTCTGAAAGCTAAGCATTTTGAATGATTGCTAAAGTTCTGTGTTTTAATAAATTACCTAAATGGATCGTCATGATGAATGTCAGTAAGAGGCTGTTCTCGAGCTTAGCATTGCCTACAAAAATCGATTCAGAAATAAATATTTAATGGCTCTCTAATTTGTCTGGCACTAAGACATTACATTAACAAAAGTGTTCAAATGAAAGTGGAAATTAAAAGACAAGTAGAAAGAATCTCAAATATACTACAAAACAACTTTTCCTGACAAAGACAATTTAATAGGCACGAGGCTGTGAAATCTGCTAAGTGGAAGAGTGGGGACATGTTTTATTGATACCAAATTAATTAAGTTTATTAAGGAATCTAATTTTTTTTTTCAAGTAACATCGTACATGCAACGTATTATTCATACGGCGAAACTAATTAGAAATACATAATGTATATGTGCATACACTCACACACACACACACACACGTATGTGGAAACGTTGATGTGCATATATGCAGATCCATTATTAGTCCTGAAGTGGATTACTTATCAGGTTAGGACCTGCCAGGAAAATGCAGGAGGTAAGTTTGTGTAACATGGTTTGATTTTAAAACAAAATCCCGTAATATTTTATAATCCCATTCCGTGTTCAAAGCAGGAATACTTGTTTTGAAGGGTAAGTATCCAATACTTAAATTTAAGTTTTGGATAACAATAACCCCCATCCACTTAACCCCTTAAGGACACATGACATGTGTGACATGTCATGATTCCCTTTTATTCCAGAAGTTTGATCTAGTGACCTTCTCAATTCCTTAAAACCTAAAAGTTTTGGTGCTACCACCATAATACTCAACAATATTCTACCAACACGAGATTTTGCATTACCATTTGTGATATACAAATGGGGGCAGCACCGACTGACGGCACACAAAGCAGGCAAGACGCACCTCCTGACTCACAAGTCGGACGCACCGGCCTTCCTACAGGCCCTGGGCCTACCGGCAGACACGGCCTCAGCGGAAACTCAACCTGCATGGTCTATTGCCCATATCAGTCCATTTGTACCAAGGGGAACAAGATCGGGCGCACCAGATTCACCCACCTGAAACAAGCAGCGCCGGCAGACTTATTATTATTATTATGTCTTGACAGCGTATTATTTTGTTATAGGTTTATTGTTTCAGGTTTACTGTTTGACTCTACTATGCCTTAGTAACTTGTACAGATTCCCATACCTTATATCTGGCTCCGACAGCTGACAGCCAGGCGTCTCGCCCAGCATTCCCCCCCCCCACACCACCCCCGCCATCCTCCTTTTACCTAAACAAGCCCCTTCACGCTTACCAGCTGGCATGATGGCTCAACTGCCCAGTGGCCCATGGCCACGAGCATACCAGGCTCTTCCCAGCCCTAGGTAAATGCCATTATCACCCAACACTCACGCACCTTAAGCTAAATTAAGACCAGACACAACCCTATTCGACAACCTGGAAGGCGCGCTAGCCACTGTCCCGCAAGCTCCAGCTAAGCGTTAACCTAACCGATTGTACGGCCAAGAGGAATTTATGCTAGATAAAACAAAAAATTGGTTTAAGACTTTGCATGTGATGCTGTTCATACCGTGAAAGGTACTAAATGCTGACTGCCTACCTCACACACGGTGTAACAAGATGGTTCTGATTAACCACAAAATGTATAATGTCATAACGAACGTCATTTATTGTAACATTTTTATTAACCCTTTGGAATCCACATTTGCATTTATGGAAAGCGTCAGCAAGACTTCAAATAGATCTCAGATAACCTAGTAGTTAATCAACAGTTAAGCGCAGCAGCTTTAGGAGTTTCATAAATGCCGCAACGTACCAACCGAATGTTAATCTTTACAGGAAAAAAATTAAAATGTGCCTGACCAACGAATGTCACAACCTTTATTGCATATTGTAGTTATCTATACCTTGACTCTGCTGTTGTGGTGCACAATAAAAATAAAGAATATTAAAAAAAAAAAAGGGAAGAGGACGAGGTTAAAAAAGGGAAGAGGGCGAGATTAAAAAGGGAAGAGGGAACAGTAATAGGTAAAACAGGAGGGGAGGAATTGAAGACAGGAGGAGGAAAATGAAAATAGAAGAGGGAAAGAATGAAAGGTTATGAGTGGAAGAAGATAATAAAAAGGAAAGGAAGCATTTTGCTGGGAAAAAGTTATTTCTAACACTCTATTCCCCGTTTACACTTCAGTACAGTTGCTTCGAGTTTTTTAAGGGCTTTCTTTTAATTGATAGCACAAAACAGTAACGTAAAATAAATGCTGAATGGCAAAGCAAAGTCTTTTCAAAAAGATAAAGTGTTCTAATATTTTGAGAGAAGGAGATTAGATGATTATTCTAATTTATTTCTATATCGACAAGAAATCCTGCAGCACTGGATACATTGAGTAAAGGGAATAGCAATACTTAGATTGACAGACAGAGAGAAACAAATACAGTAAGCCTTGCAGCCATGCCTCAATATGTAAAACAACATGTGATGCAATTAAAATACAAATTGATTTCAGTAGCTATATCCATATATTTCAATTCTGCCAAACAGTGGAGAGAGCATGTTGTAAACATTAGCTTGGAGCTGGCTTGTGATGTGAATACAGACTACAGAAGCAATATGCTGTCATGGCTAAATGTGTCATTTTTCAAGGACAAAATTGAAATAAAGAACAAAGCGTCCTCTCCTCCGTATCTTTTTATCAAGCATTTCATCCTGTTGTATGTATTTTGATATTAGATTACTAATTTCGCTTTATATTGAATGTTTGGAATGTCCATATCTTCACAATGAAAATGGAAAATAAAAACATGATATTATATATAAATACACACACGTACAAATCAAGTATAACTTCATTACACTGAACTCTGTATAATAATAATAAAACTTAATTTTACTAACAAACAACAATAATGACAAGCATTACACTAAAAACAGAAAAATGTATAAAAACTGCTACTAAGAGAGACTGGACATTAGAGCTATCAAGGCAGGAACACATTGAGATGGAGAAAGCGTTAAAGAACAGGAAATGCCTTTAGGCAAAACTATAAAAATAAAGTAATGTTTGTTAAATCATCCAGTTTATTAAAATTTGGAATCACCATTGGCATCTGTTCTTGATAGCAGAGTTATCGTTGGGAATATGTCACAATTTATATTGTAATGTTCGGTGCATACATTATATTGGACTGTACTGAAGGTTAAATTGAAACTTTTAAAGTCACCTTCTCGGATAACTGATCATCACCGTGGGAGGCTAAGGAGAACCTTAAATCCCCAATATCAGGAAGAGCATATGCAGAGGACAACTTTAACTGTAGTATTTCATTCCATTCTGGTATTATATGATTACTTTGTCGTAGAAAATTGAAACTTCATATTAGGCAATTAGGAAGCTCATGAGGTGATATAATGTTTATGAAAAACTGCTGACACTTTGGAATTTCAATGAAATGAGGATAAAAAAAAAATTTCAAGGAAGGGACATGACAAAATGTAGGCAACCACAACAAGTTAATCTCAACAAAGTAGGTGCTCTGTTACCTTAAAGGACCACTATAGGCACCCAGACCACTTCAGCTCAATGAAGTGGTCTGGTGCCAGGTCCATCTAGGGTTAGCCCTGCAGCTGTAAGCATAGCTGTTTCAGAGAAACTGCTTTGTTTACAAATGGGTTAATCCAGCCTCTAGTGGCTGTCTCACTGACAACCGCTAGAGGCACTTCCGCACTTCTCACTGTGAAAATCACAGAGAGAAGACGCTGGACGTCCATAGGAAAGCATTGAGTAATGCTTTCCTATAGGCGGTTTGAATCTGTGCGCGGCTCTTGCTGCGAATGTGCATTCGGTGCTGACTTTGGCAGAGGTAGGAGAGTTCCCCAGTGCCGAGGGAGCCCGGCGCTGGAGAAAGGTACCGTAAGTGACTGAGCAGTAGGGGGTCCCTGAGGGTGGGGGGACCTAATAACCCTATAGTGGTCCTTTAAGGGGTAAA
This sequence comes from Pelobates fuscus, assembly GCF_036172605.1. Lineage (NCBI taxonomy): Eukaryota > Metazoa > Chordata > Amphibia > Anura > Pelobatidae > Pelobates > Pelobates fuscus. The sequence goes on along the minus strand of NC_086321.1, from coordinate 21,405,023 downwards.
ATCATTTTTAAACATACTCCCAATGGCTCCCATTCGGCAGGAGCCTCTGTCAATGGGAGGCCAGTGATGGCCTGAGAGTATTAGCGGACGCCCTCAGCATATCACTAGTTTCCCATTTCCCATCTGAAGGGGAGGAATTTAAGTGAATACATTTCCACTCTCTCTTTCTCACTCCAAGCACCAAGGCCCAATGGACAGGTTACTTGGGACGAGGATTTCAGATTCAAATAATCATTTCTTATTTAGCAAAGAAGGGAAATAAGCAGATGGTATAATATATCTAAATAATGTGATCCATATGATACTTGACAGATTTTACATTGAGAAGAACTCTAAAGTAAATTGAAAAGAACACTGGAAAGACAGCCAGATGGGGAGGTATAATAAAAATGAGGTACCTGCTGCGAGGCAAGGTGAAAGTGAATCCACATCTGAGATTCTTTGAACTCTTCTCAAAGGGCCAAACTTTATGGCAGAAGGTAAGGGAAGAACGTACCGAGGAGGTTAGCTTATCCACCAATTAATTAGCACCATGTTTATAAATGACACAAGACATATTAAGTAGAGTATCTTTACATCAAGCAGATGCTAATGCCCTGTGGACGGCTAAAGTCATTTTGCTGAAGAGTTTCGGCGTATGAAAGGTAAGCCTATCAATGGGTCGGCATGGAAGGAAAGCCATGGGATCTAAGCTGAGGGGCCTCATGTCCAAGTCACAAAAATTCAGAGATAAGGTAAGAAGTTTATCCTTGGTTTTTGCACTGCACAAACTACACGCCAAACATTGAGCCAGTGTGGATTTCAACATGATCTTTGCCCGTATCAAACTCTTGTGCATTCACGCAAGGCTGGCATGCCCTTTTTTTCGGGCTCCCCTTATGACATCTGTGACATTAAAGAACAACTGCTCACTCCATTTAGATTTTTGTAGCTCCGAGTGTTTCAAGGTATTGCTCTTCTAATTTTGTCACTCGCAATGGGGACAGATATGCTATGATATGCTAAATATGCAACTTACACTTCAGTGTACTGAATGACAAGGAGTATGAAACATAGAATGTGACGGCAGATAAGAACCATTCGGCCATTCTAGTCTGCCCAATTTTCTAAATACTTCCCTTAGTCCATGGCCTTATCTTATGGTTAGGATTAGGGATCGACCGATATTGATTTTTTAGAGCCGATACAGATACCGATATTCGTTGAACTTTTAGGCCGATATAATTTGCCGATATTCTGTACATTTACCATTTTGGAAAATAAAAAACTATTTCTAAAGGTAAATGCACAAAATATACATGCCACGTGTAGTGGATGCAGTGTTTGTGTAGTGTGTATGTAGTGGGAGTGTTGTGGATGCAGTGTGTGTTTGTGTAGTGTGAGTGTTGTGGATGCAGTATGTGTTTTTTGTAGTGTGAGTGTTGTGGATGCAGTGTATGTTTGTGTAGTGGATACAGTGTATTTGTCTAGTGTGTGTAGTGGATGCAGTGTGTATTTGTCTAGTGTGTATATAATGAAAGCAGAGTGTTTGTGTAGTGTGTAGGTAGTGTGCGTAAAGTGAATGCTGTATATACTAAATGCAAAGTGTGCGTGTTTGTGTAGTGTGTGTATATAAGGAATGCAGAGAATGTAGTGTGTTTATATAATGCAGAGTGTGTGTGTTTGTTTAGTGTTTGTTTAGTGTGTTTAGTGTATTTATATAATGCAGAGTGTGTGTGTAGTGTGCATTATATAAACACACTACACAAACACACACTGAATTATATAAACACACTACACAAACACACTGTGTATATAATGCAGTGTGTTTGTATAATGTGTGTATATAATGCAGTGTGTTTGTATAATGTGTGTATATAATGCAGTGTGTTTGTATAATGTGTGTATATAATGCAGTGTGTTTGTATAATGTGTGTATATAATGCAGTGTGTTTGTATAGTGTATGTGTGTATATAATGCAGTGTGTTTGTATAGTGTGTGTGTGTGTGTGTGTATATAATGCAGTGTGTGTTTGTATAGTGTGTGTGTGTGTAAATAATGCAGTGTGTTTGTATAGTGTGTGTGTGTGTGTATATAATGTAGTGTGTGTGTGTTTATAATGCAGTGTGTTTGTGTAGTGTGCATTATACACACACACACACACACACTATACAAACACACTGCATTATATACACACACACTATACAAACACACTGCATTATTAGACACACACACTGAATTATATACACAGTGTGTTTGTGTAGTGTATGTGTATAATAATAGAGTATGTGTGAGGGGGCATTTTTTTATTAAATTATTTTTTTTTATTTTTATATTTAAAAAAATGTTTTATATATATATATATTTAATTATTTTTATTTGTTTTTTGTTGTCCCCCCTCCCTGCTTGTTGCCTTGCCAGGGAGGGGGGATATGTTAATCCCTGGTGGTCCAGTGGCATTGGCTTAGCTGTGGGAGGGGGGGCAGCAAGCGTTTACTCACCTCCCAGCAGCTCCTCCAGCTCCCCAGTGTAAATCTCGCGAGACCAGCGGCCGTCAGAGCTGGCCGCGGGTCTCGCGAGATTTACACTGGGGAGCTGGAGGAGCTGCTGGGAGGTGAGTAAACGCTTGCTGCCAGCTCTCCCCAGGACCGCCGGGCTTGTAATGAGCTTGGCGGTCCTGGGAGGTATTATCGGCAATATCGGTATCCCTATTGGCCGATACCGATATTGCCGAAAATACCGAATATCGGCCGATTATATCGGTAAAACCGATAATCGGTCGATCCCTAGTTAGGATAGCCTTATGCCTATCCAATATGGAAGGGTCTTGGTTATTCCATTTTTTTCTATAAGAAAGATCTCTAAAACAAGTTATAAATAAAACGGGACACTTTTTTCATAATAATTTATAAGCAATCATTGCAACAGATGCAAAACAATGAAAAACAAACAATTTATTGAACAGATGATTATCAAAGAGGAATAAATGATAAATGTTTAAACACACTTAACTGGCCAAATTGTCTACGCTATAATTGTAAGGTTTGCTCGGCTTTAGGTTTTGCAGTCATTTAAAGGACTAATCATTTCTCCATTTGTATTAGAATATGTGATTTCAGCTTAAAATGAACTACAATGCTATGTGAGAAGATAAATACTGAAAAAAATAAAAATCAAGAGAATCGTATGTGTATAGGTAAGACAAAAGAGAAAAGAAGAGTGCGTATGATTTTTAGATGGTTCCATGGATCCCGGGGCTTGGCAGATGCTCAAACTGTTTATTGTTTCTCATGCACTAGTTCAGCAGTGTGTTAATATCATTTCCACTTTGCAAGTCACATGTGAAAGCATTTTGGAGCTCAGCTGAACTGCAAAACTGTTTCAGATGGCCATTTGCAGACCAGGAGTTTAAGTCATTCTACTTATAAGTACAGTCTCTCATTACAATAATAAACACATCGTTGCAGTCTGACCACACTCTTGGACCCCAATATTAGACACTTGCGCCAAACAGTCTAGCAGGAAAAATAACAATTCCAAGAAAATTAAACTTCTGGAGCGGCAGGTGAAGGCCAGGTTTTGGGTTATAGCAGAATCTTGTTTTTTGTCAAACTGTTTAAAACCAATATTAAAGAAAATGGTTGAAAATGCCCATTCCTGCACCACAACCAACAAAGAAAAAAGCTACAGGTGGTATGGTGCTTAGAGTGTCCTTTTGACCAGGGCTTATAGTTGCCACGGCATGCAGTTTCGAGGCTGTTTTGGCAGACTGTGGGGTTGTGGGATATCTGTACTGCATGCAATTGTTATTATTTATTAATATTGGCATTTATATAGCGCTAACAAATTCCGTAGCGCATTACAATATAATAGGAGGGGGTGACTTAACAATAAATGAGAATTACAAAAACTTACAGGAACGATAAGTTGAAGATGACCCTGCTCAAACGAGCTTACAGTCTATAGGAGGTGGGGTATAAAACACATTAGTACAGGAGATAGCAATCAAATAAGGTGGGAGTGAGGTAGAGCTGGAGGAGAGCGTAGAGTGCTGCCCTTTAGGAGAAAGCAAGGGACAAGGCACTTCTTAAAAGATTGCAGACTAGAGGAGAGTGTGATGGCGGTAGGCAGGCTATTCCATAGGAAGGTAGTCGCCCGCAAGAAGTCCTGCAAGCATGAGTTGGCCGTACGGGTGTGAGCAGTGGACAGGAGAAGGTCACGGGCAGAGCGGAGAGAGCGAGAAGGGGCATACCTTCTGTTTCCCATACTATGGGAAAATAGGTCACCGCTTTTTAGCCCTCTAAAAAAAAAAAGAAGTTATATATATATATATATATATGTGTGTGTGTATGTGACAAATAGATGTCAAATGCAAAACAAGGTATTGCATTAAATCTAACACAACACAGGGAAGTATCTCAAACGTATTATTAGCAATGCCTTTTCAAGATTGAATCTAGTTTGTAGTGAAAAATCAAGATGCAGTTGCCATTCTTCTCTGCACTTCACAACGCAATTCCACATAAGAACCTATCTGCATCACACTCCCATGAGCTGGGGTATGTCTTCAATTTCACAGACAACAAATAAACAGAGACCCCATTATTCACCTGGCAAACAAAGGCTGACAACATCTGAATGGTGATATTCCACCTTGGAATACAGTATAAGATCTCCTGGAAAGGCACAAGGAATAAATAAAAACGTTCTATACAAGCTACGTAAAATACGAAATGCAATTATATATATATATATATATATAAACATTTAATGAATAAAAATCCACCGGGAAATCCCAGACAGACTGGTACGTTTGGGCGTATATTAAAAGGAATTTGATTCGTTCGTACGAAAAGAATTTGTGCATAAGTCTAGTAACTAAACCCCCAAGGTCACAAACGGAAAATCTGATTCAGCTTACCTAGTCTCAAATAATTAACAATATGCAAATCACGGCTACTAAAAGCAGAAGATAGGGCTAACTAAACTTTGTATTTATTCTTTTACTGTGAATTCCATTACAAAATTCGCATTTTGCCCTTTGATTTTCAGAAGGCTTTATTTTATTTAATACAAAGGCGCCAACACATGAATCATGTCTGCCATTTTTAATTACTGCAACTCAAAGCCAAGCAATCTCTCATTTGGCTTAATGTGTGTACCTATCTTGCGAAATATTTTTTTATGCCACGATTCATAAAATACGTTAGGTTGAAGCTTAAATCCCCTGCTCTAAATTAATAACTAATCACAAGAGATATTTATCATCTCAAGCTTCTTACACGAAAATTGTCAGAATTAATCACCCTGGTCATATTTTTACTATTTACAGGGCTTCATTTATCATACATTTAAAGTCGTCTGACAACCAAGTGCTACAATCAAAGCACAATTACAGTAGCTTATAATAAAAGAAGTTATAAAGTCCAAAATCTGTTAGTCGAGCGCGGTAGTCCTAAGGTTAATTCTATAGGTTGTTCCCAAGTAGATTATTAAAATCCTAGGTACAAATAAAATATTGGAAACACAAATAAATAATTTGTCTCTATAACGTACTAAGCCAAGCCTATCTGAAATGCCAAAATGGAGGAAGATTTATTTCTCGCTTTGAAAACAAAAGCACACACGTTTGGTGTGAAATTTGATTTGAAAAGACACTACACAAAATAGATGGACTCATAAATAAATAAAAAAAAAAACTATAATTGTAAGAAGGCATAAAATAAAAAAAAAATCCCTAAACTGCCGTAAATCTGCATATTCTGCAGAAGTGGAAAAAATGGACAGAATGTACAGCCAGTCACATATCTATTACTGGTTTCAGTTGTGGTGCAGTGTGCATCTTGCACATCTTGCCCACCAGTTATTTACAGGTAATTTAGTTCAACAAATGTAAAGTGATTCATGAAAAAAAAAGCATTTCACGGGGAGATGTGTAGTTTCCTTTTTCTTACCAAAAGGTTTCATTTACGTTTATGATTAAATAGCTGGTACAATTATGTATTTGAACACAAGAGGATAATGATCATGTACGGTGATGTAACAAAGGATGAGAAGGGAGATGTGTGCACGTGCACACAAACTCACACGTAAACCTCTAATTAGCCAGCCACACAGTAACTGACAAAATAATTTGGTACTATCACCTTTACTGAAACCCCAAAACACATTATAGGAGACCCCCAGAGCCTTTCTTAGAGTTCATCAGCAAGCCTCAAGCATGATCAGCCAATCCCCACCATCCAGGTGGGAGGAAATTGATCATTATAATGTAGAAATGGTAATTAAACATTATCAATTCTGGCAGAGGTTGGCTACATTCTAGACTGGGGAGATCCATCAAAAAGATCTGATAGGTTTTGCAACCTATGGTTTCACCGAGATGAGTGGTCGGAGTCGCTGCCCTATCATAGCTCAAGATCCGCTGATTGTCCGGTTTATTTTTACATTATAATTGTACGTCACTGAAGAAAGAACTCGGACTAAGCAGAATATAAACATGACCACATATTGACATTTACAAAAAGAGAGATTTATTTTGTGTGCGCTCTTCAGATGTCTGTTGCTTAAACGTTCAATACAGTGAAGCATCATGAAACGGTTCCCAGCGCGTTTTATACCCCAGGTACTGTACAAATACTTTACACAACAGCATCTGCTGAAAAGCTGCATGAACTTTACTAGAAAATGTCATTGTATTTTATTGAATCCTCTGAAATAGAAAGAAACAAATAGAGTGAGCTTGGCTTGGGAGATAGAGGCTGTGAAATCTTTACACAAAGCTTTAGAAAACTTGACATGCTTTTTTCACAATGCACTGTTTGCAGTCTGAAACGAGGGTTCCGAGCTTATGGCTCTCTTCCTGCAGGTTCTGTATGATATCTAGTCTGGGCAGGAAATGAAGAAGTGGCTTTGCGAATCGCACACAGCACACGCACATTGCTTCTTGAGATCACAAAACGTTTTCCTCTGTATACAGTTAGCACTGAATAAATACGACAAATAAAATAAATACATTGAAAACATAAAACTCCAATCAGGATACAGAATGCGTGTTTTTTTTTTTGTGTGTTTTTTTACCTATTGTGGTGCAACTCTTTTGGAGTGCTTTATTTAGAGGAGACTTTGATGACCACCTCCCATTTTTAACGCAATGTGCTTTGTTTTTATGTATATGTATTAAGTGCTTCCTGTGTCGTCACAGTGATAGCGACAACGTCCCCTGTGACAGCATGAAACATCAAGCCATTTAGTGACAGCAAGGTCCAGATTGAATAGTCAAACAGCTGTAGGTCCAGTCTGTCAGACAGATCCCAACATTCTAGCTCCCAGCTGATCGATTAGAGTTTGGATAAACTGCAGTGACTGAAGATGTGGATGGTCACTGGGGAACTTCCACGATCTCTCCCAACTGTTTTCATGATCTGAATGCGGTGCCAGCACAAAATAACATATTTGATCACAGTGGGCGATCAGACATATTGATATGTGCTGCAGCTTTACATGTCTTTCGCAACATGTAAGTAGCAGATTCTGTACCCAAAGTGGTAAAGCTTTCAAAAAATAACAAACAAACTATATGAGGCCATTATTAAACTCGCAGCAAGAAGAAATTTGTAATCCATTGATCACTCACTTCTATAGTGAGGGAGAGGATTATTACATCAATATAGCTCTGTCTCTATTTTAGATCTTGAGGCCTGTGCATGTGGGGCATTGCTGTGTTCAAGGGACAGGACTGAGCTCAAACTTTTGAGTAATTAGAACTTTTTTTGGCCACATCAAGTAAGTTTGCAGCCAACATCAAGGAAACTAATATCAACCGTATAAGGGACCAATTTTGGCAATGAAATGCTCACATCTGGTTATCAATGGGTTAATACCAAGCAGCTCACTAACCCAGAGCAGGATTATTCACAAAGCGACCACAGCTCACGTGGGGACCTGGTCGCATGGCATCACAGATATTGCGGCTGGGTGCCTTGAAAAGTGCAGACAGTGCGGTGGATTGCCAGAGGGGCAGAGCAGCCTAATCACGACAATCCGACACTTTGTGCCTACCTCACTCGCTCGCTCCCCTGTTGGGGATCCTCCATCACACTGGAATAGAACTGGGGGGGAACACTGCGGAGTCTGTCTGTCCTATAGCACTCCTTTGAGGTTCTTGGCGATGCAGCAAATAATAAATTCATTCAGGAATTGCTGATTTCCAACTAGGTGGAGTGTTTGGGGGCAAGCTTGTGTCATCACACTGTTGTTGGCGGGATTTCACAGTGCGAGACAAGGTTCCATTTGCTACCAAACCGCTCTATAAAAGTACAGAGAGAGGCACAACATCTCAGACTAACAGAATATCTGCTGGAACGCAGTCGAGGAGCTATTTGCTATGGTCACACATCCTGCCATCCCTCCTTATTTATTTCGCTTATTGTCATTGTATAATTTGGGCAAATTATCCTCTTATTTAAAGAGCATGCATAGTAAAGGATATTTTTTAACGGCAGTCTGGCTATTTACCTTTATGGAGAACTGGGTTTGGTTATGCTTTAATTAAGACTATTCATCTGAATGGTTTTAATTCTAAATTATAAGTTGGCAGGTATTTTAAATTACTTTAGAATCTTTTTATTATGCTCCAGATAAAATGCCACAGCCTTAAAGAGTTAACACTTCAATGTGTGTATTTTCACTGCGCACATAACATTTATTTTGGACATAATGAACACATGCAGCAGATTGTGGACTGTCACCTGCAACGAGAAGAACAGAAAAGCATGCGGTCGCCCTCCCACCCGAGAGTTAAAATCCAGCTTTCCCCTGTTATTACCTCAACCATTCCACTATATAGAAATGGGTCACACGAGTGCTTCCTTAGCAATTATTTGTTACTCTTTTAGTTTTGTATTCCTTAAATAATAATCCCAAAAGTATACAAGGCCCGAGGCTCAGCTAAAGGCTTTAAACACACACAGCCATTTATTATCCAAATAATGCACTGCCAAGAGGGAGTCATCACTATTATAGGCTACACGGATTTAAATGGATTTTATATGATTGTCATTATTACTACCAATTGTGGTTTGACACATTTGGTGATCGCAAGGAGCAAATCAAAAGAGACACGGCTTTAAGATAAAACTGAATGGATTTTAGGACGTCTAGAAAATGTGTCCATTTAAATAAAATGTTTCCTTCTTACAAACTGGGGCACAGATTATTTTTGGAGCAAAAGAAAGGCAAATTCAGGACACGCAACTCACTTGCTATTGTCCAACATGATAACTAGGCGTTATTTGCCGGATTTTTGAAATTAAAATCCTGCTACGGGACTACTCCGGGAATTGTTAAATTGTTAAATAGGCTTTCAGCTTATAAATGCCATCCAACATTGGTGGGCTAATGCAAAACCCAATTCAGTATTACCGGTAGCTTTATTTAGTATTTAGCTGTAATCTGTGTTACCAAAATATTCTTTGCAACATAAAAATTATAATAAACTGTAATGGCTATGGTACTTCAAGTTCCCCATTAAAACAAGCAACCTTGACAAAGGATTAGTGGAACTTTGAAACAGTAATGTGTACGGGATATGGTCACCATATTTTAACATAAGGCATTAAAACGGCTAGATTCATAAAAATATATAAAAACACATGTTACATTTTAGGCAAAAAAAAATTCTGACAACGACCCCAGAACACGTCCCAGTATAGGTTATGAGTGTATATATAAAAGAGAAAGCCCTTCCTGTACCTAAAGTAGCTCAGATAACCCAAACCACAACTATCTACCCAGAGAGAGAAAAAAACATCACCCACAGTGGCTTCAGGTGAATGAGTAAATAGTCCTGCCTATCAAAATCGTAGAATCCTCTAGGGTAAAAAGTCCTAACCCCAGAGGTGAGTACAAGACCAACCCCAGGACTAAACTAAATTCACATGAAGCGCCAAAATTCTGAATGCTGGTGAAGATGCTCAATACAAACGAAAGCGTATCCAAGCATAACTGCCTAAGTGCTACCTAGTGAAAGAAATAATAAAAACGAGAAACGCTAATTTTTTTTTTTACGTTTCTCATTTTTATTATTTCTTTCATTAGGTAGCACTTAGGCAGCTATGCTTAGATACGTTTTCGTTTGTATTGAGCATCTTCACCAGCATTCAGAATTTTGGCGCTTCATATGCAGAGTGTGTGTGTGTATAGTGGATGCAGAGTGTGTGTGCATCCACTCTGCATCCACTATACAACACACACTCTGCATCCACTATACACACACACACTCTGCATCCACTATACAACACACACTCTGCATCCACTATACAACACACACTCTGCATCCACTATACAACACACACTCTGCATCCACTATACAACACACACTCTGCATCCACTATACAACACACACACTCTGCATCCACTATACACACACACACTCTGCATCCACTATACACACACACACTCTGCATCCACTATACACACACACACTCTGCATCCACTATACACACACACACACACACTGCATCCACTATACACACACACTCTGCATCCGCTATCCACACACACACACTCTGCATCCGCTATCCACACACTGCATCCATTACAAAATACACACACGCTGCATCCACTATGCAGACACACAATGCATTCACTACACACATTGCATGCAATACACAGCCACTGCAGCCACTGCATCAACTACACACACTGAATAACATAATGGTTGTGGGCATGTTTTGCTGGGGAAAGGGGGGTAGGACGCAGCATTTCATCCCTTGACACAGGCAGCACAATGACTTGGGACGGCCCTGTTTGCACGTCACCATTATCATATTATTTCCATTTAAAGTGGCCAGCTGTGATATGCAGAACGGATTCAAAAACCCCAGCGACACCAACAACTGCAGATATGACTATGATATAGTTCAAGAAATTTTTGTAATTTCTAAACAAAGAACAATCATGTAACAACACAAAAGAAAACGCTGTAGGTAAAACGCAATGCTGCATTCTCATATATAAATGATAAATGAACTATATGAGGCCAATATTAAACTCGCGGTAAGAATAAAACCACCTTTGTGCACTGCTACTATACTTAGGAGCTGGGTATCGTCACTTAAACCACAGTCTGTTTTCTGTACCCTTCAGCGGAGATCCTTTGCTTTTCTTTCGAACCATCAGACCTGTAATCATTGTGACTGTCTCACCTAAATTAATCGTTGCTGCTGAAAAGATATAGTTCAATTGAGCACACCAAATTGGGTCTGATTGCTGGAGTCATTATTTTTGACATTCAAGTGCAGAAGGTCTTATAGAGATTATTACTTCGATATAACGGTACCGTGATGACAATGTTAGTCAAAGGAAGATTTCAAGATTTGGAGACTATTTTTAAGCAAGTTAACATTTGGAAAATGAAAGTGGGTCTGTCTCGCGAGCAGATTGAAGCACACTTACATTTAAAGCCTTTCGTTATGATTTATTAATAAAGAGGCAAATTGTACAGGTACCAAAGGGCTCCTAAACTGCCCCCATTCAGGAACAAATACGACAAAGCTGGGGGAGCTAAAAGACATTGTACGTGGGAGAGCATTACTGATATTTACAGATTTCACAATGTAAATTCCCATTGCTCTATTGGAGAAGGGGATTGCTTCACTCGGTAAATACTAAATTACATACATTAAACGGCAACTATCACTTCCCAGCATTTTACATATGTTTATATTTATTTATATATTTGAAAAATATAGATTAAATGTAGAAATCAAGACCTCTTTATCCTGCAACTGGGTGCATCCATCTTATCCCCCTGTCAATCATTGCTATAAGCCCCGCCCTCTACACCTGGCAGTCAGTATAGAGAGCCACCTCCATCTTAGCTCCCTGTCAGTCATTGTTATAAGCGCCGCCCTTTACACCTGGCAGTCAGTATAGAGAGAGCCACGTCCATCTTAGCTCCCTGTCAGTCATTGTTATAAGCTCCGCCCTTTACACCTGGCAGTCAGTATAGAGAGAGCCCCCTCCATCTTAGCTCCCTGTCAGTCATTGTTATAAGCGCCGCCCTTTACACCTGGCAGTCAGTATAGAGAGAGCCACCTCCATCTTAGCTCCCTGTCAGTCATTGTTATAAGCGCCGCCCTTTACACCTGGCAGTCAGTATAGAGAGAGCCACGTCCATCTTAGCTCCCTATCAATCATTGTTATAAGCTCCGCCCTTTACACCTGGCAGTCAGTATAGAGAGAGCCACCTCCATCTTAGCTCCCTGACAGTCATTGTTATAAGCGCCGCCCTTTACACCTGGCAGTCAGTATAGAGAGAGCCACCTCCATCTTAGCTCCCTGTCAGTCATTGTTATAAGCGCCGCCCTTTACACCTGGCAGTCAGTATAGAGAGAGCCACCTCCATCTTAGCTCCCTGTCAGTCATTGTTATAAGCGCCGCCCTTTACACCTGGCAGTCAGTATAGAGAGAGCCACGTCCATCTTAGCTCCCTATCAATCATTGTTATAAGCTCCGCCCTTTACACCTGGCAGTCAGTATAGAGAGAGCCACCTCCATCTTAGCTCCCTGTCAGTCATTGTTATAAGCTCCTCCCTTTACACCTGGCAGTCAGTATAGAGAGCCACCTCCATCTTAGCTCCGTGTCAGTCATTGTTATAAGCGCCGCCCTCTACACCTGGCAGTCAGTATAGAGAGAGCCACCTCCATCTTAGCTCCCTGTCAACCATTGTTAAAAGCTCCGCCCTTTACACCTGGCAGTCAGTATAGAGAGAGCCACCTCCATCTTAGCTCCCTGTCAGTCATTGTTATAAGCGCCGCCCTTTACACCTGGCAGTCAGTATAGAGAGAGCCACCTCCATCTTAGCTCCCTGTCAGTCATTGTTATAAGCGCCGCCCTTTACACCTGGCAGTCAGTATAGAGAGAGCTACCTCCATCTTAGATCCCTGTCAGTCATTGTTATAAGCTCCGCCCTTTACACCTGGCAGTCAGTATAGAGAGCCACGTCCATCTTAGCTCCCTATCAATCATTGTTATAAGCTCCGCCCTTTACACCTGGCAGTCAGTATAGAGAGCCACGTCCATCTTAGCTCCCTATCAATCATTGTTATAAGCTCCGCCCTTTACACCTGGCAGTCAGTATAGAGAGAGCCACCTCCATCTTAGCTCCCTGTCAGTCATTGTTATAAGCTCCTCCCTTTACACCTGGCAGTCAGTATAGAGAGCCACGTCCATCTTAGCTCCCTATCAATCATTGTTATAAGCTCCGCCCTTTACACCTGGCAGTCAGTATAGAGAGAGCCACCTCCATCTTAGCTCCCTGTCAGTCATTGTTATAAGCTCCACCCTTTACACCTGGCAGTCAGTATAGAGAGAGCCACCTCCATCTTAGCTCCCTGTCAGTCATTGTTATAAGCTCCTCCCTTTACACCTGGCAGTCAGTATAGAGAGAGCCACCTCCATCTTAGCTCCCTGTCAGTCATTGTTATAAGCGCCGCCCTTTACACCTGGCAGTCAGTATAGAGAGAGCCGCCTCCATCTTAGCTCCCTGTCAGTCATTGTTATAAGCGCCGCCCTTTACACCTGGCAGTCAGCATAGAGAGAACTTACAGAGAATAGGAGAAATAAAAACAATGTTTGCACTTTACAAGATATAAAAGTGAGCGCGTGTACTGAATAGATAACAGCCTAATGTAATAACCAATGTATAGTCTAAATAAAGCAAATAGAAATAGTACTATAGCTATTTCTGAAAATGTTAGCAGCTAAAACAAAAGAAAGTTCCCAATTTCTACGTAGAGAAATATAGGTTTCAGCGCTTAGTTGATAATCCCCTTATTAGTAATAAGGGTGTCGATATGTAAAAAATAATGGAACATATGTAAAAAAGGTGACAAAATAAGATGAAAGAATAAAAATCTAAACAACTAAAGTTCAAAATAATTATGGAAAAATACCATACAACAGAAAGTCCAAAGTCTGCAAAATCTGTGTGTAAGTCCTGCAAAAAAAGAGTCCAATAATGAGGTGGGGGTCCAAATGTATGCGGAAATCCTCTTTTTATATTGTAGGCATGTTCTCTGAGTCTAACCTTGAGCGTTCTTTTAGTTTGGCCCACGTACTGGAGGCCACACGGGCACTCTAGCTTGTAGATAACCTGTTTAGTGTTACATGTGATACAGTCCTTGATATTAATTATTCAATATCAATATTCAATATCAAGGACTGTATCACATGTAACACTAAACAGGTTATCTACAAGCTAGAGTGCCCGTGTGGCCTCAAGTACGTGGGCCAAACTAAAAGAACGCTCAAGGTTAGACTCAGAGAACATGCCTACAATATAAAAAGAGGATTTGACAAACACTCACTTCTCCAATCACTTCAGAACACACCACAATTGTGATCCCACACTTCTTTCATATTGTGGTATTGAAAAAATAGAAGCACCTTGGAGGGGAGGTGAATTGAGCAAAATGTTAACATACCGTAAAATGTTCTGGATCTATAATTTGAAAACTCTCACCCCCTCAGGCTTAAATGCAGAACTGGAACTAGCGAATATATTATAGTTTCAATATGATCCATCCATGCAAATTATCTTTTTAATATATACCCCTTATTTTTGATAAATATAACCATTAGCATATACACCTATTCCCTTTGGTTAGGAATCTATAAATGTTATAATTTATCCGTGATATGTACCTTTCTAAAGATATTATAAATTTCAGCTAGTATCTAAAGACTTTACATCTAGGAGAACTGTGTTTTAGATTTTAGTTTCAATACAGAAAATCACAATGTCCTTTTTGTATTTTTGTATATTCGGTTATTTGGGGTGTTCTGAGCATAATATCAAGTACTCTCTCTTTAAGAGATAAACTAGTCACAAAAAAAAAAAATATTTGTCCCTAAAAGCACAATATGGGATCACTGGAGAATTTATTTTGCATTGTATTAATAATGCTACCTCTAAGTTAAGATCGCTTATTTATTTTATATATCAAGAACATGCTCTAAACTACCAATAGTGAAACATTTTTGCCATTATTGTACACTCACAAAGAAAGTTCACAAAATATCACAATGTTAGAGTAAGATGTACAAACGTATCAACTGCAACTTCAATTATTGTTACAATTGTATGTCTCAAAACCTGTGTTTTCTAGGTGTTTTTTATGTATGTATTTTTAATTTATTTCAGATTGCCCTCTTAATTAGACCTGTTTAAGTTTGGTATATCTATGTTATACTAGTATTATACTAGAAATTCTTAAATCACATAAGGATGGCTTTGTATTACAGTTCTTAGGATCTGCTTATCCAGCACTGTATTATCACATGTTTTTCTTGTACAGTAGCCATTCCTGATCATTTTATTGTTTTTTTATTATTTAAGTCTTTACTTTTGTCCTAGAAAGGTGTATACCTTTAAGAAATTTGAATCCGTTTGCCCAGAAAAGTATATAACTGCTAAGCTAGGCATGGAGCACCTATCTTGAAAAAGCCCTCGGAAGAAGGGCGAAACGCGTTGATAGGGTGCTAACGAAGATCTCATCTGCAGTATACCCTTCTCCATAAGCTCCTGATAGAAGCTGCATTCACCGCAAGTGTTTCCCCGTTAGTACAATTACAGACAGCCCTCCTGAGTGCACCAGGCAGCTGCTGTCCTCCTTGGGGAACCGGAGTTTCAGTTTGAACTTACCACGAGCGAGCAGGGTTTTTTTCTTCTGCTTCACGATGAGTATTATATTTTTATTCGTGTAAGAGTTTTTATGTTGGGGGGGACCTTATATACCTGGAGCAACAAATTTGTTATAGAGTTACACTATATACTTTCTTCGTCTCTTTCTATCCAAGGTATTTCCGCATACATTTGGACCCCCGCCTCATTATTGGACTCTTTTTTGCAGGACTTACTCACAGATTTTGCAGACTTTGGACTTTCTGTTGTATGGTATTTTTCCATAATTATTTTGAACTTTAGTTGTTTACATTTTTATTCTTTCATCTTATTTTGTCACCTTTTTTACATATCGACACCCTTATTACTAATAAGGGGATTATCAACTAAGCGCTGAAACCTATATTTGTAATGTTTGCACTTTGCTTTGCCTGAAATGGATGGAAATGTTATATGCTTTATACTTTTAAAAGAAAAACAAAAAATTCAAAATGGTTTAACAGAAGTTCTCTGTGATTTTAGGATTGTATTCCAATAGTATACATTCCAGAGAAGGGACATTTCCCCTTTTATACTTCTGATACTGCTTCACTCGGCAGATACACAATAATACCGTTTATTGAGGGTGGGCTGTTTCACTCTGTAAATACACATTAATATCTCAGAGCAGGGTCTGTGTCACTGTGTAAATATACAATGATATACCGGAGACTGCTTCACTCTGTAAATATAGTACATTCATATTGACTAGAATTATACAAATATAGATTGGTACAGGAGGCTGATTCATTGTGTATATACACAATAAGATATTGGATTGGGGCTCCTCATTGTGTAAATAAGCCTTAAAGGAATAATCCAAGCACCATAACCACTAGAGTTTGCTGCAGTGGTTATTGTGTTAGGGGTGAATTGTAAGTAGCCAGCAGTAAACAAGTTCTTACCTGGAATCTGCCAGGCTCCACTCTGGCTTCCACTACCAACGAAAGATCTTACAGTTCAGCATTAGTAATGTATGAGGGGAGGGTCACTGGCAGATCCCAGAGAAGAACCCAAACCATGTAAAATGGTTTGACTGCTTGCAATGGGGCTGTAATCATTACGGTGATTGGAGTGCTCCTTTAATATTTAGGAGGCTGCTTCGCGGTTACAATTACAGTAAGATATATTGGAGGCTCGCTCATTGTGTAAATAATACAATGATATATTGGAGGGGAGTCTGATAAATATTATACTATATTAATAATTAGTTTTATTGGAGGGGATGGGGGTGCATCTTCACTGTGTAAATACACATGAATATACTGGAGAGATACAGTGCAAATTCTGGGCTCTCAATTGTCCCGCTTTCCGCCCTGTCCCACCGTTCGATATAGTCCCCTGCTGTGCTTAACGTCAGGCCTGCCCCTTCCGGATTACATACCTAACAGTGTTGGGTGGTATGTAAATACACAAGACTAATTATTGGGACTTTTAGCATTACGGTGAGATACGTATTCACTTGTACATTTTATGTAGATCAACATGTGTATGAATTTTTACATTACGGATAGCATGTACAGTGCGATGATGCATTGACTGTGCATTGCAAAACAATCGGATCTGTTCAGTAACCTGACATACTACAGTCATCCCATGGAGAATCTTTTCACATAAGATATTTTGCCTCTGTTTTTACATTCAGAATTAAATTGTAAATATTCAGAGTTTATGAAGTACCAAGTTAACCTTTTAGCAGAATGTGAAACCAGTATAAACCCTACAGCTCCCACTAGCAGGTCACACAGATAGCAATGGATAGCAGCACAATGCCTTACCATAGGGTTAAAAGAGGATTTGTCACATTCAAAGCAGGACTACAACAAAATGTTGCTAATGTGAATGGCACAGCATGGATTGGTAGGATGAACATTTACTAAACTCAACTGATGTATCAAAAGGTAACACCAATGTGCTCCATCTATGATCAATGATAGATTGTTACTATAGGAAAATCGCGGATATAAAATGTTTCATTGTAACTGTAGCTGAAATAAGCAAACCAGTGTTTTCACTATTGTGCTTTGATAATTTCTGAACTCGCTTATCCTGCATTTTATTTAGATAGCATGTAGGCAGTATTTTATTTTGCATTCAAAGAAGTCTTCCTCATAAGCATTGTCTCCATGACACATTGTTTGGGGGAGAGTTAAATAAACTTTCTGCTGCTTCGCCGGTACAAGTCAATATTATGACAGATCAAGGAGACCATCGATGGGTCATGTAGTGGTACTGACGTACAGGATCCCACCAGAGTCATGATGGGTGAGCCTCAAAAGCTGTGCTGTTGCTATTTTCAGAGTCCTGAGATGCCTTATAATCTTGAAGCCCAAATAATCTCAGCATAGAATTGGTTCAGGTTACATAAGTGGCCCCTGCTGGGAATTCAAAAACTGGGTTGTACGAATGCCTTATACAGGCATTAAAACGCCATTCATTTTTAGTTAAAAATAATGTATCAAATACCGACCAGTTAAATCACAAACATCATGGGCGCCCGCGGAGTGCTTATAACTCCCAAGAAAAAGGTTATGGGCCTGATGTTGAAAATGTACAATCAATATGCAGTTGATTTTTTTATATTTCATATTTTTCATCTCTATATTAGGTTAAAAATACGAGATTAGACAATAAGCGAGACATTGAGGCCATTTCAGATTAATTATGGACGAGACAGAGGCAAATACCGCCAATTTTTACTGAGTACATTTTTCTGTAATAACAGCTAATTATCCATAATTGGCACTTAATTAGGTTCATTATAAAAAATTCCATCACAGGTGATCGAAGGTCTTGGATTTAAACACGGTTTGCCAAGCCAGGCAAGTGTAGTGTAATACGATCCGCTACTTCACCACATTCATGTCATCGGATGTTCAACGCGTTTGCAAAATATTGCTCTTAAATAAACAAATGGTTCTTTTTAAAGGGGAAAACCATGGTGGGCCCGGAATGATAAACACAGCGAGCAATGCATTAAAAGCACTTACAAGGGACAGTATTACTAGACTGCTACGAAGGAAAAGGGAAAAAATAATACAAAAGATTGTATTTATTTTGGTAAATGTGTTTATATAGGTGGCATAGAGTTTACAGAAAATGTGACGGAAAGCAGAACTGGGCAAATAAATGGAAAAAGTAATATAATACAATAAGATAAATTCACAAGAGAGCCAAACGCATAAAAGGAAAGCAATACTTAAACTGCAGAGAAAAGCTGTTCTATGTAAAAAAAAAAAAAAAAGGCCTCAGGGACATCTTAGGCAAAAAAAAGGCTGCAAAGTCTCAAACAGAGGCAGCCAAAGAAAGAGATGCATTGCTCTGCATGACATGTTTAATTTAAAACCATGTCTACGCCCGCAGAGATATGGCCTGGCATCCATTTACTGTCAGCATACTGTAAAGCAGACACAGAAATGGTTACCGCTACATTATTGGATCAGGATTATTCAGCCAGACAGGAGAACATGGGAGGCGATGCACTAAAGATACCGGTGAAATAGAATTCAGAGTAAATTATGGTTAAGGAGCTCATGGGGCCTTCAAGGTAAGATTAGACAATGGCTAATTTGACAGCCATTTGTTAAACTTTATAGAGACAAGGAGTTAACATGGCTGGCAGATTAGGAGGGCTGTGAGCATCTAAGATGTACGGAGACATCTTTTAGGGGTGATTTGGCAGAAGTTGGGAGGGGTGCAAAGGATTTGGTGACAGATGCAGAGGTCAGGTAGTTGTAAAGATGATGACAGTTAAGATATGGCCGAGTTAAAGAGTGGTGTAAAGGGATTAGCAGAGGTCAGAAAAGGTGCAAGTGTTTAGATTTGAGCTGGCAGAAGAGGTGTAGGGATTAGGGGTGAGTTTGCGATAGTTAAGTAAGGGTGAGATGGGAAAGGTTAGGATAGCTGCAGAGATTTAGGGGAGAGCTGGTAGAGTTAGCTGTGGTCAAGAGGTTTAGGAGAGAAATGGCAGAGGCTTAGAGGGTTGAGGGATAGTTGACAAATCTAAGGATACTTATAGGGCTAAGGGCTGAGGGGTTAGAAAGTTTGTTGGTATGTAATAGTAGAGAATTGGAAGAGGTGAAGAGGTTTTGATGTCTAGGGAGAGATGTAGGAGTTTAGGGGAATGTTGTCAGAAGCTAGGAGAGGTGTAGGGATTTAGAGAAGTGCTGTCAGACGTTAAAGGGACACTATAGACACCCAGCCACTTTCATTTCATTGAAGTGGTCTGGGTGCACTGTCCCTGTCCCCATAACCATGCAAGCAAAAAAAATAATAAAAATTTGCAGTTTCAAAGAAACTGCAATTTTTACATAGCAGGGTTAAGACTGCCTCTAATGGCTGTCTGGTAGACATGCGCTTCTTGCTGTTTCACAGAGTTTAACTCCATAAAACAACGCTGCAGTTCCACATGCTTTGAATGAGGATGTCCAGCGTTTTTAACCCCCCCCCCCCCCAACCCCCCCCAACCCCCCCCCCCCAACCCCCCAAAAAAGCATTGATTCAATGCTTTCCTATAGGGAAGGCTGAATGTGCATTAGGTTCCACCTTGCGATAACGTTGACGGAGGCACGGAGACTGCGACGAGGGACTTCGACCCTGGAATCGGGTAAGTGTTTGAAAGGATTTTTAAGATCGTGATGGCTCTTTAAAGAAGCATTCTGGAGAAATACTGGAAACTGCAATAAATACTTACAATGGCCATGGATTATACAGCATTAGAAATTAACACAGGGCAGGTTGAATGTTACAGTGCATTAAAAGCATAAACAGGGGGGGCGGAGCCTGACCTCTGAGCAGAGTAGACGTGGAAAGCCTGAGCTCCTGAAACTTAGCCTGATTTTGGGGTATTTTGCCCGATTATGAGGCTTCCACGTACAGAATCCAACACACTGATGGTCAGGGGACCCCGGGCAAACGACGTTCTGACTGAAGACAGCACTCAAGCACCCGAAAAGCCCGGGAGCTCTGCTGCGGCCTACCTGGGACAAAGCTGTGGGGGATGCGGCCGATCCACCCGCGCTGCGACCCGGGACCTGAGCCCGCAGCGCTCCTATCCCCCCCCCCGGACTGGTGGGGGTCATCCCGGTCCACTTCACGCTGACCAGAACGACAGGCCTCGCATCAACCACTCAGGCAAGATCGCTGAGCAAGAACCTAGCCGTGGCAAGATGGCGGATGCAGCTCCCTCGCAAGCAACGGCAGGGAGTCCAAAGCAGGTGACCACCCACGACCACATGGCAGATTCAATAAGGAGGCTGGACGCCATATTTCAAAGGTTCTGGCTCAAATTGCAGCACCGCGTCCAAGCCACCGAGGCAAGCAGGCGCACAGAAGCTAGGAGACCCCAACGACAGCCTGTGAAGGGACCTACCCAAGGCAGCACTCCAGCGACGACACCCACGAGATCTACCGCTCGCCTTCCCAAGCGGAGAGCCACTAGGGGCATACGCACCCCGCATCATCCACGAGGTCAGAAGACCCCCCGCAACACGCGACGTACGACACCTCGACCTGCCGACTACTCTCTGCGGGGACTAGACAGGGCCTGTTGCAGCACCCAGGTCTGTGGAAAAAGGATGCCGGCCCTCGAACAGGCTTGGGGCTGGAGAAGTCCCTGTGCAGGCGAAATTTGCCCGACGGATGATACCGCCGTCTGGCTAAGGATGGGAGTTGGTTAACTCAGAGCGGGGACTGTCACACAAGCCCTATATCACAAGAGCACAGCAGCTGAATAAAAAAAAAAAAACCCTCTGCATCAGTCATTAACCAGGGACATGCCTTCTTATAATGTCCCCAATGTGCATTTAAAATGTCTCCAATGTGCCTGTATAAGGTCTCCAATATGCTTTATATCATGCCTCCAATGTGTTCTCCCCTGCTTATAGTTTATTGCTAACTTCTTTTTTTCTAACCTCTATGTTTCTATCATTTGACACTAACCCAGCCATCACCCAGGGCAACGAGAACATGCAAAATACTCTGCTCACTTGTCTGAGGCTATTAATCTGCTTCTATTCTGTCTTTAACATGTTAAATGCAACTATATAAAACAAAAATGTGCTGTCTTTCTGAATGCTCCAATTGTTAAGCTTGAAAATGAGCTTGAGGTCTGCTATTGGGGCTCCTTGAGCATGTTTGTCATTATCGTTATGCACAAATAAAATACTAAATTTAAAAAAAAAAAAAAAAAAAAAAAAAAAAAAGCATAAACAGAGCATGTAACACACAATACAGTCTGCTCATGAACTACATACTGGGTATGTTAAGGGAAAAGTCATGAAACCGTCTCTATTGTCAAGGTCATAAAAAATGAAAGTTTTATTCTTTTTAGTTAAAACGCCATAACAACTTGCAAGGTGAATCTCAGTACAATGCTATGAATTGAACATTTTCACTTGCCTTTTATTGAATCTCCTCACAAAGGAGAAGAACGGGGGTCTGAGGGAGTGTCATAAAAGGTACAAAACGCATTATGGCATTTATTATCCTGAGTTACCTCCTGAAGGCAATCAGAGGTTTGTTTCTAAGAAGAATACAGCTTTCAATTTTGATGACTCTCTCTCCCCCCCCCCCCCCCCCTATAGGGAACATATAGTCTTGAAAAAAGTATGCGCTGGGACTTCTCTGCTGCAGCTTCCTGCTCAGCCTTCAAATATGTCAGTATACCTGAAGACATCTCCTCAATCCCTCCAATTCATGGTTTCTCATAGAGAAGCTTTGGATTGGACGTACACATGCATGGTGGTTAATTCTCGAGTTTTACTCGGTCTGGAGGAGGAAGCACCTCTAATGACTGTCAGGAAGACAGAGCTACTAGTGTTGGATATAACCCTGCATTCTAAATGTTTTCCATTGCAGGATTAAAAATGACAGGACCTCTGTACCCGGAATACTGCATTGAGATGAAGCGGTCTGGGTGACTATAATGTCCATTTAATAGACCAGTTCTACTATTTTCATACAAAGATAGAGAATACCGGGTGTTAGGCTAGCCAACTCCACAGTCCCTATAGAGGTTACAAGAGGTATAAGGGGCTTAACCCCAGAATAAATTTACAAAAAAAAAAAGAGAGAGGAGAACGAGATGGAAGACCACTTACACATAGTAAATGGGATCCATATTCATTCCCAAAATCATATACCTCTTAAAGTAAACGTCACATGAAAAAAGGGGAAAAGGGGGGGGAAAGGGGGAAAAGGGGGGAAAGGGGGGGGGGAAAGGGGGGAAAGGGGGGGAAAGGGGGTGACATTTACTTTAAGAGGTATATGATTTTGGGAATGAATATGGATCCCATTTACTATGTGTAAGTGGTCTTCCATCTCGTTCTCCTCTCTCTTTTTTTTCAGTTCTACTATTTGATTATTACAGTGGAGAAATCACGGTCGAAGTATCTGAGAGGTGAATCCTTAACATGCCCTGGATCATGTTCTGAGAATCTCTCAAGATTGGTGCGTTTGCAGTCTGGTCTTTAGCTTGAATTTAATGTTAACCCTATGGGAAGCATGTACATTGCACTCCTGAGAATCTTGGATTCTTGCACATACATGCCCTTCCTAGTTATCATGTTATGCTATGTGCATGTGTAGCCACTATTGCATTGCAGCATTCCTATATTATACAACTTTCTTCAGACATATAAAGACTAAGCATAATTACCGACAAGACGTTAGCTTACACATTATTATTATTATGATATTTATAGAGCGTCGTCAAATTCCGCAGCGCTTTACAATGGGTGGACGAACAGACATGTAGTTGTAACCAGACAAGTTAGACACACAGGAACAGAGGGATTGAGGGCCCTGCTCAATGAGCTTACATTCTATAGGGAGTGGGTTAAAATGACACAAAAAGGTAAGGATAGTATTAGACTAGTGACAGTTGCAGAAGAGCATCTAACAGAGTAGGGAAGCGAGTTCCACAGGAACAGTGCAGCCCTCGAGAAATCTTGAAGGCGAGCATCAGAGGTGGGAGTACGGAGAGAAGATACACATGTCACATGTCTACTAGAAATCTCTTACAAGTCCACAATCTAAGAAATGGCGTATCTCAAGCTCCGATCAAACCATCTTGTAACAATGTTTATTCGTGTTGAGTAGTTTAAAATCATATTGTTCAACCAAAAGTTACGTATCAGGATTTATTAAACTTAAATAAAACCATTTCGGAGGACGAAGTTCAGTTCCAAATAAATAGATTACCTATAAATAAAACTCCGGGTCCGGATGGCTTTACAAATTTATATTATAAACATATGCAGTTTCTATTGATTAAACCTCTAACGGATATGTTCAATCAAATAGCCATAAACGAGTCTTTTCCAACCGAACTACTACAAGCCAATATCATTCCTATATTAAAACAAAATAAAAGTAGCACCGATCCCAGCAATTACAGACCTATAGCGTTAATTAATGTAGACATGAAGCTATACGCGGCTATAATCGCGGAGAGAATCAAGTCTATAATTACGACCTTGATCCATCCGGACCAGATTGGGTTTGTACCGGGTAGGTTAGCATCCAGTAATACTAGGAGAATAATAGATATTGTAGATTTGGCCAATAGAGATCAGTTGCCCCTCCTGGCCCTGTCTTTAGATGCTGAAAAAGCATTTGACAGGGTCGGGTGGGGTTACTTAGCTGAAGTTCTTACTGCTTTCGGGCTTACAGGTTGGATACATAATGCCATAATGGCTTTGTATTCTGCTCCTTCTGCACGCACTGTGGGCCCCAACATTACTGCAGGGTGGTTTGCTCTTAAAAATGGTACGCGACAAGGGTGCCCACTCTCCCCCTTGTTGTATATTTTGTCCATTGAGCCTTTGGCTATTAATATCAGGAACAATCCACGAATTAGAGGTGTTCAAATGGATACTCTGGATGTCAAAATATCTCTCTATGCGGATGATGCGTTACTTACGCTCTCCGCTCCAGAGTCGTCTCTGAAATACTTAATGTCTGAAATTGACAGATATTCCATTATTTCAAATTTCAAATTAAATATTAATAAATCCACAGTAATGTACATGAATATGAGCAGTGAACAAGTCACTACCTTAGCCAACCCTTACAAATTTATATGGACAGATTCAGAAATAAACTATTTGGGATTAGTTATAACTGCTAACCCAGCCGTAATAATGGAGAGGAATATTTTGATTTTCATTCGCAACATGAATCTTAAACTTAAAAAATGAAGAAATTTAGAAACTTCATGGCAGGGTAAAATCAATATTATAAACTCATACATTTTGCCTAAATGGCTATATTTGTTCTCCATGATACCACTCAAAGTCCCTGTATCCTGGTTGGCAATGATTCAATCTAGTTTTAACAATTTTATCTGGAACTATAAAAAACCCAGAATTACTCAAAAGATCCTAACTAAAAAGTTGAGCAATGGCGGTCTAAATTTCCCTAGCATTGTATATAGTTACCAAGCGAATATTATCAGGCATATTTATCTTCTCCAGGATCCTAAACAGGTTTCTGAGCCCTGGTATATTATAGAATCCAAAGTGGCTCATTTGGATAAATTACAACATTCTTTGTGGACAACTACAAAGACTTCCCTTAAAAACTCTCCTCTAACTAGCTCGTTGATATTATCCCAGATGCTGGGACAATGGCTAAACATTAAGAAAAAACTAAGCATAAATAATTCCATACCGAAAACATGTACGCTTGACATATTGGAAATACTGATAGAAGATTTCTCGTTAAAGCACTGGAATAATGTTGACAAACTGAGGATTGCAGACATTATGCAGGGAGATAAGATCGTACCTTTCCAAAGCATTATAGATACTCGTCATATTCCAGGCGGAGAAATTTTTACTTATCTTCGCTTAAAAAATTTCATCCACAAAAATGTTATTAAATCATCTAATATATTTGCAAAGAAATTGGAATTTATTTTTCGAAGCCAAGCCATTAGAAAGATTTCGTCTGTGGCAGCGTCCATGTTGGAGCTGCTTAAAGAATCCCCTCACAGATTGATTAAAAAGTGGGAACTAGAATTAGATTTGCAGATTTCTGTAGAGGAGTGGAACTCCTCTCTAACTATGGTAAATAAATATATACACTGCCTTAACCTGTCTGAGTGCCATTTTAAAGTTTTATATAGATGGTACTATACTCCAGCCAGACTGGCCAGAATATATGATTCTACTGATCCAACGTGTTGGAGATGTGGAAGTCAGCCAGGTACTTATACACATATATGGTGGACCTGTCCTGCGGTTAAATATTTATGGTTATGGGCGTTTAATATTTTTACAGCCATGACGACAAATAGAATTGAGGAGAATGCCGCTGCGGCCCTCTTACATTTAAACCTGACTTTCAATTCCCAGAAGGATGTTTGTTTTGCCATTCATTGCCTAGTCGCTGTTAAAATCACTATTGCGCGACATTGGAAATCATCAAAGCCGTTTGACAAGCAACTATTGATTGATCAGATCATGTTCCAAATGTCAATGGAATATGAGCTGATCAACAATTCGACTTTTATGTCGAAGAAGCAACAATGGTACAAAGATTGGTTGAAAAAATACAAGGGCTTATTTGGACACTCTTCTAGCTAAATAGTTTATTATATTTGTATTTTATTGTGAAGTATTTGTTGGCCTTACTAAGGGATTAATCAAATAGAATATAAAATAGATATGGATCTAAATAAATGACTATATGCTCTAAAGTATCTGCTCCAAAATTTGGTGATGGTTTTTTTTTTTTTTTTTTTTTTTTTTTTTGTTTGTTTATTTTATTTTTGTTATTTATGCTGGTTCCTATGGGATCATTGTGACACTATCTTTCTGTACAATGTCAAATAATGTGTAATAATTTATTCAAATACTTATTTGTTTGTAACACTGTACATGAATTGAATCTCTTAAGACCCAACATAATTGTCTTTTATTGTGAAAAAGGAAAATGTTTCAATAAAAATTTATTAAAAAAAAAAAAAAAAAAAAAAAAAAATCATATTGTTCGAGGATCCCAGGACACTTGAAAACCACATATACCTCAATTAAGAGTGTATATAGGGTAAGGGATCTAGCGTGTATCTGGAGCGTAATGTGTGTAGTGGTGCAGTGTGAGGGGTGCTGTAGTGTGTGTGTGTGTGTGTGTATATATATATATATATATATATATATATATAATCTATATATATTTGGACTATTGTATGTGTGAGGGGTGCAGTGTGTGTGTGTGTGTGTGTGTAAGACGGGTGCGGTGTGTGAGGGTGTTTTTATCTGCCGTCACATTCTAGGTTTCTAATTTTCTTTGTTAACTCACTGAGGGTTATTTTATAGAATATATATATATATATATATATATATATATTCAAAAAAATAGAATATATATATGTGTGTGTGAGTGTGTGTGTGTGTGTGTGTGTGTGTGTGTGTGTGCGCTGTATATGTGTGGGAGTGTGCTGTGTGGGAGTGAGGGTGCTGTGCGTCTCAGGGTGCTGTATGCGTCTGAGGGCGCTGTGTGAGTGATGGGGCTGTCTGTGTGAGTGAGAGTGCTTTGTGTGTCTGAGGGTGCTTTGTGTGTCTGAGGGTGCTTTGTGTGCGTCTGAGGGTGCAGTGTGCGAGTGAGGGTACAGTGTGCGAGTGAGGGTGCTGTCTGTGTGAGTGATGGTGCTGTCTGTGTGAGTGAGGGTGCTGTCTGTGTGAGTGAGGGTGCTGTCTGTGTGAGTGAGGGTGCTGTCTGTGTGAGTGAGGGTGCTGTCTGTGTGAGTGAGGGTGCTGTCTGTGCGAGTGAGGGTGCTGTCTGTGCGAGTGAGGGTGCTGTCTGTGCGAGTGAGGGTGCTGTCTGTGCGAGTGAGGGTGCTGTCTGTGCGAGTGAGGGTGCTGTCTGTGTGAGTGAGAGTGCTTTGTGTGTCTGGGTTCTGTGTGTGTCTGAGGGTGCAGTGTGTGTCTGAGGGTTTCAGTGTGTGTCTGAGGGTTTCAGTGTGTGTCTGAGGGTTTCAGTGTGTGTCTGAGGGTTTCAGTGTGTGTCTGAGGGTTTCAGTGTGTGTCTGAGGGTTTCAGTGTGTGTCTGAATGCTGTGTGTGTCTGAATGCTGTGTGTATCTGAATGCTGTGTGTATCTGAATGCTGTGTGTATCTGAATGCTGTGTGTGTGTCTGGGGGTGCTGTTTGTGTCTGAGGGATGTGTGATCTCCCCTGCCGGCCTCGGCCCACGGCCATCGCGGCCCACTGGGCATTTGCCCGGTATGCCCGATGGCCAGTCCGGGCCTGCCTCAATACATTCAACCCGGTATAAAATTTTTAACAAATAAATGTACTTAAATTAGGGCTTGACAACTTTCTATAGAATCTAGGAGCTAAAAAAACAACTTAGGAGCTAGATATTGTTTCAATTTCCTTTACAAAATACAGTTTATGTGTATGTGGGCGAATGTATGGTTTTAAAAGCATGTGTAGTCAAGACGTGTGTATATAGGTATGAAGATGATGTGTGTTTGTAAAAGCATGTGTATATATAGGTGTACGTTGTAAAATTGTGGGTGGCTGTAAAGAGGCATATCTACGTAGTGTGTACTTTTGTATATAAAGTATAGATTTTATTTTAAACGGACTCCTCTACAAAACACAGTGAGCAACTGTCAGGCGGCTCAGTGTTAACTAGGTAACTGCATGCAGCGTTTATATCACACCTCTCCAGCTAATCAAGGTTTGACAGCAAAGTCACAATTTCAAGCCCCTATCTCAGATCCCAGTTACCAGAAAAAAGATTAAACCCAGTGTAAGCACTCCATTTAAGGGACACTATAGTCACCAGAACAATTCCACTTTATTGAATTTGTTTACTGCAAAAAGCCTGGAGAAAATGATTATACTCACCAGAACACAGGTTTTTTTCAGAGAAAATGCAGTATTTACATTACAGCCTAGTGATAACTCCACTGGCCACTCGTCAGATGGCTCCTAGAGGAGCTTCTTGGGGCAGTGCTGCACAGTGTGACTGCCATTCAATGACTCCACCCTCTGCATGGATACACTGAACTTTCCTCATACAGATGCACTGATTCAATGTATCTCTATAAGGAGATACTGATTGGCCAGGGCTGTGTTTGGCTTGTGCTGGCTCTGCCCCTGATCTGCATATTTGACAGTCTCAGCCAATCCAATGCTTTCCTATCGGAAACCATTGTGATTGGTTCAGATCAACACTTCTGATGATGACAGCCAAGCAGGAAGGAACGGAGCCAGGAGCAGCAGACTGCAATAAAGGTACAATTGTACTATATTTAAGGGAGCAAGGGGTGGGCAGGGGGGCTATCACATCTAGCACATGTTTGTGTTCCTGACCCTATAGAGTTCCTTTAAATTTTCTGCACAAAATTAACTTCCTTTTAGATTGTAAGCTTGTTTGGGCAGGGCAAGACTTAATTATTTGTCTTGGTTAATATATTGCACAGTGCTGCAGAATATGTTGTGCTATGTAAATCATTGTAATTGCTCCCCCCCCCCCCCCCCACCCAATTTACATAACTGCCCGGTGCAGGAAAGTTTGTTAAATTCCTACATTATATAATAATATCTGCTAACCTGCTTTCGTACATGAGGTTCGCAACCTGACTATGCAAATATACTGCAAATAACATTCACCAATGTTACTTTTACCAACATAAGACAGGGAATGTATATCTGAAATATTGAAAAACTGCATAGTTAGAAAAGTATATGGAAAACAGCAATGGAGTTTAGAGTAACAATAAATCCTTTTAAATCTACAGTTAAAAAAAAATTCCTTTCTGTACAGCATCTAATTACTTGCCAGAAAAGAGGCACGTGATTTGTACTTGAAGTGCTGTTTCCCTGTAAGCAATCATCATAACCTCATTAGCTAACACATAGTGTTCTATAAAAAAAACATGTAAAAGTGCATACACATCAAAGGCAACCTTTCTATAACAATAGAAAAACATAAATAGGAGTCTGCTTTGAGCTAATGTCAGCTGTTGGAACAGAGGAAAAGCACCATGATTGTAATATATTGCAATCTTACAATACATGTAGCTGCTGCTAATTGTATTCATTGCTTGAGGTTTAATAAAATATTGACAAATGTGGAATAATCACAATTTATTTGCAAAACAAGAGAACTTACACCCTCTTACAGGAACTGACTTTTGTAAGAAAGAAAATAAACTGTGCGAGAAGTGAGTTGTTACACAGCAGGACCTCTTGGAGGTAAGTGGCAATGGAATAGCAAACTAAGCTATCGATGTACAACACAAAACTTCCATCGCTGAAAAATTGGCCACAATGTGCTGAGGAACTGGGCGACAGTTTTTTATTATCTTATGAAGAGAAAATGACTGCAGGGTTAGATACAACTGACCCTAGAGTCAAAAAAGGAGGACTAGATGGGCAACAAATAATGGGCATAACCCAGAGCAATGATTAATAGAAAGAATTCCCAAAAGTCAGAGTTTCTGGAAGGGGGAGCAAGAGTCCTACTTCTAAAACACGCTGACAGAGGGTGTGCCCATACACAATGGTATATAGTATAAATCCCCGGTATAGGGAGTAAAAAAATAAATAAATCTTTAATAGAGAAACATATATTGATACATATATAAAAAAGTAAATGATAAATAGCCTAAGTTTCTGCACCTTAAAGGACCACTCTAGGCACCCAGACCACTTCAGCTTAATGAAGTGGTCTGGGTGCCAGGTCCCTCTAGGATTAACCCTTTTTTTTATAAACATAGCAATTTCAGAGAAACTACTATGTTTATAATAGGGTTAATCCAGCCATTTATTTTTTTTACTCCCTATACTGGGGATTTATACTATATACCATTGTGTATGGGCACACCCTCTGTCAGCGTGTTTTAGAAGTAGGACTCTTGCTCCCCCTTCCAGAAACTCTGATTTTTAGGAATTCTTTCTATTACATTTTTTATTATCTCGTACTTATTAGGAAACTGAAAATACCGTTTGGGACGAGCCAAAGTATATTCTTACACAGAATGATTCTAAACATATATTGTAGTTTAAAGAAAAAATCATCACAAGGGGACGCAGGCCACAATGGTGAGAGATGACACAGACACCACACACCTTGACTCCATAACCAGTAACCTGGCCACTAAACAGGACTTACAAACTCTCTTACTGAACATACAGAAACTACTGGCAGCTGACACAGCGGCAATTAAAAAGGACGTCCAGCAGGTCACAGACCGCGTCAGTGCCACAGAGAATGACATACAAGATGTCCGTACAGAGATATCAACTATACAACACACCCTAAGCAACCTTCAGTCCGCTAACCAGGTACTTACCTCACAAATCTCAGCGCTAGAAGACCGCCACAGGCGCAATAACGTCAAGATCCGCGGGGTCCCTGACACAGTAACAGCAGAGGAACTTCCCCACTACCTGCGACGCCTAGTGGCCTCGGTGCTACCAGCCCCAGCAGCGAGAAAATTTACTATTGACGGGGTGTAACGCTTACCTGGACCCACCAAGGCACAACCAGCTGCCCCCAGGGATATTATACTTCGCTGCATATCTTATCAGGACAAAGGACACTTGCTGGCAGCCCTGAGGGACAAAACCCCATATACATTCGAAGGCTCCCAGCTCACGGTCTATCAGGACCTCACAAGGGCCACCCTACAATGGCGCAGATCTCTACAACCAATCACATCTCAACTACGCACAGCAGGGATCGCATACAGATGGGGGACCCCTCGATCCTTGCTGGTATCACACAAAGGAGCCACACACAAGCTGGGAACTGTCTCTGAAGGACCAACGCTCCTGACTGCACTGGGGCTACACGTGCCCGCCGCTATCCCATCTGGGCCGCTGAATCCTAGGGGCTGGGATCCAGCTAACATTGAACCAAGATCTGGTGCAGCAGCGCCTCCACCAACTTGACTATATAACATACTACAGAAAATCGCACCTAGTTGTGCCTGCATTTCCTTTATGTTTGCTTGTTTTTGCTTCCTTTTCCTTTCATGTTACCAGCAAATGTTCTGCAGCTCTCTTACACTCTCGACCACCCTGCCAACCATGATATACATGCTGTAACGCAGCACCGGCGATATGGCCTGACACGGCCTTAAAAGATGCCTAATATACCGCACCTACACGCGGTCACAGACCAACGATCCCCGCTGGCAAACTAATTTAATATACCCCCGCCACCCCCAAGGTTAGGGGCACCCCACGCAGAGGAAAATCTCAACACCAAAGGTGCTCAGACCTACACAATTAGCATGGAGAAGGGCTACTACCCCCCTCATTACACAACGGGCACCACTGGTCACACTCCTTACTTTACCCTCCCTCTTACTCTACTCTCCCAGTTCAACACGCAAAACACAACCCTCATGCACTCTCTAGATCGAGTCCTACATCACCCCCTCGACCTGTCATTAGTAATTGTAAGCTTGACTCGTGTTTCTTTAAGCCTGAATGTTTTAACTTAAAAAATGTGCAGATCCAACCTATGCCATATATATGTCAAATACAAGTTGTCGGTACCTGCTATTGTGGCATTACCTGCATGTCTGTAAACCTTATGCACACAAAAATAAAAAATTTATAAAAAAAAAAAGAAAAAATCATAAGCAATCTATTTCCCTATACAGGACAAGTGCCTACTACGCCAAATGGAAGATCCGGCCCTGCCTTTTAATATGAAAGGGGTGCAAATACACAGCAAAGCAGTGACGTGAACACACTGAACACAGAAGCAATGACATATAAACAGCAGAGAAAAGCAGAATTCTATATATTTTGTAAAACGTAACAAAAAAACTAAACTTTTCCAAGTGCAAAGTACAGAATTTTTATATCTAAACAGTAGAGCGTTCGTAGGAACAAAGACAGGAGTTATGAAGTTGTTTACAGCTGTACCTGTCATTAATGCTCCTGTTCAGGCAGAGATTAAGAGACGTAAGACTGTGACATCTTCTCACAACTTCCATCACAGTTTCATTGTCTAGCTTTGTGATGTGACGAAGGTCCAGGCTGGACAGGTGTTTGAGCTAAATAAAAAAAAATAAAAAAAGATTCTAAGGAAATGCTTTCAATGTCTTTGCATTATAAACAGTTGTGCACCAGCCACAGAAAGGTTGAAAAAAAATAATAATAATAAAAAAAAAAAATATATATATATATATATATATATATATATAAATAACAAACAGAAGATAGTGCGTAGGCGCTTCACTGAAATTTTGACAGTTCTGTATAAAGATATACAATGAATGGTGTAACCGGTAACCTAGTGCTTCCCCAATGCACCAAATTTACATAATAAAAAAATAAACATTTACCAGTATATACACCTCCCCAATGTGATCACAGCAAAAAAAATTTTGTAATATTACCAATATAGGACCAATATGGGACTGGACTGTAATACAAACAGCGTGGAACTGGACTTGGGTATAAACTAAAATAGAAAAACAATAAAAAACAACAACATAGTGTAAACTGTATAATAAAAAATGTGTAGTAGATAAGTATGTGACTCTCACTCACATTCTCCAGAGCCGTGCCAGGCTCTGTAAAATAGGCTCAGGGGTGCCAATACTGGCTAACGATCCAGGTGATCCAGATAGATGCGACTCCAGAATTTGGATGCAAAATATATTTATTGTATAAAATTATTTTAAAAAGGTATAGGCACTAATGGGCACTATGGGGGTGGAACCCAAAACAGACAATAGTGTATATAGCAAAATTGGAGTTCCACTTACCCCTATCTTTTAGCAGCCCAGAGTGTCAAAAATACACATAAAATAACAAATATAAATATGCAGAAGATTGAAGCAGACGCGTTTCGGCTAACAGCCTTCCTCCAGTGCTTGTCTTCATGTTCTGTTGGGTCTTCTTTTATAAGTCCTATCTGTCCCATTCACCTGGATTCAATTTCGTACCGGCGTCGCGTCACTTCCGGTTTCGCGGGTGACTTCACTTCCGGTTTTTCGGCCGGCTGGAACGCACGCTGAAACGCGGCGTTCAGGATGTTGGTTGCTCTTAATTGTTATGATTGAGTCCCCATAGCAACCTTAACCTCCATATTTGCAGGATATCATAACGAAATAAGAAAAATAAAAATTAAAAATATGATCTATAAATGGCTTACACCTACAAGACCTGCAATGTGTAAGCCATTTATAGATCATATTTTTAATTTTTATTTTTCTTATTTCGTTATGATATCCTGCAAATATGGAGGTTAAGGTTGCTATGGGGACTCAATCATAACAATTAAGAGCAACCAACATCCTGAACGCCGCGTTTCAGCGTGCGTTCCAGCCGGCCGAAAAACCGGAAGTGAAGTCACCCGCGAAACCGGAAGTGACGCGACGCCGGTACGAAATTGAATCCAGGTGAATGGGACAGATAGGACTTATAAAAGAAGACCCAACAGAACATGAAGACAAGCACTGGAGGAAGGCTGTTAGCCGAAACGCGTCTGCTTCAATCTTCTGCATATTTATATTTGTTATTTAATGTGTATTTTTGACACTCTGGGCTGCTAAAAGATAGGGGTAAGTGGAACTCCAATTTTGCTATATACACTATTGTCTGTTTTGGGTTCCACCCCCATAGTGCCCATTAGTGCCTATACCTTTTTAAAATAATTTTATACAATAAATATATTTTGCATTCAAATTCTGGAGTCGCATCTATCTGGATCACCTGGATCGTTAGCCAGTATTGGCACCCCTGAGCCTATTTTACAGAGCCTGGCACGGCTCTGGAGAATGTGAGTGAGAGTCACATACTTATCTACTACACATTTTTTATTATACAGTTTACACTATGTTGTTGTTTTTTGTTGTTTTTCTATTTTAGTTTATACCCAAGTCCAGTTCCACGCTGTTTGTATTACAGTCCAGTCCCATATTGGTCCTATATTGGTAATATTACAAAAAAATTTTTGCTGTGATCACATTGGGGAGGTGTATATACTGGTAAATGTTTCTTTTTGTATTATATATATATATATATATATATATTAAAAATATCAACAGTGTTCATGTGACAGTGTATGTACAACTCTTGTTCCTAGAATAGAGTTTTTCTGTGTGTGTTTGTGCGTGTATATATATATATATATATATTTACATATAATATGTGCATTAGGAGCTTTTACTGCAAATTCAAGTGATTCAACAAGTGTCTTTAAATAGGTCACAATTTAACGGTTATTCTCACCAGTAAGTGTAGATATAATGGTGATTTGTTGTGAAAACTACATTACAGTGAACCTTGGGAAGCTGAGAAGGAGACAGTTCAAAGTACATTACATTAGTGCGTTGCCAAATATACTGTAAAACACAGCAACAGCTCGAAATCAAACTGCGGTAAGCACACTGACATTTACGTCTTAACACAGTAATCATTTGTAATAGTCATTTTTACGTCTTAACATAGTAATCATCATTTGAGTTGAGAAGGATGTGTAGGTTAATAGATCTGTGATCAAGGTTTAAAAAGCAAATAATGAAACTCATTTGTTGGTAAATGAGAACATAATGAATCTTATAAATCCATAGATTTTTCTGACAAATTAATTTATGCTGCTCAGAACAATGTATTAAAAATAACACACAGGGCTGTACATTAAGATGCAATTTCAATCAATAACAGAGTGAATATGAAACTGAACCGATGGCCATCTCATCTGTAAATATCTAAACTGTTTAATGTATTCAGTTTCCAGTTTACCTTGATGCCGATAACCAGGTGGAAGAATATCAAGTAACCCTTTACTGCACCAATACCGACTGTGACAAAACTGTGTGTCAGAAGGGATATTTTTAAAAAGGCAACAAGAGAGATTATCTTCGTATATGTTCATTTTTTTTTTGTTTGTTTTTATTTCATTCAAATGGCGGCAGATAGCACCCTTTACTCAAACTAATATAGATTAGGACCCCCAGTCTGCATGATAACCTTTCCAATATTTCCGGTTAGGAATTTAACAGTATATGATTAAATACATGAACTGCCGTTAAAATAACAGGTACATCGTGGAATACCTCATATAAACATTTATAACTATTTAACTAGGTATATAAAGAAACGTATATATAAAAAAAAAAAACACAATATAAAACTTCTGTAGAAGGTACAACTTCTCTAAAGTTATTTTTGTAAACATGCAAAAATATATATCAGAAAATTTAAACTATATACAATGAAGGAAAAAAAGTATTTGACCCCCTGCTGATTTTGAACGTTTGCCCACTGACAAAGAAATGATCAGTCTATCATTTTAATGGTAGGTGTATTTTAACAGTGAGAGACAGAATAACCAAACAAATCCAGAAAAACACATGTCAAAAAAAGTTATAAATTGATTTGCATGTCAATGAGTGAAATAAGTATTTGACCCCTTCGACTTAGTACTTGGTGGAAAAACCCTTGTTGGCATTCATGTCAGGATTACTAGTTGATCCAGCACGTAGAATTGTGTCACACAGATGACTAAAAGGTAACGTATTACCGGGCCTTAGAATGGCCGAACTTAACGTACCAAAGAGTAGTCAGGATACTAGCCGAGGTCAGGGGATACAGAAAGAGACAACGATAAGGGAAAGCCAGAAGTCAGGGATACCAGAATACAGGGAAGTCAAAATCAAAGCCAAAGTAAAAAAACAGAAGAAACTTGAATCAGGAACGCGGTCTCGGACAACCACTAGGGAAACCACGACAGGGCACTGAGCAGGATGAGAACTGGGCCTAAATACCCCTCCTCTGGATATGATAGGCTGTAATTGGCCTTTGACCCCAAAGGCAGTTACAAGGTTTCCATTTGCATAATTGCTGCTTAGCACAAACCCTCCTGTGGATTTGATTGCTGCTCGGCACAACTTTTCCTGTCAGAACAGTAAATGTCATTAATCACATTTTTATATGCGGATGAATACGTGACAAAGCACAGAGGTCAGACGTTTCTTGTAGTTGGCCATCAGTTTGCAAACATCTCAGGAGGGATTTTGTCCCAGTCCTCTTTGCAGATCCTCACCAAGTCATTAAGGTTTGAGGATGATGTTTGGCAACTCGAACTTTCAGCTCCCTCCACAGATTTTCTATGGGATTAAGGTCTGGAGACTGGCTAGGCCACTCCAGGGTGTTAATGTGTTTCTTCTTGAGCCACTCTTTTGTTGCCTTGGCTGTGTGTTTTGGGTCATTGTCATGTTAGAATACGCAACCACGACCAATTTTCAATGTCCTTGCTGAGGAAAGGAGGTTCTCACCCAAGATTTGATGGTACCTGGCCCCTTGCATCGTCTATTTGATGCGGTGCAGTTGTCCTGTCCCCGTAGCAGAAAAACACCCCCAAAGCATAAGGTTTCCTCCTCCACGTTTGACGGTGGGGATGGTGTTCTTGGGGTCATAGGAAGCATTCCTCCTCCTCCAAACACGACGAGTTGAGCTGATGCCAAAGAGCTCGATTTTGGTCTCATCTGACCACAACACTTTCACCAAGTTCTCCTTTGAATCATTCTGATGTTCATTGGCAAACTTCAGACGGGCCTGTACATGTGCTTTCTTGAGCAGGGGAACCTTGCGGGCGCTGCAGGATTTCAGTCTTTCGAGTGTAGTGTGTTACCAATTGTTTTCTTTGTGACTATGGTCCCAGCTGCCTTGATATCACTAACAAGATCCTCCCATGTAGTTCTGGACTGATTCCTCACCGTTCTAATGATCACTGAAATTCCACAAGGTGAGATCTTGCATGGAGCACCAGACCGAGGTAGACTGACAGTTATTTTGAGTTTCTTCCATTTGCGAATGATTGCACCAACTGTTGTCACCTTCTCACCAAGCTGCTTGGCGATGGTCTTGTAGCCCATTCCAGCCTTGTGTATGTCTACAATCATGTCCTGACATCCTTGGACAGCTCTTTGGTCTTGGCCATGGTGAAGAGTTTGGAATCTGATTGATTGCCTCTGTGGACAGGTGTCTTTTATACAGGTACTTCCTTTAAGAGAGTGCTCCTAATCTCAGCTCGTTACCTGTATAAAATCACCTGGGAATCAGAAATCTTGCTGGTTGATAGGGGATCAAATACTTATTTCACTCATTGACATGCAAATCAATTTGTAACTTTTTTGACATATGTTTTTCTGTTTAGTTTTTTTGTGGTTATTCTGTCTCTCTGTTAAAATACACCTACCATTAAAATTATAGACTGATCATTTCTTTGTCAGTGGGAAAACTTTCAAAATCAGCAGGAGATCAAATACTTTTTTCCATCACTGTATGCATAAAAGACTAATTCAGCTAAGAATTCATCATTTCTATAGGCTATTAACCTCTACTTATTGTATATAGAGGAAATGAAAATGTTTTGTTTTAAACACAATAGCGTGATTTTGTAATAAACACTTGTAGTCTTTGTGCAATTCCACAAACCTTAATAAGGATTCGGGTATTTTAGTACTCAGTGTTTCTCAGCTTTCCTGTGTAATGTCATTTTCTAGGGTTCATAGAAATGCATTCAAACTTTCAGCAGATAAGAAATAGCAGAGAATGGCTGTTCAGACAAAAAATGTATTCTCAAGAACATGAAAAACAGCTCTGTATCGGTTGCAAGCCAATGAAGTGGCAGTTGCTGGAAACTAAGAATATGAATCATGAAAACAGATTATTTAAATCTGTGTGCCATAAATTGAATGTATACAATAAGACTCTCGAAAACCTTAACAGACACATATTGTGCTTCCATCTGGAATACAGAACCTACATCACAACACTGATGACAAAGGTGGATATTTGTCGAGATTTCTAGACCACATGAAACCTGCTTGTACTTCACCTTTGTTTTCTATTAGTTGTTGGTCCTGATTCGTGTAATAAGCCTGCTTAGATGTCCAAACATCTATCAAGTGGCTGTTGAAAATTGGGAACATAGTTAAAGGAAAGTTTAGTGTTAGCAATAGAAAAATTGATTTCTAACACTAACTTGTTCCTCTGCCTAACACCCCCCTCAGCGATGTAAAGGGTTAAGTAACCCTTTATTCACCTACCCGATTCCAGTGCTGATGTCCCTCAGTGCTGGGTTGCACTCTGCCTCTACCAATGTCATCCTATCGGGGGGACCTAATGCGTATGCACGGCGACAGATATGCACGCATTAGGCCTTCCCCCATAAGAAAGAATTGCATTAATGCTTTCCTACTGTGTTTTCATAATTCAAAGCGTGTAACACTGAGTCAATCTACATGAAACTCCAGGAATCGCCTCTGGTGGTGGTCTACGAGACAGAGGCAATCTTAGTACTGCTTTCTCTAAAACTGCAATGTTTTAACAGGCCGCTGCACTGGACAAGTTAACTTTTCGATTCTTTGTTTGTTTCATTAAGTATTTTATGTTTTCATTTTGTTTCATTATTTCATGTTACTGTATCTGGGTCTCTTTATGACCTGGCTCTTTACTTGTGTGAAAAATACAGACAATAAATGCAGGAAAGAGTCCTTTGGGCGAAATATTGTAATCCTGGTATACTGTATGAAATGAGTTATTCTAGGATGCTTACAGACGATATTAGAAGATTCAGAGATGAATGCCGTGTTTGTAAATGTTTGGTGTGATAATTATTGTCCCCAGCGTACATTGATCCTATTGTATATGTTACGATGAAAATAATTTTTTTGCGCTATTGAAAAGTATCACAATGTATAAACTCAATATAAATGGTCACAAAAAAAAAGGGGACAGGGACACTGCTCCCAGACCACTTTAATGAGAGGACCGGTCTGGGTGCCTACAGTGTCCGTTTAAAGTGCTCGGCCTTCTTCAACCTTATAGAAGATACCTACCAGTATGCAGGGCTGGAGAAACAGGATGTCCAGTTCAACAGATTAGAGAAGAAGCCAGAAACATGAGAAATAGTGAAAGGCAGTTAGGAGCTCTGAGAATTAAAAACGCCAAGGCATTTTTCATTAAACTACGTAAGCTCTTCTAGAACTGGTACACATAAATGATTTTCAAGCAATTACCAGCTTGGGTACTCACTAAATGCAACTCGGTAGCAATTGTAACATTTATCTGGGAAGAATCTCCCCAGAGTGCGGCTCCTGATGAGTTGGATGCAAATCACTGTAAACTCAATGGGAGTTCTGCTGTTTAAAGGAGACTCCGGTAGACAACGAAATAACTTCAGCTGTAAATCAAAGTTACAGTGAAGGCCTTCAACAAAACGATGCAGTCACTTTTACCTTGGTAGTGACAGAATTTGCAGATTTGAAGAAGACGTATGCCATGAACAGACTCAGTAGTTAGGGAGTAGAATGTTACTAAGACTCAGTAGTTAGGGAGTAGAATGTTACTAAGACTCAGTAGTTAGGGAGTAGAATGTTACTAAGACTCAGTAGTTAGGGAGTAGAATGTTACTAAGACTCAGTAGCTAAGCAGTAGAATGTTACTATGACTCAGTAGTTAGGGAGTAGAATGTTACTAAGACTCAGTAGTTAGGGAGTAGAATGTTACTAAGACTCAGTAGTTAGGGAGTAGAATGTTACTAAGACTCAGTAGTTAGGGAGTAGAATGTTACTAAGACTCAGTAGTTAGGGAGTAGAATGTTACTAAGGCTCTGTAGTTAAGGAGTAGAATGTTACTAAGACTCAGTAGTTAGGGAGTAGAATGTTACCAAGACTCAGTAGTTAGGGAGTAGAATGTTGCTAAGACTCAGTAGTTAGGGAGTAGAATGTTACTAAGACTCTGTAGTTAAGGAGTAGAATGTTACTAAGACTCAGTAGTTAGGGAGTAGAATGTTAATAAGACTCAGTAGTTAGGGAGTAGAATGTTAATAAGACTCAGTAGTTAATGAGTAGAATATTACTGTTGTGGACATGAAATAGCACCTAGATTTATTTTAGTTAGTAAAATGTCTATTTACTAAATTTTATTTCAATCAGTATTTATCGTTTCACATGATTTATCTAAAATGGCCGCTAGGCCCAGGGAGTTTCCCTTAATCATCGAATAACATTCGTACTAACAAGATGGCGCTGGAATCTGGGGGAGACCCGCATGATGCCAGTGACATCACACCCGGTAGGACGAGCAATGAATCAACCACTTAACCCCTAACCAATTATTGATGTATAAATCAATGTTATCTCTGACAATGCTTATGATGTAATTTTGCTTTATAAGGGGCATGCCACCCCCTCTAATAAACATTCCTCAAGTTCTTCATTAACCTGAAACTTGTGTCTGGTGTGAATTACTTCAGGGAGCGTACACGCACTGTTTCTTTAATTTGGCCAGGGGCAGATACACAAAATTTATTGATTGATATCCACTTCAATTACTAAGACTCTGTAGTTAGGGAGTAGAATTTTACTAAGACTCAGTAGTTAGGGAGTAGAATGTTACTAAGACTCAGTAGTTAGGGAGTAGAATGTTACTAAGACTCAGTAGTTAGGGAGTAGAATGTTACTAAGACTCAGTAGTTAGGGAGTAGAATGTTACTAAGGCTCTGTAGTTAAGGAGTAGAATGTTACTAAGACTCAGTAGTTAGGGAGTAGAATGTTACTAAGACTCAGTAGTTAGGGAGTAGAATGTTACTAAGACTCTGTAGTTAGGGAGTAGAATGTTACTAAGACTCTGTAGTTAGGGAGTAGAATGTTACTAAGACTCAGTAGTTAGGGAGTAGAATGTTACTAAGACTCAGTAGTTAATGAGTAGAATATTACTAAGACTCTGTAGTTAGGGAGTCGAATTTTACTAAGACTCAGTAGTTAGGGAGTAGAATGTTACTAAGACTCAGTAGTTAGGGAGTAGAATGTTACCAAGACTCAGTAGTTAGGGAGTAGAATGTTACTAAGACTCAGTACTTAGGGAGTAGAATGTTACTAAGACTCAGTAGTTAGGGAGTGGAATGTTGCTAAGACTCAGTAGTTAGGGAGTAGAATGTTACTAAGACTCTGTAGTTAGGGAGTAGAATATTACTAAGACTCAGTAGTTAGGGAGTAGAATATTACTAAGACTCAGTAGTTAGGGAGTAGAATATTACTAAGACCCAGTAGTTAGGGAGTAGAATGTTACTAAGACTGTAGTTAGGGAGTAGAATTTTACTAAGACTCAGTAGTTAGGGAGTAGAATGTTACTAAGACTCAGTAGTTAGGGAGTAGAATGTTACCAAGACTCAGTAGTTAGGGAGTAGAATTTTACTAAGACTCAGTAGTTAGGGAGTAGAATGTTAAAAAGACTCAGTAGTTAAGGAGTAGAATGTTACTAAGACTCAGTAGTTAGGGAGTAGAATGTTACTAAGCAGAACAATAAATAAATAAAGGGGTGCAATACCCCCATTATATATAAAATAGATTAGGTTGCCTATTCCACTAATATCTCCTACTGAGCTAGAACGCCACACGACAGTGCCCTATCGAGCTGCACTCACCTGAACATACATACATTATAACGGTGTTAATATAAAATGCAAGATCCACTGCAGCCACACACTAAACTACAACTTCAAAGCTCCCAAAATTTCAGTTTTTTTTGTTGTTGTTTTTTTTAACCTGACTGGCAAAAATAATGGTTATTAAGTTACAGTATAGGATCTTACATTGCATTCTGCCTGCCACAAGACCAATGTACCCAATTGTTGCAGGTTCTGTTCTAGCAACATAATGCCTGCTCTTGTGAGATTAAATTGCTTACTTGGGAAATCCTGATTTTTATATAAGGAGTATATAAGGCCACAGCTCAAAGCAAACAGTTTAAATAATAATCATACTAACAATAATATACTGGGAACAGTTGAAATAATGTGTATTTTTGTTCCAATTACCTTAGTAAGGTGTATGACACCTTCAGATGTAACAGAACAGCCCATAAATCCAACATACTGGAGACTAGGACAGTGCTCTGCAAATGCCTTCACTGACTCATCTGACACCTGAAAAACAGAGGGAATAAAGAGAATTAATTTCACATTTTACACCTTCACTGGTAAGCAAGTTCAACAGTTTTAGATTACATATAACAGGAACATGAAAAAAAAAAAAAAGGAAAAATATTTTTATAAACTCTTCCTTGATGCTGTGAGAATATGAACCAAAAACTCCAGCTGAAGACATGTCCACTTTAGCAGGTCTGGTATTGGTTGAATAAGGGTGGATCTGTCTGTTTGCAAGTAAACAATGTAACAGCACTTGTAAGGGTCAAATGTCCCATGGGGCAAAGTATGCACCCTTTCTCTTGTATGTAAATGAGGCAAGGGGAGATTAATCCTCACTTCCTATTGTATGTAAATATGTTTGGGTGGGAGGCAAAGGCCACTTTATAAAGTACACAAATTAGGTTGGAGAAGGCAAAGAGCCACCTTGTAGGGAATGTAAAATTGAATGCAAGGATATATTGCCAATTTATATTGTAAGTATATAGGGTTAATAATTACCCATGTTCAAAAGATCAAAAGTTGTAGGTACCACAATGGGCACCCTTTAAAGGGTCACTATAAAAAAATTAAAGAAGCAGTAGTTGGGGAAAACACTTCTAATAAATGGAACCGTGGGCAAACTATAGCATGGAAAATGTTTTTATCATGCATATATACTGCTAGTTTAAATAATGTTTCAAACAGATCAAACACGTGTTTTGGGCACATTGCTGGGTTTTAACGAGACATCTTGTCCTTAAAAGTCACAAAAAGGTAAGTCAATAACACAGAAAGGCTTGAAGGAGGTGTGGGTGCTGCGCATGGCGACTTAACCGATTTTCAATCAACAAGTGAATGGATTAGCCCCAAAGCCTAGTGGCAGGCTGCTCTATTGAATACTACGATATTAACTAGATATAGATTTTAGACCATTATCACAGATGGTGCGATCTCGCAGATAATTGTCTTTATTCATATAAAATAAATTTAAAAAAAATCAAGCTATTAAAATAAATCTTCATTATGTAAATAGGGAAAGGAATTCTAAATGGTAAGAAAATTAACATACTAAAAATGACCCTTGTCAACAAGGTCGCATGCATTTACAACTAATCACATTAAAGAAGTCCATTAGTGTTCATTGTGAAATCTGTAATAATTTCATTGCCTGCTCGACCTTCATTGACTTTCACTCACTGTGCTTTGCTGGATGTTGGTCTTGCTTGGGAAGAATAATACAGCTTGATGAGAAAAGATTTATAAGTCATGGACTGAAGTAGTGTGAATGGAAAAGACATTGGCATGAAACTAATGGCTTGGATACTTTGCACCTATTAAAAAGATCTATGGTACTTATTTACAGCTTAACTGTTTCACAATAATTTACCAGGCTATTTGTATGGCTCCGGCAACGCTTTCCTGGATTTTAAAGTCAATTTTCTGACTATAGAAATTAAAATTTAGCTTATTGTTCCAGCATTTCAAATGTAAAGAAAAATGAAAGATATACGGACCCATACGGCTTGCTATATAGCTAAAAGAATCTGCATGTGGGGAGAATTTGGGGTGTACCAAAGCACTTTTACAGATCCCTTTAACTAGAGATACCATACCCACCATAGGACACATATCATTTATTTATATTGATGGGCAACATACAGAAAGTCCTGCCCTGCAGTATGTAGAAGTCAAATGCTGCAGG
Source organism: Pelobates fuscus (assembly GCF_036172605.1). Lineage (NCBI taxonomy): Eukaryota > Metazoa > Chordata > Amphibia > Anura > Pelobatidae > Pelobates > Pelobates fuscus. Next base: position 21,360,710 of record NC_086321.1, on the reverse strand, counting down.
TAGTAAATCATGTAATAAATCAATCAGGAACCCGACATCATATACAAATACAGGGCAGCAATTTATGTGCTGCCCATCAACATTGTGAAATTTTATGTGTCCCAGAAAATGTGGTATATGGCAACAATAACTAACAGAATTTGACTATTCATGACGTCATTATTTTTCAAAATAATGCCCTATTTTAAAGATAGTGTGTTTGGATTGAGCACTACAGGTACCAGAGTAGACAGAACTCGCAGAGGGAGTCGCTGCCTGCCGGAGTGGACAGAGGGAGTCGCTGCCTGCCGGAGTGGACAGAGGGAGTCGCTGCCTGCCGGAGTGGACAGAGGGAGTCGCTGCCTGCCGGAGTGGACAGAGGGAGTCGCTGCCTGCCGGAGTGGACAGAGGGAGTCGCTGCCTGCCGGAGTGGACAGAGGGAGTCGCTGCCTGCCGGAGTGGACAGAGGGAGTCGCTGCCTGCCGGAGTGGACAGAGGGAGTCGCTGCCTGCCGGAGTGGACAGAGGGAGTCGCTGCCTGCCGGAGTGGACAGAGGGAGTCGCTGCCTGCCGGAGTGGACAGAGGGAGTCGCTGCCTGCCGGAGTGGACAGAGGGAGTCGCTGCCTGCCGGAGTGGACAGAGGGAGTCGCTGCCTGCCGGAGTGGACAGAGGGAGTCGCTGCCTGCCGGAGTGGACAGAGGGAGTCGCTGCCTGCCGGAGTGGACAGAGGGAGTCGCTGCCTGCCGGAGTGGACAGAGGGAGTCGCTGCCTGCCGGAGTGGACAGAGGGAGTCGCTGCCTGCCGGACTGGACAGAGGGAGTCGCTGCCTGCCGGAGTGGACAGAGGGAGTCGCTGCCTGCCGGAGTGGACAGAGGGAGTCGCTGCCTGCCGGACTGGACAGAGGGAGTCGCTGCCTGCCGGACTGGACAGAGGGAGTCGCTGCCTGCCGGACTGGACAGAGGGAGTCGCTGCCTGCCGGACTGGACAGAGGGAGTCGCTGCCTGCCGGACTGGACAGAGGGAGTCGCTGCCTGCCGGACTGGACAGAGGGAGTCGCTGCCTGCCGGACTGGACAGAGGGAGTCGCTGCCTGCCGGACTGGACAGAGGGAGTCGCTGCCTGCCGGACTGGACAGAGGGAGTCGCTGCCTGCCGGACTGGACAGAGGGAGTCGCTGCCTGCCGGACTGGACAGAGGGAGTCGCTGCCTGCCGGACTGGACAGAGGGAGTCGCTGCCTGCCGGACTGGACAGAGGGAGTCGCTGCCTGCCGGACTGGACAGAGGGAGTCGCTGCCTGCCGGACTGGACAGAGGGAGTCGCTGCCTGCCGGACTGGACAGAGGGAGTCGCTGCCTGCCGGACTGGACAGAGGGAGTCGCTGCCTGCCGGACTGGACAGAGGGAGTCGCTGCCTGCCGGACTGGACAGAGGGAGTCGCTGCCTGCCGGACTGGACAGAGGGAGTCGCTGCCTGCCGGACTGGACAGAGGGAGTCGCTGCCTGCCGGACTGGACAGAGGGAGTCGCTGCCTGCCGGAGTGGACAGAGGGAGTCGCTGCCTGCCGGAGTGGACAGAGGGAGTCGCTGCCTGCCGGAGTGGACAGAGGGAGTCGCTGCCTGCCGGAGTGGACAGAGGGAGTCGCTGCCTGCCGGAGTGGACAGAGGGAGTCGCTGCCTGCCGGAGTGGACAGAGGTAGTCGCTGCCTGCCGGAGTGGACAGAGGTAGTCGCTGCCTGCCGGAGTGGACAGAGGTAGTCGCTGCCTGCCGGAGTGGACAGAGGTAGTCGCTGCCTGCCGGAGTGGACAGAGGTAGTCGCTGCCTGCCGGAGTGGACAGAGGTAGTCGCTGCCTGCCGGAGTGGACAGAGGTAGTCGCTGCCTGCCGGAGTGGACAGAGGTAGTCGCTGCCTGCCGGAGTGGACAGAGGTAGTCGCTGCCTGCCGGAGTGGACAGAGGTAGTCGCTGCCTGCCGGAGTGGACAGAGGTAGTCGCTGCCTGCCGGAGTGGACAGAGGTAGTCGCTGCCTGCCGGAGTGGACAGAGGTAGTCGCTGCCTGCCGGAGTGGACAGAGGTAGTCGCTGCCTGCCGGAGTGGACAGAGGTAGTCGCTGCCTGCCGGAGTGGACAGAGGTAGTCGCTGCCTGCCGGAGTGGACAGAGGTAGTCGCTGCCTGCCGGAGTGGACAGAGGTAGTCGCTGCCTGCCGGAGTGGACAGAGGTAGTCGCTGCCTGCCGGAGTGGACAGAGGTAGTCGCTGCCTGCCGGAGTGGACAGAGGTAGTCGCTGCCTGCCGGAGTGGACAGAGGTAGTCGCTGCCTGCCGGAGTGGACAGAGGTAGTCGCTGCCTGCCGGAGTGGACAGAGGTAGTCGCTGCCTGCCGGAGTGGACAGAGGTAGTCGCTGCCTGCCGGAGTGGACAGAGGTAGTCGCTGCCTGCCGGAGTGGACAGAGGTAGTCGCTGCCTGCCGGAGTGGAAGAGGTAGTCGCTGCCTGCCGAAGTGGACAGAGGGATCGCTGCCTGCCGAAGTGGACAGAGGGATCGCTGCCTGCCAGAGTGGACAGAGGGATCGCTGCCTGCCAGAGTGGACAGAGGGGATCTCTGCCTGCCAGAGTGGACAGAGGGATCGCTGCCTGCCAGAGTGGACAGAGGGATCGCTGCCTGCCAGAGTGGACAGAGGGATCGCTGCCTGCCAGAGTGGACAGAGGGATCGCTGCCTGCCAGAGTGGACAGAGGGATCGCTGCCTGCCAGAGTGGACAGAGGGATCGCTGCCTGCCAGAGTGGACAGAGGGATCGCTGCCTGCCAGAGTGGACAGAGGGATCGCTGCCTGCCAGAGTGGACAGAGGGATCGCTGCCTGCCAGAGTGGACAGAGGGATCGCTGCCTGCCAGAGTGGACAGAGGGATCGCTGCCTGCCAGAGTGGACAGAGGGATCGCTGCCTGCCAGAGTGGACAGAGGGATCGCTGCCTGCCAGAGTGGACAGAGGGATCGCTGCCTGCCAGAGTGGACAGAGGGATCGCTGCCTGCCAGAGTGGACAGAGGGATCGCTGCCTGCCAGAGTGGACAGAGGGATCGCTGCCTGCCAGAGTGGACAGAGGGATCGCTGCCTGCCAGAGTGGACAGAGGGATCGCTGCCTGCCAGAGTGGACAGAGGGATCGCTGCCTGCCAGAGTGGACAGAGGGATCGCTGCCTGCCAGAGTGGACAGAGGGATCGCTGCCTGCCAGAGTGGACAGAGGGATCGCTGCCTGCCAGAGTGGACAGAGGGATCGCTGCCTGCCAGAGTGGACAGAGGGATCGCTGCCTGCCAGAGTGGACAGAGGGATCGCTGCCTGCCAGAGTGGACAGAGGGATCGCTGCCTGCCAGAGTGGACAGAGGGATCGCTGCCTGCCAGAGTGGACAGAAGGATCGCTGCCTGCCAGAGTGGATAGAGGGATCGCTGCCTGCCAGAGTGGACAGAGGGATCGCTGCCTGCCAGAGTGGACAGAGGGATCGCTGCCTGCCAGAGTGGACAGAGGGATCGCTGCCTGCCAGAGTGGACAGAGGGATCGCTGCCTGCCAGAGTGGACAGAGGAATGCCGTAGTGGACAGAGCAGGCATAGAGGGATTTCTTCCTGCCAGAGTGGGCGAAGCAGGAAGGAGTATCGCTACCTGCAGGGAATACAGTTGGGCCCCTGGTGCTGGAAGAGGAGGGATGGACAACTAAGAGGGACATATCTTGATCACAAGCCAGGGGCCAGTCACCCCCTGTTCTCGATACAACATACTCCAACTGCATGTAGTCACAGAAAACAGAGTTTATATTTGCTCCCCCAAAGGCAAGAGTTGTCAGATCTCCCCCAAATACTACTGTCATTCCTAGTGTTCTCTGGGAGTGGCAGTTCACCTGTTTGCTTTTAACAGTGAAAGCAAAGTTGACTGCTAAACTACATCTCACAGAAGACCTTGCTGAGCCCATAAATAACTGCTTGTGGGACTATCTCAGCAGTTCTACACATAATCCTGCAACTAATGATCTAATTTATAGTCCCCAGTTACTAGGCAGACACTATCTGAAGAACTGAATAACCATTTTGCCAAACCCGAGATAAAAAAAGGTGTGAACGCACAACCTAACAAACAGTCACATGCTTTATTATAATATTAATGGACATGATCAGTGACAAGGAGCATCATGCAATGTCGTTATTACCCAGGTCATGCTCAGTATGATCATATTGGTGAACGTGGATATGCGGCTAAAAGAACACCTCTACGACTTCATACCTGTGTGAATGTGTTAACTCACTAACTCGGTCAGCACCAAAAGCTGATAAACATATCACTCATGGCAGCAGCCGGCAAGTCATTTTCTAATGTGCTTCCTGTGTCCTGAGAACAAAAGCGTTCAATGTTGTGTTAAAACGCAGTGAGGAATAAAATATGTAACAGAAAACAACTTCCCACAGCAGGTAGATAACCAGCAAATTCAATTACAAATATAATATAGACGTACTGTGTAAAGGAACATTGTATTCTGTGATTTATGCTCTTTTAAGGCTAAGTCTATCAATATCTCCAAAGAACATGCTGTCATGTGATGTCAGGTCATCTAGATAGGTCAAGTGATCCTGTAATTAAATTAATTAAGCATTAACTAAATGCAAATGAATTTGGGAAACCTGAACCACACACAGTGTTTACAATGCAGTTTACCTTGTTATAAAAACTCAGTATGATCCACTGCTATGATGGCTCTAAAAAATTAGCTGCCTCTTTAAAGGAACCCTGTACTCACTGCAACAACTTCATCTAATTGCAGTTGTCATAGTGTCTACAGTAGTTCCCCCTGTGTTCTAACCTCAAATGTGTTATAAATTAAAATTTGAAGACTTGGAAACTCCGCTTAAAGCAACACCTTCTGCCTCAGAATTGAACTGTTACTTCCTGGCTCGCTTTCCCAGGAACACCAGTACCACCACAGCTTGTATTCGATGATTTTCTACGACAAGAGGGCACTAGTGGCTTCGTCCCCAATGCTCTTGTGTGAAGATTGAACAATCATTCTTAATGGCAGAGCTCTGCCTTTTGTCAACCTCAGGCTTCCAAAGTAGTGATCCAATTCCAATGTAGTCATCATGAGTAGTTCATAAAGATTGTAGAGCAATGAGGGCTCTCTGATTCACTCCACTTGATCAAAGTGAAGAGCTTCCATAGGGACAAATTATGATGCTAACAGCATGAGCATCATACTAACACAGAGATGGCAAAACAAAGGACTAGGCATCAACAGAGATGTAGTTTTACAACAGAGGGAGTCTATATGTTTGGACAGTGGTTATATTAAAGATTATCTATAGGCATCCTCACTTGACCATGAACTGTGAGATGTAGCAATAAAAACTCAATTCTATAACAATTCAATAAATGATGAATTAGGCTTTTATGTTCGACTGAGTTTTCAGAAAATACATTCCCTGCTGGTGTGTGTAAGGTCAGATGATATAAAGCACCTTGCTGCTAAATGATATATATTAGACTGATATATAAAGATCGAGTAATAGAAATGGGTTCTCTTTGGTAAATTATGTTAGCCTTTGTTACTTTTTCTCTGAAGCACCAAGAAAGCTTTGGCTGTGGGAAGATTCAATCTTTCATCCGTGTGATAAAGAGATTTAAGGTCAACTACCTGTTATCGGCAGATCATGATGAGCTGTACGTGGGCATCCTTCAAAGTAGTGGGAAGCCTGGATTAACTAGCACTTATGAAATCATTAGAATTCCAAAAGGTGGGCTGACAATTATTTTAAAGGTTAACCTTGCTGCTTTAGGAGAGCAGTCTATTAGATAAAAAATTAAATGATTAGATCATTTATCACATAGAGCTGTTTAAAAGCGGATCTCTAAGCACCAACATCACTTCATTTTATTGCTGCTCCTGCAGTCTTGCAAATGAAAACAAGGCTGAGAAATGGAACTATTTACAGTTTGAAATTCCCTCGCCTCTAGCAGGTCAGACAGCCACTAGGGACTTCAGACTGAAACACATTCAATATTTGAAGCTATTTTATGTACAGTATTACATACAAGCTAGGCTGTGTATCAATGCTTCACTTCTGAATTTAAAGCTTCTCACAGAGAAACATCGGATTGGCGAATGAGCCCACAGTGCTACATTTCGATGTACCAAAATCATCAATCTGGGGGACTATCAAAAGAGAATCGATCTGTTAAAGTGAGGAGCCGGTATTGGGCTGGAATAAATGTAGTAATTCACAAACGAAGGACACCGCACCCACACTTAGGAATCCAGGTGCTTATCAGGGCCAGGGTTGGCAAAAAACAGGTTAGTAAAATAAATTAGGTCCATGCACTCAGGATTACTGCAGGAAGGCAGGTCCTAGTAATCGGCGCACAAAACAGATAATTAAACCCAAGTAATGAGCGGGAGAGAGAGAGAGGGTGTGGAAGAAAGCAAATAAAAGGAAAAGAGAAGAGTGATACAAGCAGGAAAAAGTGGAATTGTCAGAGGTAACAAAGATAGGAGAGAGAGGAAGAAGGGGGAGAGAGAGTTAAGAAAAAGAGAAAGAGAAGGGTATAAGGAAGGAAGAGCAGATAAGGTACAGGAAGGAAGAGATGGAAAGGTACAGGAAGGAAGAGTAAATAAGGTACAGGAATGAAAATTTGGAAGGTAAAGGTTAAGCAAATTAACAGTAGGGCAGGGAAAGTGAATGAAGCGTGGAAAGAAATTAAAAGGGATAAGATGACAAGAACGAAGCAGGGAAGGTACACGAATGAAAATTTCAAAGATAAAGGTTTAGCAAATAAACATTGAGCGGGGTAAGGGAGGGGAAGGATATGTGAATGAAGATCTGCATAAGAATATGGGAAGCATAAGCTTACAGAGATTGGGAAGGGTAAGGTAAGGAAGACGAGGAGGGGTAACTGAAGCAAGAAGGAAGGATGAAGAAGAGAGAGTCAGGATTACAAGTCGCAGTTTTACTGACTCCTAACTCCTCTTCGCTCCTGCAACGTTACAATCGATCGTGTTTTACAATCTCGGAGTTAAAATCAAGAGAAGAGGAAAAAAATAAATACTGCATTACCTGACCAATAAATTACAAAACTGGTCGTAAAAGCAATGAACTTGGCCTTGGAGAAAATAAAATGTATATATTTTTTTTGGACATTAGATGTTAATTCATAGATTTTTATTTCCTCTGATGCCCACCTTCCTACACGTTATGAGAGCCACTTAGTGTTAGCTAGGCTTTTATTTTCAGTCTTCAAATGATGTGAAGTGTTTGTCAAAATACTGCAGCGCTCGGAGGTCAAGCGAAGGCACTTTTTCGGAGCGCTAGTTTTAATTTACTTTCAGATGAGACATTTTTCAAGTTCATTATAGTTATCTTTTGAAACACTTTTTCTCCACTTCTATTAAGAAGCAATTTGCAGCAAATCAATTGGTTATCAAATCTTGTGTCAAAACAGCTAATGAAATTGGTGTCTTTAATCATGTTTCCTAAAAGCTTTGATATAGTTAATATAATTATTGATTCCACTTTCATATTCATCTCCTGAGATGTTTTTATACCATATTATGCAATGTGTGCATTAATATAATAAACTTGGAGTTGACAAAAAGAACGAGAGTCCTACTGCCATAAGGAGGGTTTCAGGATATAGCACGGTTTGCTTGACACTTCTAATGTCTTAATGCCGATGGGCATTATCGAAGAAATCGCTGCCCACAAAAAGCAGCACTGATACAATGAGTTAATGAAGGAAACCTTTTGAAACTGGTACTTTAATTATAGATTTCTCTTTTGGGACATGTGAATATAAAAAAAAAGAAAGAACTTTTTATACACAGTCTGAGAATTGCTGTGCGCGCCTAAGGAAATCCAGATGGTTTTGACAAAAGGAAATGAAAACAAGGAAAATAAAAGGAACACACCAAGCAGGTTGTAGTGGATATGGTGCCCTGACACCCACCAAGGGTAAATAGTAAAACCGTTTGAAAATGGTTTGTAAACTTACTTGGGGTGCCAGCTCTACTGGAGTCACCTATAACGAGCTAAGCTGGGGCTCCCAGCTCTCATACATACATTGATCGCCCGGACTTCGCACAGTGCGGAGCTTTCGAGTTCCACAGGGGGCGAGCGTCCTGTGCCCGTCAGATAAGTTGTCAAACCCTGGAAGGGCGCAAGGGCAATCCTGGCAGAATGTAGTGGCTTTGATACTTGAAAGTGTTCCTTTACTAAAATTTTCGGAGAGCTACAGGGAAGAGGCTGCAAACATTTCAAATATTGGTCCAAATTCTAATTTTATTTTGTAAGTTCATTAACTATGAAGTAATTTGCTTTAACCCCTTAAAAACCATCATGACATCAATGTTTCCATTAGACCTTTCAAAAGACAGTATGATCTACTCGCCTACACCTGGGATGTCCACAGCTGTCATTCCCAGGTGTAGGTGAGTAGACACAGCTGTCAGTCCCATACTGCCATAAAATCGTGAGATTAGCAAAATTATACAATTGGTCCTTAAAGGGCTTAGTATAAAAGAAAACCTATATCACATTTAGAAATGCAGACGGAATATGGAGTCTCAAATTTTAAAGGCCCCTTCTGGGGAAAAGGTCATTTTCTTATTGATATATTAGAATTTTAGTTGCCAATATAACTGTGAGAACAGCAGCAGGGTTAAATGCATCCCAGCAATGTTATATGTGTCGTATAACATACATTTGCCTGTGTCTAGGGTTGCCAGCCACCATGTTAAAACTGGACATGTGATTTATTCACATAAAGTTGGAGAGAAATGCCATCCTGTAAAATGTAAAAGTTGCAGGAGGCAAACCTGTTCACTGAGGAATCCTGTAGCATTCTACATACTTCACGTGCCGTACATCACCAGGAAAACGTGTTCTACGTCCAGTAAAACAGGAGGAAGCTGTCGGCCCAACATGTGTCATGCTGCGGATTGCAGGACACGGGGATTGTCAGATTCTGTTCTTGCTATTACAGAAGCAGCGTGGAGACAACACTCAGGGAGGAGAAAAACCTTCAGAAATGTAAATGATCTAATCCACAGAGTTCCTGGCGATTTCGCTAGCCTAAGGTATAGATTCAATTTTAATGTTTGCCTTAAGAAAACCTTGACATCTACACATTTGGTGGATGACATGGCCCCTTTAGGTTTGTTTTTAAGATTAAATAGTTAATGATACCCACCTTAATAATGCACAGTACTTTAATTTAGAATGCATTTGTATATCTAGAATTATAATTTCAGGAAATGATCAGCCAACTAGAATACCGACACCAAAAATACACAAACCTCCACTTATGCCTTGCAAAAAAAAAGTCTCTTCCGAGGATTTTTAATATTATAATTACTTTTCCCTATATTTGATACATACGCAAAACCACATCTTTTTATCCTGTAACTGGGTGTCTCCCTCTTAGCTCCCTGTCAATCATTGTTATAAGCTCTGTCATTTGCACCTGCCAGTCAGCATAGAGCAGACCTGCACAACTTGGCAGATGGTAGGGGCCAAAATAAAAAATAAAATAATAAAAAGTAACTTCATTGGGCTGAAGATTTTTAGCGCCTCACTTTCCAAGTAAAGGTATAATTAATAATGAAAGTACTTTGCAAATAAACCATATTATATAAATCACTTTGCTAAGTAGAATACGTTTGAATTCCTATTTTCAGGTATTACAGCAATCAGTTTATCGTCCTTAATGATATTCAAATATCTTCCCCTGTGTGTCTCTCTGTCCTCTTTGCTCCTTCCCCAGCCCCTCAATGTCTTAAACTGAAAGTAGAATCTATAATACCATTCGACTAAACTGAATTTCCGAGCCCCTTTCCCATGTGTGCTCCCAGACAGAGATAAAGAAAACAATCCGCACTCTAGTAATCCTTTTTACAAACAATACGTCTGATAGTGCAAATTGGATACTTAATACGCAAAAATCTAACCGGTTTTCATTCTTTCAATTATTTCATAAAAGAGCTTTGTTAGCCTGACCTGAACAAGTAATCCCTCTACAATGGATCCCGTAGTTATATGTGAACGATAGCAAGGTAATTTTAAAGGAGATATCGAACAAATGTAGTTGTTATGCGACAGTTAACGGTGACACGTAACTTATCATTTTGGCATTGTTTTTCTTCGTTTAAGGTGAGTCGAATCTGGGTCTTAAGGTCGTTTAGCGTTATTATAACATATATATTTCTGTTTCTTCTGTGATAGAGGCGTATACGAAGAAAAAGAGAGAGGAGGAATACAAGTCAGCAAAAAGAGAGAGAGAATCACCAGTAATAGACTCTGTGCTATCAAATAGAGCCATTTCAAAGGCTCTGTAAAATGTGAGTTTATTTGAGTGAGTTTGATTTTATATTATGTTTTTAAGACTTTTTTTTTTTTTTGCTTTTGAGGTATAATATAAATAGCAGATTCCAATTAGAACTTTATAAATAATACTGGATGTTATCTTTTGTATTTACGCATGCACTTTATGTATTAAACATTTTTTCACTTTACGATAATGGATTGTGTATATTTTAGCACTTTTTACAATGAGGTAATTACACTGAAGCACTCCACTCGTTTTTATTTGAAACCTGAATGAGGCCACCTATTCAGTTCACGTAGGGCTCCAAACTGTTCTCTGCTGCTACTGGACCTTCTCATTGCACAAAGGTTACGAAGAATTGTTTTACAGTTTGAAAGCACTGCTCTAGCATTCTGGGATAATGAACTGGTTGGAATCAATGTGCAGACAATGGGATTTAGAGGGTCAGGAGTCAGAATATGAGGTGGGAGGGTAATGCCGTGCAAGATAAATCAGAAATAACGAAAGACAGAAAAAGAAAGATTGAAATACAGAGAAAGATTGGAAAACAAATAAAGATTAGGACAGAAACAGAAAAAGACTGTGACTAGCAGTCAGAAATAAAGACTTTCAGACAGAAAGAAACAGACTAAAAGAACTATGCCACCATGACAAGTATAAACTCTTACACACATCTTTTACTGCCATTTCATAGTAAATAGCATGTTACATTTGCCCAAACTCCAATACATGGTATTATTCAATGAAATAGAATTGGAGGGACGTTATAAAGAGTATTTTCTTACAATGTTTGAAAGAAGTGCTGTTACAACAACCCAACTCCTTACACAACCTGTAAAAAGAGTTGCAAGAACTTTAGGGTATTACATTGTTACGTTCTCAAAATAGATCACCTGCAACACAAGCAGACGTAACGTAAAAATTTAACTAAACCGTTAAATGTTAGAAACAGTTAAGTTAGAATTTAATGGCCACTGTCATCCAGCTTGTAGATTTTAATTTTTTTTTTAAAAGAGAGCCAGCAGATACCTTAACTCTATTAAAATAAAGATGTTTACAGAGAGGTTAAAGAGACACTATAGGCACCCAGATCACTGGGTGCAATGTCCCATGTCCCTTAACCATACAGTTTCTGAGAAACTGCAATAATTACCTTTGAGGGTTAACTCCTCCTCTAGTGGCTGTCTGCCAGACAGAAACTAGAGGGACTTCCAGAATCTAAACGGACGCGGTACGTCCTCACGCTCTTCATGAGGATCTCCAGCATCATATTTTTTCCCCCCCCATAGGAAAGCATTGATTAATATTTCCTATTGGGAAATCCCAACTCGAGCGCGGCCATTGCCGCGCATGCGCATTAGCTCTCCCCTGCCGGCGGGGGAGAAGCATGGGCGGAGCCTGACCCAGCGCCGAGGGACATTGGCGCTGAAATCAGGTAAGTGACTGAAAGGGTTTGTTTTCCTGGCACTATAGAATCTCTTTAATAGAGAATGCATAGAGTTCATTAGATACATAGCTACATGTTGGTACAGGATAGAGAGTCTACTGTCTATTTAATGCAGTTTTATCAGAAACTTTGAAGAGGAACTTCCTTCAAATTAGAACAATGGGTTGTGATAATATTTCAGTGATTCTTTGATTGACAAAATATTCACATGATCAAATAGAAGTAAGCAGTTATTAAAAACAAAAATTGTCTGCCATCAGTTAGAAAATTTACTTTTACAGTCAAACATATATTCCTAACACTATAAAGTGTCCAGCTTGAGATGAAGTGATCTGTGTGCCTTCAATGGTTCCTTAATGAGGTAATTTCAGCAGAGTGGCTGGACATCCCTGACTTGATTGTGGTGTGGAATGACAATCTGTCAGTCTTTGATTTGTGAACTTTGATTGATTAGCTGCAGAACTGATAACTGGTGTAGCTAACCTGATTGACTACGGAGTTTCCCATTTTGTAAGTGGACATGATGAGGTGAGAGGACTAAACACCACTACCACCGTCAAAGAAGAGGCAAAACATGTAAAGTATGACAGTGTAATTTTAATTTATACTATTCTCACTGATGTACACTCTCTCTTAATTAATTCAATTAAATATCACGCACATTCTTAGGTTTCTCCAGACTTTGGACAAACAGCAACACTTACTAATGTCAACCTCCCTAATAGATCAGCTATTCTTTGGCCTCTGAATTATTCAGAGTAAATCTAAATTATTCTAGGCTGGGACAATAAAGGTCAAAGAAGACATGTTCACTGACCTGCTCAGTCACTCACACTTTACATTTTATTCTCGTTTTTGAAATAAAAGTATTGGAAAATCTATTTTTGATGCAAGTGCTTCTAATATGCCACTCAGACATTATGTATTTTGATGAGTAAGATTTAAGTTTTTTTTTCAATTTCCCAAATGTTTTAATATTTGAAGAGATAAACTATACTGCAGTTAAATGAAGGAAAACCATGCACAATCCTACAACTTGGGTTCAGTCAATTTAACAAAAGCAGCTGACTTTAATGATTGCAAATATTCTCTGCAAATTAAGTCTTGCTCCTTAAATGAAAAATAATGAGATCACAGCAGGGTTACTCACTAAACAGTGGACTCAAAATTCAATATAAAAATTTAGGTCAAAATACCAATGTTAGAGGAATTGATCCAAACCAGCTAAAGCATTGCTCAATTATTTTAGGCGAAATCTTGCCATTTGTATTTCAGATAACCACAATTCAGTGTTTATAAATAAATCTCATTTCTATGGAATAGTCAACTTGCAAAATTGCGCATAAATAAGGCAAACAAGAGGACTGCTTTGGCAAAAGTCTCTTTATAAGGGCTGACTGAGCCTCGTAAGAAATGCAGGGAGCCATCACTGCCCTGTAAGAGCCTTCCGTGAATGTTTTTCAGGGTTTGAAGTCTATTATTTAATCATACGCTGTTAAGTTGTTTTTCCCACTAAACCCTAAACTTTAGTGAAACGGATAACCAAATTTCAAAAAAAGTTGAAACGGGGAGAAAAAAAAAAACTGTGCGTTAGCCAGAGGGTGGTTGTTTTTGCCTACATTGTACAAGGCTAAATTGACTGAAATTGGTGCTTTGTGAATAAATCCCACAGAAAGTCTGAGCGTTTCAATACTAACATAGAAAAGCTCTCTATGGATAACTGTGTTGATTCCTACACTCGGTGTTGTGCTGTAACAATGTAAATCCATCTGCTTTGTCTGCTTCCAACGGCGTCTGCTATATGGAGACAAATGGATGTGACCTTTTGAAGACAATATATGATCCATATTTAATACGATTATTCAAATAATACATAGGGAGATATTGTGTAACCTATTTATGCGTAGGAAAAAAAATTGTACGTTTGTGCAAGTAAGCGTGTCTGCAAAAGAGAGAACTTCACTTTATGAAGATTGATAGTCATGAAGAAAATAGATTAGATGGAAACTTTTATAGAGCATTATATCATGTAATATTCACAAGGCGCAGTTCTCATAGCATTGTACAGTAAGGTTACCGCTGATATACATTCTGTCTTCACAGACTGTGTTATTGGTTACAGCCATGAATCAAAGAACACAGCTGGTCGGAGGTTATATATTCCGTATGTTATCTGGTCTGTGCCATGTTTGTATCTTTTGTCCTTTGCGACTACGGTTTCAGAATTGAGAGAAACTAAGCCCAACATGTTTTTTTGCAGGTGAGAGCAGATGTTCTGAGCCAAGAACTATAATTAATTACATTAATTCGTATACACGGCACCTTACGGTGTGATATACTCCATGGAGGTTTTACCATGACCCTGGAAGGTCTGTGCAGTAATCCAGTGCTCCAATCAATGACATTTTGCCAAAAAGTTACCACTTTACCACGCGACTCTGGGAGGAAATTATCAGTTATCATTCAGCAGTGTTGGAAAATCCTTACAACCCAGATGTTTTTTTAACTATATTTCCCATGAAGATCTGCATTTCAGCTGGCTGAGGCTCATTGGAAATATTCAAAGGAACATCAAGTCATTTGTCATTGCTGCCAAATACACAGTATTTGTCCTGAGGAATTGTAACATTCCCCTAGTATCGGACCATGGGAGAGACACTGAGGGAGTGCAAAAGAGTTTTGAGTGACTATGAAAGGCGGGGAAATTACATCATAACCTTAAACTGCTCATATAACTGCTTAAATAGATTGATACAAAGCATTAAATAACAGACATCAAACACACCACTCTCCTGCTTTCCACACTGGACAAACATGGCAAGAAGGTTATAGTAACAGAATAGGGGACACTGGTATGATGTTTATCTTAAGGAGAGATAATGATCAAGGATTACAGTGAGGGGGAAAAAAAACATGTGACCCATAAAGGGGAATGAAGATGGTCACAGAGAGAAGGGGTGAAAATTATTAAAGAAAAGATAAATGTAAAATGACAAATAAATACATTGGGACAATAATAGTGAAAACATGCAGAGATAAAGTAGAAACAAAAAAAAAAAAAAAAACTGGGGTATACTGGGAGAAGAGAGAAACTGATAAGAAATGAATAAAAGATAATGGTCAAAAAGCTAGGTGAGAGAGAAACCCCCTGAACATGATTTACAACCAGCCTGTATTTCAGTTCCTCTCATTTCCCTACCATGGCAGGAGGCACCACACAGGATGCTACCTTCCAAGTCCCCCCCATCCACCCAACACACCAACCATAAAATTATGGAGGTTGCATGAATTTGCAAAGGGGTTATCTCTGCCTATTTGTCAGTCGTATCCTATTTCACAAAACCCACGCAGGAAGTACTCACTTCAGAATTACCTGCAAACCAGAGAGGCGTCTGGAACCTTCCTACAACTTCAACAGATACTCTCAGAAGGGTCACCGTCCAACCCTAGACAGCTTGACCACCCTGTGGACTCCAGCATTCTTAGAGAATTTTTGACACCACTAGCAAACTCAGTTTTTAAATACAGAATCTTTGCACCACTAGGGTAGCATATAACCCCATTTGAACACCTCTATTTACAATGAAGACTAGTGAAAGAGACCTATGTATAGACTGCTGCACACCTCTTCCGCACTACCGTTGGTTTGGAACACCGTGGTGTGGAACACCGTGGTGTGGAACTGTGACCTGGGGTGCTCCTGCTCTGGTGAGAAGTGATTGAATGTCTCATTATTAGCACTAAAATCATCTATACACACTGCATACAAGAGATGAACTATAAACTATGATATGGTATATAACTCCTACATTTCTAAATAAACTGCTGAGATGAAACAGAACACCTACAACATTTCCTGAGACAACTCAAGAGCATTGGAGGTTGCCTGAAGGAGTAGAGTACCTGGATCCATGTATGGTGGAGTTGCAATAAAAAAAAATCTTACTAGCAAGAGATCCTATAACAACCAGGTACACAACACAAACTCCCATGATGACATCATTACCCTCTATTATTCTCCACCATACCTCTCACAGTCCACAAACGTATAGTAAGACCCTTTTTTTTTGTCAGATCACATGTAGTTAAGGCTTTAATCCTCTTTTCTGGAAATGTCCTACTCCTCTCCCTCATAACAACTGGATACATAGAGTAGAGAATATTAGGGTTATGAAGGGATTGCTGGCCTCTTTCACAACAAATTCACAGAAAATTATAGATTTATGGTGACCATTGGCTGCCTGCATAGTTGACCCAGACTGGGACCTTCAGAAAACTTTCCTCACTTATCATAAGACAGGTCATAATTTCCATGTGTATTGCAACGTATGAGACCAAGGCTGGAATACCTTTTTGGTAATTGTTTGTGTATGGTTAAATTGTTTATTGTGTAATTATGTATTGGTTATTTCTGTACCATGGCGATGAATGCTACTGATGTATGTACATGCAAAAATTTAATTAAAAAAAAGAACAGAAAAAAATGGATGATTAGAGAGACAATGGTCAAAACTTTGAAGGGAAAATGGATGAAAAATACTACTGACATATGGCAAGTGGTAAAATGAGTATAATAGGAAAATTGAGTCAAAAAAATAGGCAGAGAACATTAGAAAAGGGCTGAGTGAGGTTGGGGAGACCAGAAAGATTTATCAGCATATATTTTGACTATTTCTTCTTTCTTCACTCCATGGGAAGTCAAACCAAGGATGTAAAGGTGGTGGTACACACCACTACTAGGGTAAGCATTACAGGACAGCTTGTTTTTTTCTCCCGGTTTCTAATTATTTGGATTCCAATGCTAGTTATCCAATTCTACCCTAGGGTTGTTATTATTGCCATTTATATAGCTCCAACAGATTCTGTAGCGCTTTACAATATTATAAGAGGGGGTATTTAACTATAAATAGGACAATTACAAGAAAACTTACAGGAACGTTAGGTTGAAGAGGACCTGCTCAAACAAGCTTACAGTCTATGGGAGGTGGGGTATATAACACATTAGGACAGGAAATAGCAATCAAATAAGGTGAGTGAAGCAGAGCTGGAGGAGAGAGTAAAGTGCTGCCCTTTAGGAGAGAGCAAGAGACAGGTATGTGAGGTAGAGGTTAGTCTGGGAGCCCATAAGCTTCCCTAAAGAGATGGGTTTTAGGGCACTTCTTAAAAGATTGAAGACTAGGGGAGAGTGTGATGGCGGTAGGCAGGCTATTCCATAGGAAGGGAGCCGCCCGCGAGACGTCCTGCAAGCATTGGTTGGCCGTACGGGTGGACAGGAGAAGGTCACAGGCAGACCTGAAAGACCGAGAAGGGGCATACCTATGGATCTGTGAAGAGATATAAGAGGGGCTAGAATTGTTCAGTGCTTTAAAGGTATAGGTTAGCACTTTGAATTGACTCCTATAGGATACAGGAAGCCAACGTAAGGACTGAGAGAGGGGTGAGGGGTGAGGTGTGAGAGGACCGACTAGAGAGGAGATTCAGTCTGGCGGCAGCATTCATTACAGACTTGGGGGGGTCTGCCTTGACATTGGCAGGCAGGCATTCCCTCCAATGGCCATTGGAGTAACTAAATGACCTCCATTTGTCTAAATATACATAGGGATTAAGGAGAGAGCGCAAATAACTTGTTTTTCTTTGGTTTTTACTATATATTGGGGCTGATGTGTACTCTAGTCATTGCTGCCGCCCAGTAGTGATGGGAGTGGAGTGAGCGCAGGACTTTCTGCATTTGTATTCATTACAGACTGTAGCGGGGCTTTTTTGGGGAAGACCAATTAGGAGAGGGTTACAATAATTCATGCAGGAAATTACTAGAACATGGACAAGCTCCTTGGTAGCATCTTGTGTAAGAAAGGGGCGGATGCAGGCTATGTTTTTAAGATGGAATCTACCGGCTCAAAGGTGAGGCCAGAATCAAGTATGATGCCAAGACAGCGCTCTTGCAAGGATGGACTTATGTGGATACCACTAACTTGAAGGGAGAGCGATAGAGGAAGATCAGTATTAGGAGGAGGAAAGACAAGGAGCACAGTTTTAGAGACATTGAATTTCAGAAAGCGGAAGGACATCCAGTCAGAGGTGGAAGAAAGGCAAGCAGTGACACGTTGCAGGACGGCAGGGAAGACGTCTGGGAAGGAGAGATACCTGGGTGTCATCAGCATAGAGGTGGTATTGGAATCCAAATTAGGTAATAAGTTTGCCAAGAGGGGCAGTATAAAGTGAAAATAGAAGGGGACTAAGAACAGAGCCTTGGTGGACTCCAACCAAGACAGGACGAGGGGAAGAGGTTTCATTCGAACAGGAGACACTGAATGAGCATTGGGCGAGATAAGAGGAAAACCACGAGAGGACAGCGTCACAGAGACCGAGTGATTAAAGAGTTTGAAGAAGGAGAGCATGATCAACGGTGTCAAAGGCAGCAGAGAGGTCAAGAAGAATTAGCATGGAGTAGCTGCGATTAGGTCGTTAGTAGGGTAGGTATTGGAGGGCTCTATATAGACTGCTTTCACTGTGTGAGAAGTACAGCAATGATGGGATTTTGCTGCAATCAGCAAGACACAATTTTCAAGATATATTTTAGCCGCTGTAGTGATTGTGGTGCTAGAAGTGCCCTGGTGCCATCCCACCATAAGAGGTCGAACGGTTTAGCACGGTTATTAAAATAATGAATTATTACTACCATAAAACAGACAATATTGTGTAAGCAGAGCCTTTCAGTATGGCGAAACTTAGTAAACTAGTTATTTGGGAGCGAATATGAGATTAAGCATAGCAGAGCAGACTATTTTAAACACGATTTATACTAGGCAAATGTCTTCAAGCTTACTCTTACCAAATGCCTCGAACTCTGAACTCACGCTGAAACTCACAACAGGCAGGCGTGATGGTCAACACTGCGCCAGTTGCATTGGCTGGCGGCTGAACGCAGTGTGTGAAGGTAAGTATACTATTGGCAATATCGGTAACTATGAAGAGCGATTCCAATATAAAAATTTGGTGAATATCGGCTCTAATAATTGATGATCCCAGATCCTTCGTTTGACAGAACAAGTGCAGTGAGGAGAATTTATTTCCATTTAGATTAAAAGAAAAGGGACTCCGATCAATAAATTGTCTATTTAAACATTAGAACTAAGATTATATACTATGCTGGCATTAAAAATACCCCGGATCACTGATCATCACTTCTAATGCCATCTCATTATAGAAAGACATACATTTATACAGATGTGAGATAGTGAGCTGTCTGTAACTATGACATCTTCGTAATTGTTACACTTCCATAATGCAAGCGGGGGAAGACTTCTGATCTTTTATCTATATTGAGCTGTCTTCTGGGCATGCACTGTTAACTGCAACCCTTCACTAACACACCTTTGTAGATCACTCAACATGTGCTGACCTTTTCTCAGCTGCCTCTGATAGTGTTCCAAATAAACATCACTCGGAAACGATACCACTGGATACTTTATAATGCAACATGTTGTCATTATTGCTTTTGAAGGATACAGCGTTGAGAAAAGATGGTAAAACATGGAGAAGTATTTACCAAAAGAAAAACATAAATACGACAAAGTGCTATTTTTGCTCACAGAGTTTTGAATACAATTTCAGCTCAAAAAATTAATATAAACAAATATTCTTAACATTGCAATGTATGTTCTGTAAACCACAAAAAATAAATTCAAATCAAACAGAAGGCATCTTCAAACAGCCTGAGATTATTTTTAACAGTCTGTTTTATAGTCAGTTGGCACAGATTAAATGGTTCTGACTGACCAACAAAGGTAGGGATATTTAGAATAATCCCGTAAACGCTCTGTTTAATCTAATCAAGTCATCCACAATGCCATGTGAAAGCACAGGCATTACATATAAAAGCAATCACAGGAGGCTTTGCAGCTGCAAGCGATTATTGGCCTATATGAATGCATGTACAATTTGTCACCCAGGCTGGTATGCTGTGATTTTAACATTGTGCAATTGATGCACTCCCAGCTCAGAGGACCACAGGTTCATACATTTCGGCACGCATTCTGACGTCTAAAGGTGTAACAATTTATAGGTAACATGGCAGAATTTGGTGTAGTTGCTGTGACACACAGCTGGAGAAATACATTTCTCATCTGTCACTCAATTCTCAGCATAAAGGTCTATACCAAGGAAAGGCAACCTTCATGGCTAGTCTGGCACAGCACATACGGTGGGGGGAGATATCTACATGGTTAACAGAACTCTATAGCATTCGAAACACGTTTGAATTCAAAAAAATACTGTATTCCTTTAATCCTGCATCAAGTATCAGTCAAGACGCAATTCCACACAAGGAAGATTTCACACCATAAAGACTTTACACTCATTTTAGTAACTTACTTACGTTTAGTTATGTCATAACAACCCTGCTGAGAAAGCAATGCCGCCTGTGTTTGAGCACATAGTGGGCTTACAACATTTGTTTTATTGAACCATTTTTTGTGCTTTTTCACTTTAACGTTAAAGGCTTTTTTAAAGGGACACTCCAAACCCTTAAATCACTTTATCTTGCTGAAAAGCTTAATGTGTGAAGAGTGTGTTCTCTTTTTTATTTTTTCCCATTTTGGAAAAATTGCAGATTAGCTTGGTTTGATTAGCTTACCTGCACTGAACTCGAGGCATTAACTTCCCAGAGCACATGCCTTGCAAAGCCTTCTCATTCAGCTGCATTGGGAAGTATGTGATTGGACAGCCACAGAAAGTCTGGGAGGGGTTAGAAGAGGAGGGTTTACAAAGGCAGCAGACAAGAGAACTGCAGTTTCTGCAAGCTGACTTTAGATATAACTCCAATGAAAAAAATGCATAAATAAATGCCAGCAAGTTTTCATTTGGGTACACCTACTAAACAGTGATTTCTATTGATTTTGCATTTTGGCAGTGGAGTGCCCCTTTAAAATGTAATATCGCTGCATTAACATTAACTGCACTTAAAAATGTAAAACAAACAGTAACAGCAAAGTGCCGTAATTTTCGCCCATAAGATTACAGCGGAGAAGTCTTGATTTCTCTGTTACTTTGAATGTTTTAGAGAGGTACTGCGTGCCATGAATATCTAGCTGTCTGTTTCAGTGACATTTCGTATATGTTCAATATGAGAAGCACATACCATCCTTTTGTGAAATCCCATTTTAATTTGTGTGCACAGTGCCCTTCTTAACCTTCACTCACTAATTATGATTGTTTTCCGGCCATGAAGAGAATCTTTTTTTTTGTGCTATTTGCAGAAAACTCTGGCAGCAATTAACAGTTACATATTTTACAACATGAAAGCAATGCTTATTTGCACTCTTGGGGCATATACAACACGTTGAACAAATGCTGCTGAAATGATCAATTGCTAAGTATTGAAGTTATGTTACTGCAGGCCCCTCGACACTGCTCTTTTACACAATGCCATTTTTCTAAAACAGCAAATTGGAATTAATTTCCAAGTTTAAAAAAAACCCGTATACCTACACTCGAAGAATTGGCTGGAAACCAAATTATATTCCTCGCAAAGAGTCCTCTGCACCAGATATCAAATTTTATTTGCTCAAAGACAACTCGCTCAACATTAAATGCTGTATAACGTTCTACACATGGAAGCATAGTGGTAAGAAGCATGTTTCCCCCAATGACAAGACTCTGCCTGTGTGAAACCTGGTGGCGGTAAATCCAAAGGGCTCAAATATTTAAATCAGCGTCTGGCAAATGGAATTGCAAATGTTTAGCAGACAGCAGGTTATTGTTCCATACAACTCCTAAAATAAACCTGTACAGATATTTAATGGAAAAACTCACTAGTGATACTATGTCACCTTGGCGGTTTAGCGATTCATAGGTAAATACACAGTAAAAGCTTGTGTGACTAAATCCTACAGTATTGCGGAAAACATTATTACATCACTAAAGGATTTTTGGTGCCTCTAGTGGAAAATTCAGTAGCTCTTAAAGGGACACTATAGTCACCAGAACAACTACAGCTTATTGAATTTGTTCTGGTGAGTAGAATCATTCCCTTCAGGCTTTTTGCTGTAAACACTGTCTTTTCAGAGAAAATGCAGTGTTTACATTACAGCCCAGTGATAACTTCACTGGCCACTCCTTAGATGGCTGTTAGAGATCCTTCCTGGGTCATGGCTGCCTAAAATGCATCCAAACATTCAGTATCTCCTCCCTCTGCATGCAGACACTGAACTTTCCTCATAGAGATTAATTGATTTAATTAATCTCTATGAGGAGATGCTGATTGGCCAGGGCTGTGTTTGAATCATGCTGGCTCTGCCCTTGATCTGCCTCTTTGTCAGTCTCAGCCAATCATATGGGGAAGAATTGTGATTGGATCAGGCTACCACTTCTGCAGTGGGCAGGTCAAAATGAAACCGTAACAAAGCATGCAGCTGCAGGCTTGAGTACAACTAAGATTTTTACTTATTGAAAGATGCATGAGGGGACCAGGGTGGCTAGGTGGTGGTTTTAACCCTATGGGGTCAGAAATACACGTTTGTTTTACTGACCATATAGTGCTCCATTAAACAAGCCTACTAAAGGATAATGGTGGGAAGGAGTTGGGTTTAGTACATTCATGTGACCTTACTTTGCCCCGAAGCTAGTATGTTGGTTTTCATTTATTCAATTTACTTCACAAACAGTGTGAACAACATATTTGTTTTTCTTTGATATACTACAGCAAAGGCATTGCTCCATCAGCACAAGTGGGGATTATACCACTCCAAACTGTTCACATTAGAACGTTCCAATAAATGTGAGAGCGCTTATCTTTTTTTTCCCTCCATACTCCATTTGTAGAATATACTACATTATTTTATCCTCCCTCCACTGTCATTCTATTTCTCGTTGCATATATCACCTGAGATCACATCAAGGCGCTACTCCCAACTCCTTCCTACAATTACACAATTTTTCTTCCGGAAAAGAGATTCCGGACTGGGTTGTTCGAGCTGCAACTTTCCATCTACCAGTATTTCTTCAGTGTTGAACCTTATTATTGTGTGTCCATTAACCCCTTAAGGACGCAGCTTCAAACTGGACTTGCCCTTAAGGACAGAAGCAATGTTTGCATTTTTTTCTGTTTGTGTTCAACCTCAGTTTGCATTTTTCTTATTTATTGCACCAACACATGTTATATATCGCTTTTTAAAGGACAAAAAGGGCTTTAATCTGATGTGACATATACATATATAAATTCTTATTTATTATAAAACAAAATTCAAAAAAATGAAAAAAATAATTTGTTTCAGTTTAGTGTGTATAATAAGTGCAGCTTAAGGAAAGTAATTTAAAAAATATTCAATTAGTTGTACTGAGTTTCAGAATGCATAATATGTATAGGATTTCAGCTTATTTTGAAAGTTACAGGTCACAAAATACAAGGAGTAAAACATAATTTTTAATGTGGAGCTATTTTAGAATTTGGTATGTTTGTCTTGTAAGCACAATAGGCATCACAGAAAGCAAAATTGCCGCATAAAAGTATATATTTATATAAAGCACACATCGCAGGCTATTTACCAAAGGGTATTCTGACACTTTTTACGTAGCCATTTTGCCGCCAATCTCTGCTAAATAGTGTAGTAAAATTGTGGTGTTTTTTCAGATTTCTAACATACACATGTAAAACAAGGATTTTTAATATGTATTTCATAAAGCTGATGTATACTACTGCTGTAGAAAAACCCATATTTTGTTGAGCCATATCTACTGAGTAAAACGATACCCCCAATCTATGCCTTTGCCACTATCCTGTGAAGTTACAGTGCCAAAAAAGAGACCTGACCATTTCAGTTTTCACAGTGCTAATTTTGATAGATTAATTTGATGGAGCAAGTCTCATTTTGGGGCATTGTAGCAATTTGACTGTTGAATTTTATCCCTCAAGGACCTACCATCTGTGAAAGTAGACACTACAGTGTATCTCATATAGTGTATATTGTGCCTAAACGTGATGGCGTTTTTTCACCAGTTTATGTCAAACTTTGTGGTAAAAAAAATTTTTTACATACACTTTACATTTTTGGGGGTCATTTTTCAAGTCTGGTATGTGCCATTGTGATCAAACCCCCATAATTATGCTCGGCAAACTTTTCTGAATAAAAGAATACCCCCAATGTATGTCTTTGCCACTATCCTGTGAAGCTACAGCCTTAAAAGAGTCCTGACCTTACAGTTTTTACAATTAGAATTTTGATAAATGGATTTGATGTGTCTATATCACATTTAGGGCATTGTAGCAGTTTGACAGTTAAAATTACCCCATAAATGCATACCATCTGTGAAAGTAGACAACACGGGCTATGTCATATGGTATATTTAGAGCTTTATTATACAGTTATGTTAGCACCAATTTCTTTCAAATTTTATCATTTTGTTTTATTTTTGAATTTTTATTCACATATGTTGTATTTTAGTGGTTAATTTTGGAAACTTGATATATGTTACTATAAATTAAATCACTAAATTATTCTCAGCTATATATCCTGAGTACAAAATGACCCCCTTTGTACACCTTAGCCAGATTTTTGTGAAAATACAGGGCTAAAATCATACCTGGCCTAGTACAGTTTTTTTTTTTTTTTTTTCTTTTTTTATGGCAAATTGACAATGGGTCTTTGTTTCATTTTGGGGCATTTTAGTCACTCATATATTTAAATTACGCCACCAATGCATACCATTTACAAAAGTGGACACCATGGGGACTCTCACATAAAATATTATAAGCTTTATTTAAGTGACATTTTGTTACCATTTTGTTTCAAAGTTTGTGGTATTCATTTTCATTTTAACATTGGCAACATAAACTCATATATATACCCCATGTGTATTATATCTTTGGAAAGTAGCAAACGTAATCTTAATCCCAATCTAAATGCTTAATCCTAAAACAAGCCCTAATTCTTAACCAAATCCTAATCCCAAATCTAACCCTCAATCTAATCATAAACCCTTACCATAATCCTAACCCATAATGTAATCCTATAATCTCAATCCTACCTTTAGCAATAGTGTTAAAATGATTCCCCCTGCTGGTGTCAGCAGAGGAATTCCCTTGCTATATTCAGCAAGGGATGCCCGTGCTGACCCTAATCCTAACCTTATAAACCTAATCTTAAACATAAACTTAATAATAAACCCAATAATAAACCTGATAATAAATCTAATACTTATTCTAAACCAAATAATAATCCTAATTGTAATCCTTAATCCCAAAGGTTTCCCTCTACTAATATCAGTACTGATATTAGTAAAGTGAATTTAACCCCTTAAGGACCAAACTTCTGGAATAAAAGGGAATCATGACATGTCACATATGTCATGTGTCCTTAAGGGGTTAAACTAAAACAGACAGTGGTATGTTGCCATCTACTGGATATTTTCAGTATTGCAGTCTCCTATCTCTTACATTGAAGACATTATGCCCAATGCAATGTGATCTGTGCTGGGCAACTGAAAATGCCCAGCAGTGATCAGAATGGCATTGGGGCGTAGAGGGTGACCCTCCAGGGTCTGTTCAGGCCCTGGGGGTCTCCCAAGCACCAGATCACTTGAGAGAATGACTGTAGCGGAGCTTGATCGCTCAGCTGCAGTGTTCTTTGTGGATTCAAAGGGCTACATGCAGTGCTGAATTTCAGCACTACATGCAGCTCATCAAAAAGTCTGGGGCCACTAAAAATATCCACAGTTGACAGAGGGAAGCCCCAGATTTCTAATGATACCTGGGTTTCCTAGTGTAAACAGGGATTTAACCCTGCTCACACTGCATTGTGCTCTATGGTGATTTAAATCCCCATTTAAACATCTGCATGCCAATCTCACTTTGAGCTATGCATGCAGCTCAGCTGTCAGTCTGGGGACATTAAAAACAACCCCAGCTGACAGAGTGGAGCCCCAAGTTTCTAATGATGCATGGGTTTCCTGGTCTGAGCAGGAATTTAACCCTGCTTACAGCACAATCTAGATATAGGTATTTAAATACCTATTTAAGCAGATACATGCCACGCTGACTTCCAGCACTGCATGTAGCTCATCAAAAAGTCTGGGGTCACTAAAAATGACCCCAGCTGATAGAGGGGAGCCCCAGGTTTCCATTGATACCTGGAACTCCCTTGTGTGAGCAGGGATTTAACCCTGATCACACCAAACTGTAATAGTGGGGATTAAATCCCCATGTAAATGCTTGTTTGCAGCGCTCACTTTGAGCTCTGCAAACAGAGCATCGGTCAGTCGGGGCCATTCTTTTTTTTTGTTTCAATGCTGCATATACAGAGAAAGCTGCACTTTTGTGCCTAAGGCTAGCTGCTCTTCTAGCACACATGACTTGGGCATCCCTGAACTCTGCTCCGGGCTGCGTAATATCAATTCTGTGCTAAATTACATATGTTGTCAGCACCTGCAAAAGAAAGCATCTATTCCCTTCTTTAGTTAAGCCCTCCTCGCCTCCTTATACCGTTTTTTGTTTTTGTTTTATTTTTTAATATTTAGTACTTTACCCTTTCACTAATAAAGTCAAACATGCTTCTCCTACACTATTCTAATGTGTGTAAAACTGAACAGGCAAAAACAACCATCACTTTTAATTACGTAAGTCCTTAAATGATTATAAAACACTCTGATTTTGTTCTTTAATATTCAAAGTCAACATCAAGCCCTGCTGTCCCTCCCTTTCTGTTATGGTAGGATTTCATCCACCTCTAGAGCTCAAAAATAACATTTACCGTATATACTCGAGTATAAGCCGACCCGAATATAAGCCGAGGCCCCTAATTTTACCCCAAAAAACTGGGAAAACTTATTGACTCGAGTATAAGACTAGGGTGGGAAATGCAGCAGCTACTGGTAAATTTCTAAATAAAATTAGATCCTAAAAAAATTATATTAATTGAATATTTATTTACAGTGTGTGTATATAATGAATGCAGTGTGTGTGTATATGAATGCAGTGTGTGTATGAGTGCAGTGTGTGTGTGTGTGTGAATGCAGTGTGTGTGTGTGTGAATGCAGTGTGTGTGTGTGAATGCATTGTGTGTGTGAATGCAGTGTGTGTGTATGAGTGCAGTGTGTGTGTATGAGTGCAGTGTGTGTGTATGAGTGCAGTGTGTGTATGAGTGCAGTGTGTGTGTATGAGTGCAGTGTGTGTATGAATGCAGTGTGTGTATGACTGCAGTGTGTGTATGAGTGCAGTGTGTGTGTGTATGAGTGCAATGTGTGTGTGTATGAGTGCAGTGTGTGTGTGTATGAGTGCAGTGTGTGTGTGTATGAGTGCAGTGTGTGTGTGTGAATGCAGTGTGTATTTGTATGAGTGCAGTGTGTATTTGTATGAGTGCAGTGTGTATGTGTGTGATGCAGAGCCCTGGTGGGGGGTGGGAATTTTTAATATTTTTTTTTATTATTATTATTTTATTTTTATTTATGTTATATTATTATTTTTTTCATTATTATTATTTTTTTTATTTATTTTTTAATATTATTATTTTTTTTTTTTTTTACTTTTTTTGTCCCCCCTCCCTGCTTGATACATGGCAGAGAGGGGGGTTCTCCTTCCCTGGTGGTCCAGTGGCATTGGCAGTTCAGTGGGGGGGGAAGAGGGGGGCTGGCAGGGAGCACTTACTTCTTCTGCAGCTCCTGTCAGCTCCCTTCTCCTCCGCGCCGGTCCGTGCAGCTCCTCTGTCAGCTCACAGTGCACTATGACCCCGCGGCTCTCGCGAGACTTACACTGGGAGCTGACCAAGGTGCTGAAAGGACCGGCGCGGAGGAGAAGGGAGCTGACAGGAGCTGCAGGAGAGGTAAGCGCTCGCTGCTAGCCCCCTGTCTGTATTATGGCAATGTAAATTGCCATAATACAGACACTGACTCGAGTATAAGCCGAGTTGGGGTTTTTCAGCACAAAAAATGTGCTGAAAAACTCGGCTTTTACTCGAGTATATACGGTACATTCCATCAGTGACCAGGAGTGAGAACCATGACGTACCAATACAAGAGACGTAAAACAAACAAACACCATGCTTGTGATGACTATTGCAGAAAATGCATGGCCGAATAGGACAGGCTTCCAGTTGTGATCTTACAGCCGCACACAGAAAAACCATGACGCAATGAACAGCAGCTGAATTCTGGACAAAGGCTGGCACTGCCATAAGATAAAACACCATACAGGTACCAGTAGGCATTGGAAGAACTTCCCTTTGCTTGTCAGTATTGGTACAGTTCCCGAAATACGGCCGCCCCATTTTACACAGACATCAAAAATGTTATTATTAGACTCAACCAGGAGGAGCACCACTGGTATTTAGGCCTGACTCAAAGTCGACCTAAGCATTTACATAAATCTCTACAGAAAATGGGCTCTGCCAAGGATGTGGAAAGTCGCAGATATCCTCTGTCATTACCTTGAAAATAAACCATCTGATTCAAAACAGTTTGATTGATGAATAGATCAAGTTGGATGCACAATAAAACATCTAAAGTAACCAATAACTGTTCCAAAGTCTATGCAAATCAACGGATAAAAGTAAGCGTTTCTTTGTGAAGTCACTTATCTCTGTCCTCAACAATTCAAACTTCTAACTCCTCAGGGAGAAATTATTCTGTGTGCAAACATTCAGTAAACCAGCGTTGAGCTAATGGGTGGAAAACCTGCATGAGTTACGTTCCTTTTACTTCCTTCAGCAAATTGCTGCTGTCACTGTAGCAAATAATTGCAGTTTGCTTAATTATTTCCCTTTTCGCGATCTCTATTCTAACAATATTAAAACTCATTCCTCCTTGCTTTACAGTCATGATTTCATACCTGATGCAATTCTTGTAATAAGAGAATAGCAAATAGTTGTGACCTTTGTGTTTACTTACATAGAAGGACAATTTCACAAATCATCATCTGAGGAGATTTCCATTTTTGGCTAGGCATCAGCTTTAAAAAAACTGAAAAACAGCAACAGAGTATTTTTCCACTTTATTTTTGCCAATCCTCACCTTGATTATTGAAGGAGTATTGCCATTATTATTTTACCCAGGTAAATAAATTGCCTGGGATAACTACACCTTGGAATAGGATGAACTTTTAATTTTGGATATTAGTCATTTTTATTATTTCATTTACACTACATGTCTGATTGCCAGCATTAACCCGAACTTGTCATACAACTTCATTTAAACCAGCCACATGCATGGCATCCATAGAGCCCTATGTAAGGAATACACAAGTATGCATGATGTTGCTTTCAACACAAAATGTTGTTTTTTTGTTTTTCATTTATTTCTGATTCCACACACATTATAATTGCATTTATTAATGTAGGGAATCATTTGATTGAAGGGATCAAATCATTCTACTTATAATAAATTGCAAATGGATATCACTGTTCGTCTGGACATCCCCTATAAACTTGCAAGGTGATCCACTACATCTTAAAGCAAGACTCAAGGCGCTAAAATAACTTTAGCTTAATAAAGCAGTTGTGGTATTTATATCATGCCCCTGTGGTCTTACTGCTCAAACCTCCATTTAGGAGTTAAATCACTTTGAGAAGAATAAGTAGCTGTGGTCAGTGAGATGCTCCAGTCTCCTAGAGTCAAAAATAAAGAGTTAGTGATGAATTGTTGAAAAGAGAGCAAACATTTCAAGGATGGACCAGGGACAAAATCTTTTGCCATCAGCCAAGCACGAAGAACAAGGTTAAATTAAGCCATCGGCAGAGTGGGCAAAAACAAGGGGAGAGGGAGACTATACAAACACTAAGGCAAGAAGACATCAGTAAAGGTGGTCATCTGGTTGTTATAATCTGCCCTCACAGTTCTATATAAATAATAAACAATAACAATAAGTTAAGTTAATTTGTTTTATTTGTACTGAAACCTAGTCTCCACCCATATTAAAGAATTTCAGCATTTTTTTAGTCCTCACCGCTGAAAACAGATCTACTCTATTAACTACCCACCTAACTATATTACAAGTCATTTTCTGTCATTTGATTTTCAATGCTTTGCTACTTATCTACGTGACCTAATTTAGCTGTTTTTGTAATATAAAAACACACACACAGTAAATTCTGAAACTATTCAGATCCCTTATTTTAAAAAAATAAATAAAAACAAACATTTTTTTATAGTGTAACCTTATACTGCAATTGGAAAGGCACCCGCCTATCTATAGAAGGTTTCACAGCTGTAAATGGGAATAAATCAGAGCAAACACCAAGCCATAAGATCAAAGGAACTGCTTGCAGAACTCAGAGGCAGATAACAGATTTAGGCACAGATCAGTGGAATGCTACAAAAAATGTGCAGGTTGCCAAAAGCATAGTGGACAGGACTCTTCCTAAAGATGGCTACCCAACAAGAAAAGGAAAACTGGAGAGAATGACCTTGGTAAGAGAGGTGACCAAAACCCAATGGCCATTCTGGATGAGTTCCAGAGATCATGTGTGGAGATGGGAGAAACTTGCAGGACAACCAGCACTGCTGGCCAGACGAAAGCCAATCCTCACTGTAATTAACATGAAATCCTGCTTAGAATATGAAAAAAAAGCACATGAAGGACTCTCAGACTGTGACAAACAAGATTATCTGGTCTGATTAAATGAATATTCAACTGTTTGGTTCTAATCCAAATAGTCATGCCAATCACCTGCACAATTCCATCTAAACAGTAAAGCATGCTGCTTGTAGAATCATGCTCTGGGGCTGTTTATCAATGGCAGGGACTGTAGAGTGGTCCGGGTCAAGAAAAAGCTGAACTCCGCAAAATGCAGAGATATCTTTAATGAAAGCCTTAGACTGGGCCAAAGGTTCACCTTCCAACAAAAAAATGACATATGCACACAGCCAGGCCAATGCAGAAAAGGCTTCAGAACCTTGAGAGGACATGCAGAATTTAAAGTCAGAAATTACTGAACCTCTGGTGTGAAGCAGGTCGGATCATACAACAACAAAAAACTGAGGCTGTAATCATTGCCAAATAGGCTTCAACTAAGTACTTAATAAATGGTCTGAATATACTTATGTTAATATGATATTTCCGTTTTTGTTTTTTTCTGTTTAAATCATTGATCATTTTACCTGTTTAATATATTATAATAATATATATAAAAAAAAGAAATCTGGATTTTGTTTAGTCATTATTGGATACATACAAAAAAATTTAAAAGTTTAAAAACTTAGGGTGTCTGAATTAGGGATATACCGATAATCGGTTCGGCCGATATTCCAGATTTGCCACTATTGATACCGATATTGCCGATAAAGGGAAAGGCGGTGGTGACCCAGAGTACGCATGGCCAGCGCGTCCATAAGGTGGCACGGGTGGCTATGTTAGGGCGCACAGGCTCAGGAGGGCGCAATTATCGAGTCACCAGAAAGAAGGAAGCGGACAGCGCTTCCCCCTACCAGTCACTCAGTGTAGCGTGGTTCAGAAGAGCGGGCCGCGGTGCAGGAGCTTTAGGTTCCTGAACTCTGTCAGACTGACAAGAAGTGCTCACTGAGAGAGCATTTCCTGTCAGTCCAGCCAGGTACAGGAAACTGAAGCTCAAGTCCCTCGGTCCTCTGCGCTCAGCCACGCTACAAGAGAGATAATGAGGCACACCATAGAGGCAAGAGGACCACTTAGGAGGCAGAGACTAACACACAAACTAAAGGACAGGGAGGGAGAGGGGAGAGGACCAATAAGGGAAAGGGAAGGGAGGGGAAATGAACACTAAGGGACAGGGAAGGGAGGGGAGAGGTACACTAAGGGACAGGGAAGGGAGAGAAACACTAAGTATTCTTGGAAACTAAAAAAATCTGACTGGCATGTATATTTTGTGCATTTACCACTTTGCTAAACAAAATGTTAAATAAACATGTTCAGTAAACAGATTTGTGTAGAAATGGTTTATTTTTCAAATCGGTAAATGTACAGAATATCGGTAAATTATTGGCTATCGGCCTAAAAGTTCACAGATTATCGGTGTCGGCTCTAAAAAAAATCAATATCCGTCGATCCCTAGTCTGAATACTTTGTGAATGAGGCTGGTGTTTGTGTGTGTCTATTTAAGTCCCAAAATATACAGTTATATTTTAAAAAACTATTACATTTAAGAAAATATACAAAAGAGGATAAAGTAAAATACAAAATCCCTAATTCGGGTTATTTGTATTTCCATGGTCAATCAGCAACTTCAGTCGTGCCATGTTCTTGGCTATTTCTATCCAGAAAAACAGGTCAAGAGCCACAGTTTTCTTGTTGTTTCCAACCTCTCTTTACTCCCTAAGCTCCATCCATTAGCAGCATCACGCAAATGCTCACCTGGCTTTCTGAATTGAAAGGATTTGTCCTATAACCCGCAGTTCCTAATGGCTAAGAAAATACATGTTTTTGGAAGCAACATGTTGCTAGTTGTCCTGATTTACTTCTCCCCTCAAATACATAAGTAGAAGATCGTATTCCTCAGTACGAACAGGGTCTCTGTGTGTGTGGTTCTTGTGAGATACATTGTGTGCTGTCCTGGGCTCGCACACCTAGTTTATCTTAACCTCCATCGTACATTTTCTTTGTAGTAATATCCACATACATTGATCAATGTGTTTATAGAGGATGAGACACAAACAGGTGGAAATGCTCTCTTCATATCTAAAGCCAATTTTCCACTGATTTGTTTTATGTGTTAGAACTTTCATTTTGAATATACTTTTGAATTGAATACGCTCACAGGAATAAGTGGGGGAAGGTGGGGACCTTGCGTGGGAAGTGTAAATTCTGTATGGTCTGTATGTGTGCGATTGTATAAAACAGCTATTGACATAAATATACTTTAATTAAACCCTCTCGCACAAGTCATTTTTCTGGATGATTGAAGATCTACTCCTTAGCCTAAGGCATCGCTTATTTTTTTTTCCTTTTCTACAAGAAATAAATTAGCAGGGCCCCTGTATATAAGAACAGGAAGAAAACCCTTGTAAGACAGAATTATCCTGTGTTGTACGAGAAGGACCTATACGACTTATATGAAATGGAAGGGAAGGATCAGCGCTAAGATATCGAACTTGGGAGAGTGGTATATATGGGGGGCGGCAGCTAACCCCAAAAGAAGGTATCCCTCTTATCCTACTAATGGAAAGAGACAGAAAAGGAGAACGCTAGGGGTAGCGCCACAAATAAAGTAAATATACAGAGGAAATGTGCAATATCAGTAAAAACTGGCAAAAATGGTGCAAAATCTTAAGTATATGCGAACAAATATGTCTAATAAAGTCCCAAGAGAAGCAAATAAGTCCAATAATAAAAAGTACCGATATTGCACTTTTCCTCTGCATATTTACTGTATTTGTGGCGCTACCCCTAGCTTTCACCTTTTCTATACGACTTATATGCCTTAGAAAATAAATCTGTAGCACGTCACCATATTGATATGTTATGTATAAACCAAAACCTTAATTTTGTATAAAAAAAATAATTTTTTAACTCTGATTACGCAACTAAGCAAAGTGTTACATGCATAAAGTGTCTACAAGATCAGATGATTAATAATTTATACGCTAAAAATATCAAAGTATCAGATATTATACCTTTTATGCAAAAGTGACAGCGTTCACGGTTCATCTAACAGCTTTAATCCCAACCTGTGCATTAAATTTCAACTCATAAATAGACTTTGTGAGAGAAAAATTCACAGTAGTGAACATATTATGGCTTGCTGTGGCAAGTAACCTTTGTGGTCTGGCTAGTAGCATACGATTACAAAATGTAAGCCCCAATCCCAGCAACTTTATTATGACTTTATTGTCACCATAAGGACTTTAACACTGCTCTGTAAAGCATAAACCTTCATCCATCCACCATAAGGACTTTAACACTGCTCTGTAAAGCATAAACCTTCATCCATCCACCATAGGGACTTTAACAATGCTCTGTAAAGCATAAACCTTCATCCATCCACCATAAGGACTTTAACACTGCTCTGTAAAGCATAAACCTTCATCCATCCACCATAAGGACTTTAACACTGCTCTGTAAAGCATAAACCTTCATCCATCCACCATAAGGACTTTAACAATGCTCTGTAAAGCATAAACCTTCATCCATCCACCATAAGGACTTTAACAATGCTCTGTAAAGCATAAACCTTCATCCATCCACCATAGGGACTTTAACACTGCTCTGTAAAGCATAAACCTTCATCCATCCACCATAAGGACTTTAACACTGCTCTGTAAAGCATAAACCTTCATCCATCCACCATAAGGACTTTAACAATGCTCTGTAAAGCATAAACCTTCATCCATCCACCATAGGGACTTTAACACTGCTCTGTAAAGCATAAACCTTCATCCATCCACCATAAGGACTTTAACACTGCTCTGTAAAGAATAAACCTTCATCCATCCACCATAGGGACTTTAACAATGCTCCGTAAAGCATAAACCTTCATCCATCCACCATAGGGACTTTAACACGGCTCCGTAAAGGATAAACCTTCATCCATCCACCATAATGACTTTAACACTGCTCTGTAAAGCATAAACCTTCATCCATCCACCATAGGGACTTTAACAATGCTCTGTAAAGCATAAACCTTCATCCATCCACCATAAGGACTTTAACACTGCTCTGTAAAGCATAAACCTTCATCCATCCACCATAAGGACTTTAACACTGCTCTGTAAAGCATAAACCTTCATCCATCCACCATAAGGACTTTAACACTGCTCTGTAAAGCATAAACCTTCATCCATCCACCATAGGGACTTTAACACGGCTCCGTAAAGCATAAACCTTCATCCATCCACCATAAGGACTTTAACACTGCTCTGTAAAGCATAAACCTTCATCCATCCACCATAGGGACTTTAACAATGCTCTGTAAAGCATAAACCTTCATCCATCCACCATAAGGACTTTAACACTGCTCTGTAAAGCATAAACCTTCATCCATCCACCATAAGGACTTTAACAATGCTCTGTAAAGCATAAACCTTCATCCATCCACCATAAGGACTTTAACACTGCTCTGTAAAGCATAAACCTTCATCCATCCACCATAAGGACTTTAACAATGCTCTGTAAAGCATAAACCTTCATCCATCCACCATAGGGACTTTAACACTGCTCCGTAAAGCATAAACCTTCATCCATCCACCATAAGGACTTTAACACTGCTCCGTACCGTGAAGCATAAACCTTCATCCATCCACCATAAGGACTTTAACACTGCTCTGTAAAGCATAAACCTTCATCCATCCATCTTGAATGTGCTGTTGTCTCCAGTGGGACTTCTGACGCTATCCTTTTTCAAGAAGACTGATGAAGGCAGGTTTTACTTTGCTCAGTCTTCTTGATAGAGAAGAATATTCGCAGAATGCTGAGTGTCATACTCTCGGCAGACAATGGAGATGTGGGGGACAGAAAAATTCAAAACTGAGTGTTCTATGGAAAGAAAGTAGAGCCTTTAATTCAAGGTCCCCGATTGATGCCCAATAGCAACACAAGATATGGGCACAGCACGTCTCAGGGATTCCTACAATTATGAAGGATGGTGGATAAAATGTGCTTATTTGTGGATAACATTTTAAAACACTCTTCTGTCTCTAGCTCTTCACCTGCTTCGCTCTCTTTCACGTTTCAAAATGAACTCACCTAAGCGAAAGGCTTTGAATAGTTCTCTCGCCCTAAACATATAGTGCCATGGGTATAGGACATATTAAAGCCAATGTTCTATTTCAAACATGAGAATTTTCAGTGACGCAACAGATATATTTAAAGGATTATTTATCCAATAGTTGTAATACCATGTAGGACAGTCATCACCAAGTATCGCCATCACATTCCGTACAGCGCTACGGAATGTGATGGCGCTATATAAATAATAATAAAATAATAATAATCTGTTTACAATATATACTATATCTGCCTGTATAGTACTGAAAGCAAATGGGTTAACTTCTAACCTTTCCATAATCTCATTATTTCCCATACCAGCACAGGTGATACATTAATACAAATCGCACAACATATACCAAGGGTTTCAGGAAATGCTCCCGTAGGAGTGTGGCAAACTACATTTCCCATGATGCCCAGCCAGCCTATAAATTATATTGCCGAGTCAGTCCAGTATCACGTTTTCCCTGATTGAAAATATATACTTGGTAATCACTAAAGTGTTCGTTGTCAGAATTGTCTGGAAAAATAAATCTCAATATCATCAGATTTTCAATTCAGATTTTCTGGCCACAAATGTGAAACTTCCATACTTTAATGAATGGTAGTGTTATAAAAATAGCATGTAACTGCACCACTTAATTTAGCCTATACATGGTTATGGGTGGAAATAACCAAAATGCCATACTTCATACTTCTCCCCTAATATTCTACAGTGCTTATTTCATTTTATGGAATGATTGATTTCGGATACACTGCAACTAAACAGCCATTTGTTCTTCATACATAATATGCTCTATTTACATTACATTTGTTAAACAAAACAATTAAATAACACATTCACAGAAGTACTTACTGCTTAGCTATTTGGTAATAGTGTGAAATAGCGACCATAGCCTCAAAGGCAAACATAATTAAAAAATAATTCTCTTTAACTAAAACGATATTGACATATTGTAAAGCTACAAAATGACTGTAATTTTCTCTTAATACAATGAACACAATTGTCACATCAATATAAACAAAATCATTGCACAATTATGTACTGCTACTAATATTTACTGATTTACAACCATCTTTGCTTATGATCTCTTAGGGAAAATTAACACATTGTGTTTATACACAACCTCCACTGAAAAAGCCTTTAGCCCTTAAAGCACCATTGTCAACTTTTGGACTTTGCATAATTTGCAAGGACCCCCGACTGTGACATCGCTGTTGGTAGTCCAGTGACCAGGGGCGGCAAGTTAAAGTGAGATTTACTTACCCGAACCTGTCCCTCGTGGGCGCCGAGCCGCCGACCACTTTCTTTGGCCAGTCCTTTCAAGCTCCTGGTGCTTCGACAGGAGCCAATTTCACTGCATTGATGTCTTTAGAAGATACAGTGAGACTTTAAATAAATACAACTAATATCTCTGCAGCCGTAACTGGTGATGGCTGGGAGATTGACACTTCTAGACTGTGGTAGCGCTGCCCAGTGTCTAAAGTGTCAGGTGTAGTCCCTTAATTTGCCTCAGTAATTATTTTAGCTGGGATTAATTCAGAGAATTCCAACGCAGTCGGTAGGAGTATTTCACAAAACTTTGGTCTTTCTGAAACACTTATTTTGAGGGGGGGAGAGAGGGAGTTAGGCAGACATCGTTGCTTTAAAGAGGTACAGTCACTTTAACAATATTATCACAACCGAACAGCTAACTAAAACAAGGCAGAGGAGGTAAATTAGTTAGCTTTTACAGGAGACATTTCTGAACATACATTTGTATGTACAACATTATTAAGTTCGATATCGAGCACGAGTTTGTAATTGTTTACATGGGTAAGGGAACAAAGAACGGCCACTTCTCTGGAATGAAAGTTCCTCTATAAAGGAGCACTGTCATATTCGAGCTTCAGTTAATTGGAAAAAAGCTGTTGGTTTGGGGATTTTTCTTTATTTTTTCAATCCCAGGTGAGCGAACAGTATAAGGGGGGGGAGGGGAAGGAGGGGGTATTGTGAAAAGATGTATGCTACAAACAGGACTGTGTTTTGTTCGTACAATTTCTCAAGCTTCTAACAGTCCCAAATTCGGGGTTATTTCCCGATATCCCGATTTATATTCTGCCCTCAGGAAGCACGGCCCTGTGTTCGGATAGTAGGACTCTCTGCAAGGTTCTGTAGGCTGTGTGTCGGCCAGAAAGGCCCCATCAGTCCTTCAGAGTGCGGGACCATCACTTTTTCTGGGCGAACTCACCTGTCCCACTTGGCATACTCCCACTATTGAGAGATATAAAAATGTTTTTAGCTACATCAGTACCCCATGTATATATGTTCATGTTTTAAGTAGCAAAAATAGGTCAAATAAGAGACCTTTCCACTTTGGTATTCAGACTTGCGATGCTAACAGATTGATTTAGAAAACACTGAGACATGTATTTTCACATGGGTGTAACTATACAGTTTTCTGACAAATAACAGTATTTTTTTTGAATTACACAAAGTGATCTTTCATTGTGATGAGTCTGACTACTGTAACGCAGATTTGCATTTGTATAGAAACACTATGTTAACCAATCTTGTAGGAAGTTAGAGAGTGAAATTAAAGATATAACGTAGTACAAGCATTCCACTGAAACTATCGGATGAAGTCATTATCTGTGTCACTATCAAAATGTGATGCAACGTCATCATGGCATATGCCTAAGAAGTTCTAAAAGTCCTAAAGATTTCTCACAATTTCCCCAAAGTAATGCCCTGGACTTACTGAAAAGGTAAATCCTATCCTGGCCCTAACCATAAAAAACATTTATGTAACATTACATGCAACCCCAATGCTCATAACTCTTTCTGCTTGATGTAAAGCCCTAACACTTAAAGGACCACTATAGGCACCCAGACCACTTCAGCTCAATTAAATGGTCTGGGTGCCAGGTCCATCTAGGGTTAACCCTGCAGCTGTAAACATAGCAGTTTCAGAGAAAGTGCTATGTTTACATTAGGATTAATTCAGCCTCTAGTGGCTGTCTCATTGAGGAGCTTCGGTGCTTCTCACTGTGAGGGAGCCCGGCGTTGGAGAAAGTTAAGTGTGTAACCCCTTCAGCCCAGTGAGAGTGGGACCCTAAGGGTGGGGTGGACCTAAAGTCCCATTAGTGCCAGGAAAACGAGTTTATTTTCCTGACACTATAGTATTAATAGGTCCCCCCCAACTCATGGCCCCCCACCCGCCGGGCTGAAGGGAGAGGAAGGGGTTAAATCACTTACCTTTCTCCAGCGCCGGACTCCCTAGGCGCTGGGGACTCTCCTCCTCCTTCCGAAGTCATCGGCTGAATGCGCATGCGCGGCAAGAGCTTCGCGCGCATTCAGGCAGTCCATAGGAAAGCATTCTCAATGCTTTCCAATGGACGCTGGCGTCTTCTCACTGTGAAAATCACAGTGAGAAGCGCGCAAGCGCCTCTAGCGGCTACCAATGAGACAGCCACTAGAGGCTGGATTAACCCATATGTAAACATAGCAGTTTCTCTGAAACTGCTATGTTTACAGCAGGCAGGGTTAACCCTAGATTAAGCTGAAGTGGTCTGGGTGCCTATAGTGGTCCTTTAAGGCATTAAAGCAAAGTGATGATTGTGAGAGGTTTCACTTTGATGCCAGTTAAAGCATATGATTAACTAATCAGTAGGTATCGCACCCAGCAATAGCACAGTGCATGCCAAGGATGCTAAGGATGCCTCACCCTCTTTAAAGGGTCAATGCACAAGGCACATCACTCATACGCTTTCTTACAATAAATAACCCAATACCTCAGCCATCAATAAAGGACTGAGCATTGTAAGCTACAGACACAATAACATGTAAAAACCACCACCAGATTTGTAACCGATCAGACCCTCCTCAGAAACCAACACCAAATTTGTAACCGAATCAGACCCTGCACAGAAACCAACACCAAATTTGTAACCGAATCAGACCCTGCACAGAAACCAACACCAAATTTGTAACCGAATCAGACCCTCCTCAGAAACCAACACCAAATTTGTAACTGAATCAGACCCTCCTCTGAGATTAAATTACCTGTCAAGCTTGAGTTTTGTTATCTAAAATAAAAGATGTCACTTAGCGCAACACCCCTATCGATCTAGAAAGATTGTGCAGCTATATTTGGAATAAGTCAATATACAAATGTGTTTATTCACTAAATCAGTATCAGTGGAGCAAATTATCAGCCAAAACAGCCGCTCTGGAAAAATGATCTAAATATTAAACTTCCGGAACATATTTACATAGAGGTGATTAAACTGTAATGTTAAATGTCAAAATAAACTGGACCACCATCAAAACAAGGTTAATGCCCAAGTTAATGTCTGATTTTCAGTTATGTTCGTTGTCTTATCCTATTCCTTGTAATACGTGCTTTGATTCAACCAAACGTAAGCTGGCTAAACTGCATCCAAATCGGACACAGACTGTTCCGTTCCATGTGGACACAGTGTTTAGTATTAAGACTCTGTACAAACATCAAAATATATATTTTTTCTTCTTTTTGAAAGGGAAGAGAATTTTGAATTGTTTTCCTTTTCATGGTCCATTTATCTGAAAATCATAGCCTGTCAATTGGAGAAAACCATTCAATTTTCTAGTAAAAGGCTTCGCTGGTAAAAATGTTGCTCACCTCAACTGACAGAGATAGTCGGCTTTTACCTGCCTGTTTCTGCATTTAATTCTTCTATTCCTCTTCTCGGACATAAAAAGTCATCTTTCGGCTGGCAGATTGAAACGAGATAACGCGTACATAGTTATTTCAATTACTTTACATGTATTTTGAAGCAATGCTTCAAAATATTGTTCTTGGAAAATTATAGGCCTATCTAAAGCTCAGATCCATCAAACCATCAGGATGGGGAGCTGTACATTTCTTGAAGTGTGAAGTATATTTCTACTCCATTTCACAAAAAACATAATGTATTAAATCACGATATGCCCAAGACACACGGCAGCATATGTCTTACAAGAGAGGGGGGGGGGGGGGATAGCCTCCTTGGAAACAGAAAGAAAAAAAACGCTAAGTGACACTTATAGGAACACATGCGTACACATTATAGTGCATTATAGTAATAACATATTAAATAGATACTGTATGTACTCCGGACTGCAGAAACCTCTGGGGAAAAAATGCTGCAACTATAAGACAACCCTGCAATTTGTAAAACTCCCTGCAGCTATAAGAGATCCTTGGAATTTCTAAAAATCCCTGCAGCTATAGGAGATCCTTGGAATTTCTAAAAATCCCTGCAGCTATAGGAGATCCTTGGAATTTCTAAAACTCCCTGCAGCTATAGGAGATCCTTGGAATTTCTAAAAATCCCTGCAGCTATAGGAGATCCTTGGAATTTCTAAAAATCCCTGCAGCTATAGGAGATCCTTGGAATTTCTAAAAATCCCTGCAGCTATAGGAGATCCTTGGAATTTCTAAAACTCCCTGCAGCTATAGGAGATCCTTGGAATTTCTAAAACTCCCTGCAGCTATAGGAGATCCTTGGAATTTCTAAAACTCCCTGCAGCTATAGGAGATCCTTGGAATTTCTAAAACTCCCTGCAGCTATAGGAGATCCTTGGAATTTCTAAAACTCCCTGCAGCTATAGGAGATCCTTGGAATTTCTAAAAATCTCTGCAGCTATAGGAGATCCTTGGAATTTCTAAAAATCCCTGCAGCTATAGGAGATCCTTGGAATTTCTAAAAATCCCTGCAGCTTTAAAACAGTCCCGCAATTCCTAACAATCCAAACCTGTGACTAGACTGTAAGCTCGTTTGTTCAGGGTCCTCATCTACCAATTGTTCCTGTGTCACGGTGTCCCATTTAATGTAAATTTCCCCTCCCGATCATAATATTGCAAAGCGCTGCAGAATTAGTTGGTGCTGTAGCAATTCCAATAATAATAACCAAGTATTTTATAAACGGATAGTAACGAAGGTAAGGCTTTTCAGTTTATTGAGCAGTTCCAATCATTCTTGGTAATGAGTGGATCTGCTCCTAGGGGATAAACTACTATTGCCAAAACCTTTTTTTTATTTAAAAAGTTTGCTGGATCCGTCTGTACGCAACATTGATACATTAATTAAAAGTTAACCTTATTTTCATCTTATATAACTTGGCATGGTGATGGGGGCAGATAATGGCTTAATGAGTGACTCCATACAGGGTTTTTTTCATGAATAAAATCGTTACTTTCCAGGTTCTTACATAAAAACAATAAGATAGAAAAAAATGCAGGCATATTGCTAATTATTATTATTATTATTATTATTATTATTATTATTATTGCCATTTATATAGCGCCAACAGATTCCGTAGCGCTTTACAATATTTTGAGAGGGGGGGATGTAACAATAAATAAGACAATTACAAGAAAACTTACAGGAATAATAGGTTGAAGAGGACCCTGCTCAAATGAGCTTACAGTCTATAGGAGGTGGGGTATTAGAAACATTAGGATAGGAAATATCAAGTAGGAGTGAAGCAGAGCTGGAGGAGAGAGCAAAGCACTATCCCATAGGGACAGGTATGTAAGGGAGAGATTACTCTGGGAGGCCATACGCTTTCCTGAAGAGATGGGATTTAAGGCCCTTCTTAAATGATTGAAGACTAGGGGAGAGTCTGATGGCAGTAGGCAAGTTATTCCATAGGAGAGGAGCCGCCCGTGAGAAGTCCTGCAAGCGTGAGTTGGCCGTACGGGTGCGAGCAGCGGTCAGGAGGTGGTCGCGGGCAGAGCGGAGGGTCCGAGGAGGGGCATACCTCTGGATCAGTGAAGAGATATAAGAGGGGCTGGAATTGTTCAGTGCTTTAAATGTATGGGTTAGCACTTTGAATTGACTCCTATAGGATACAGGGAGCCAATGTAAGGACTGGCAGAGGGGCGAGGTGTGAGAGGACCGACTGGATAGGAAAATCAGTCTAGCTGCAGCATTCATTACAGACTGTAGCGGGGCAGTACGACTTTTGGGGAGACCAATCAGGAGAGGGTTACAGTAATCCATGCGGGAAATTACTAGAGCATGGACAAGCTCCTTGGTAGCATCTTGCGTAAGAAAGGGGCGGATGCGGGCTATGTTTTTGAGTTGGAACCTACAGGACTTGGCAACAAACTGGATGTGAGACTCAAAGGTGAGACCAGAGTCAAGTATGACGCCTAATCTCTGGAGCTATACTGGGTAGAACACATAGAAGGGAGACATCAACCACATCTGTGTCTGGAGCACTGTTTAAGTGTTAAGGGATTTATGTTGTGAGTGTTGCATGGGTTAACTTAAACAGGCAACCCAACTCTCTGGAACAGAGCCCCCATTCGCTGTGCCTTGCTTGCATTACCTGGATTAAAGCTACAGGTTTAATTTCTTCAGAAGCACTCTATCATTGTCATCTAAATATT
The DNA here is from genome assembly GCF_036172605.1 of Pelobates fuscus. NCBI lineage: Eukaryota > Metazoa > Chordata > Amphibia > Anura > Pelobatidae > Pelobates > Pelobates fuscus. The sequence goes on along the minus strand of NC_086321.1, from coordinate 21,317,889 downwards.
TCAGAATTTGATGATGTTAATTTCAATATACCCCATATAAGTAGCTGGACGATAGGTGTCTAGGAGAAAGATGCCTTCTAGAACCATAACAAAGAGCTGTAGTGGTTATGGCGAGTAGACTGTCCTTTTAAGTGTTCAGCAAATCAATGCTGGATAGCTACAAGACAAACTGTAGGTCTCTGGGTAAGGATTATAAGCAACCCCCCCCCCCCCACCACCACCACAATCTAACTTTGTCCAAGTCATATCTAATTTGTATGAAATGTATTTTCTGGACTCAGTCAGTGAATTGTACATGACCTTCATTGTCAATACAGCTTTTTATTAGATTTAAAATCAATCCTTGTACCGAGAAGAGAAAAAAAATAGATCAATGAATTCTGGGTCACAATTTAACATCTTTCATTTGGAAACATTAATGAGTGAAGTGCTGCTGGATGACGGCATTAATGTATGTTGACAACATATCCATTGTTAATCACCACAAAAAGTCCCCTTGGCCCTCAGCATTAAAATGTATTATGGGACTCAATATAATGAAATCAAAATTACACGGATCATAATTGTGGTGTAAATAACACAAGGCTGCTTTCTGAGCACAACTTTAAATTCTCAAGCACTGTTTTTTATCCCAGGATTCCATAAATCAGCTCCCGATTAAAAGCAGCACAAAAAAATCTCTCTATTATTTCAAAACATTCTTCTATAGCCTACAAGTAAACTCAACAGCTATACAGTTAAAAACATGCCACATCACGTGAAAAAAATAGCCACCCGAATATAATTCTGACTAATGATATCTGGGCGTTGGTTCCAGTGCTAAACCATGCGTCCCAAAAAAGCCCTTTTATAACCTTTTGGCTCCTATTGGCCCATCTTATAGCATCCCTTTTCTCTTGTAGTACCAAGTGACTCCAAGTCTGTTCTCCTTTGGGATGTTCTGGGACTTTATGAGGAAACAAGCTGGAAAATGATAACCTATCATATCTCAGATTCATCTGTTGTGAATCCTGTAACTCACAAAATAGGACCAGTAGCAAAGAAATGAACCACAACATGGACCTATTTTGTTCTGTACTTTCACAAACAACAGGGTAGCAGGAGAATCATAGTTCTTCTGATCACCACAACCCTATAGATTCTAGACTGACATACAAACTTGGTTTTGAAACAATGCCATGTGTCCCTGCCTATTTTACTGCAGTCCTTAACAAGTCTGGGTGTATTAGAAGTCAAAATGGACCTCTTGAAATAAAGGAGTTCATGAAAGTGGTCACCCCCCCAAAACCTAAACATATTTAACTTCTACATCCAAAGTGTCCATCCACCATGAATGTCCATGGCTTATAGCTTTCTGAAGATCACTCCCTGTAAGAGTCCCACAAGCGATCTATCCACATAAACAGGGTTCTTCACTAAAATGAGGATCGTCAGTGTAACGAAATCCCTGTTTAACGAACCTCAGAAACAGCATTTCGTTTGACCATACGTATTATGCTCAATTCGTATAATACTAAGAAACAAATAAAACTACCGACCACATGTAGCTACAGTTATGGAACTCTTTTCGGAGGGAATTGCACGAACAACTGGTGAACTTAAACTTTACTCGATGTTATTGAGAACTGTGTTCGTGGGATCTGAGCGCTATTCGCCTATAATATGCGCTCAGATCCAAGCTATCTGGGGGGGGTGTGGAACATGGGGACTTCGTTCAGCGAAACATGAGTTATTGATTTTAATACAGTTTTGTTAAAAGGTAAAAAGCACATGTTTCTCTCTGCCCGGTGATAATTAGGTTCTCTGCAACCACTTAAGTTAATTATCTCCAGGATAGAGAGGAGGGGTAAGTTAATTATCTCCAGGGGTTACACTCTTCCTGTGGGTGTGTATAAGAATTGTACTGTATACTGATTGGTTCTGCATATTTTGTTACAGTCTTCCACAAGGTCCCATGTGGGAGACCATCATAAAAGGGCTGAGTTTGGCCATCAATAAACACATTCGTTTTACCCCTTCATGAAGTCTCGACTCATGTTTGGGGAATTGGGAGCTATAATCACTACTTCACTCTTTTAAGCTTGGATTTCGGGAGACGCTTCAAGGATCAGCGCTGCACGGATATCAGGATCCTTTACAGTCAGGAATTCAAAGGGAATTTTACATTTATGGACAAAGCAGCTGACTTGGCGATTATTTACAATTTGTCTCTTTTCTTCCTAAATTTGAGAGTCACATTTTTAGGGTTATTCACCAAAGTGAGAATTGTGAGGAATTCAAAAGTATATTCATATGTTTAAATAGGCCTTAAACAAAATTCTACCCTGTGCAATGAATCGATCAATGTTATTCAAAGATTCTGGATAGAAAGAAGTAAAGAAGGGCAAAGAGTATGTACGTTTAACACCCAGTTCCATATGCGTGATGCCTTAAACACAGCTGCGGAACACTAGCCCACAAACACTTTAACCCCATATAACAGATGTTTATCAGAATTACTGCGAACATTGCAAACATTTTTTTACAATTCTTCGTTATGATGATTTTGATGTATTGTGGTAAAGTTTGAACGATCTAGTTAGTAAACAGCAGATATTTTCTGCCAATTAATGATTAGCATTATCTCTACAAGGAGACCCCTCGAGTTGTTTTAGTACTATAACTCCCATGACAGTTTGCCAGCCTGAAGCCAATCAATAACCTCCTTAGCAAAAAGCCTGGGAAATCACGAAAACTGTCATTTTACAACAGGGGGGGCAGGAGAGGGGCTCTCAGCTGGTCAACCCTGTGCTTGAACTTCAAATGACAGCATGAACAACAGACACACTTTGGCTTCAAATGCTTCATTGGGCCATCACAGTGGTGGTGGTTGTAATTCTTACACATAATGTATGGCCGTTTCTCGTTTTCCACTTCTCACAGTGCTTGGCTTCCCTAAACTGCTTCGGGGAATAGGCATGGTTGTTTATTCTAAGCACTTGTAAAACGGTCTGAAAACAATCTCTCCTAACATCACTTAGACAATGACCTTGCTATGCTGTGCAACATTTGTTATAGACTACTAAACTGTGTGCAGAAATGTGCTATAATGATTGATTGTATTCCTTGCTGTCGCAGTTAGCTAAAACCAAATAGACGAGTCTTTAAAAAGACTTGTGTCTGTTCAGATCCTTAATTTTTTTATTTTTTTTCAGGGGTCCGTTAAAGCAGCCATAATCTTAGAATAATACATTTTAAGTCTTTATAGATCAATAATGTGCAAAGACAAAGTACCGCAATTCGACTGCATGCATGCTTATACTCCTATTTATTACAGCCTTTGACAAGCTGAATGGCAATATAATTTCTTATAAAAAAGGAAAATAAAACAATCAGGCATTCTCTGCACAGCTTAGTAAATAGCCTGCCAAATGTGTAAGAAGTAAGATTTTCAGCAGCACATTTGTGAAGAGTCTCTACCCAAATGCTGTTAATGCTTGACATCAGTAGCTGAATACATATGGCTAAAACAACCTTTCCAATGGCAGCAAATAAAAGGCCGTCCACAAACTGAGCCACTGGTGGTAAGCTGGATTTACAAGAGACTTTACAGCTGCTGTCAAAGCTGCATGCTGCACTGGCAAATGTGGAGTTGGTTGTCATTGGATTTCTCATTATCTTTATTATAACAGGAAATCATGTGCTTTTATGTGTGGTTTTGTGGGGAAAATCAACAAGGTGTTTTCAGTATCTAGGTAGCATACTCTGGAGTCCAGGCCTTACTAGAACCGGACTTTGTTTATATAGTCCCAAACTATTGCAGGAGAGTATTACCCAAAATTGAACTTTCAATTGAGATTGGTCACAGTCTCTGCAAGCTAACATGGAGTCATGTCCAGATTTCGCATTGCACAGAGTAGGCACCAGGGAGTGACTGTTTTTTGCACAGACAGCGTGCATTCACGGAACTTAAAGGAACACTATAATGTTAGGAATACAATATGCATTCCTCACCCTATAGATGTAAAATCATATAATAGCCCCTGCTCCCCGTTAAAAAAATTGTCTTACTTCGAGCACCACGTGGGTCTCCTCACGGGCGGCCCCAATAATTCTGTACACTTCTTATATCGACCCCCCTCGAGCTTTAAATTCTCTTAACACTAAACACACTATGTAATCTAACTCTGATTTTAACCCCTTCAAAACCTAAAAAAAAAAACACTTACTACCCTAACCACTTCTATTATCTTTGACCATACATGCAATATACACAGCTGCATGCACTCATTTGTTTAAATGCAATATATTACAAGCAGACATTTGAGCATATATACAGATTTACATACATATGCACTTGTAAATTATAATTATAAACTAGATTTCAGTAAGGCTTTTGACACTGTTGCACATAGAAGGATTATCAATAAATTGGAATCTTTAAGTTTGGATTCCAATATTGTTGAATGGGTAAGGCAGTGGCTGAGTGACAGGCAACAGAGGGTTGTAGTCAATGGAGTATATTCGAAGCATTGGTTTGTCACCAGTGGGGTACCAAAGTGATCTGTACTTGGACAGGTATGTCTTTTTGCTGATGATACTAAGATATGTAACAGGGCTAATGTTCCAGGAGGGATAAGCCAAATGGCAAATGATTTAGGTAAACTAGAAAAATGGTCAGAGTTGTGGCAACTGACATTTAATGTGGATAAGTGCAAGATAATGCATCTTGGACGTAAAAACCCAAGGGCAGAGTACAGAATATTTGATAGAGTCCTAACCTCAACATCTGAGGAAAGGGATTTAGGGGTGATTATTTCTGAGGACTTAAAGGTAGGCAGACAATGTAATAGAGCAGCAGGAAATGCTAGCAGAATGCTTGGTTGTATAGAGAGAGGTATTAGCAGTAGAAAGAGGGAAGTGCTCATGCCAAAGTACAGAACACTGGTGAAACCTCACTTGGAGTATTGTACGCAGTACTGGAGACCGTATCTCCAGAAGGATATTGATACCTTAGAGAGAGTTCAGAGAAGGGCTACTAAACTGGTTCATGGATTGCTGGATAAAACTTACCAGGCAAGGTTAAAGGAACTTAACATGTATAGCTTGGAGGAAATAAACATAAAGGGAATCAACACAGTAAAGGAGGAGACTGTAACGAAAATGTACCCCAACACGCAGGATTCAACTCAACAGAAGACAACACAGAGGGGAGATACGTCTACCGGCCCTTAGAATGGCCGGACTCGACATATATGAGAGGAGTACAGAGTCAGGAGCGATCCGAGGTCAAGTGCACAAAGAGACAGCGTAAACTAGGACTAGCCGGGGTCTGGTACACGGTAAAGAGCAAGCCGGCAAACAGAACAGATAAGGATAAAGAGAAAACGTAGTGAGAAACAAAGCCAAGGTCAAGTACGAAGGAACACAACTGAACACAACAAGCGCTAAAGGGAACTGAAACAGAAACCATGATAGGGCAAGGAACTAAGGGAAAAAGGTGAGTATAAATACCTTAACATCTATTTTGATTGGCCCCTGTCACATCCACACCCCCAAAAGGCAAGTGTATGGGGAGTGTGGCATGACAGGGACCAATGGGAGGCCTTTGCCAATTTAGGCTCCCACTGTCCCTTTAAGAGCGCGCCCGAGACCTGCGGCGCGCTCTTAGAGTTAGGCGGGACACGTGACCGCTTCTCGCGGTCACTGCCCCCCTTCCTGTTGCAGCCGTCGGATGAGCCGCGTGCGGCTCGTGCAGCAGCAGGACCGCGCGCGGCTTGAACAGAGGACCCCGGCCGGCCCCTGGAAAGGGTAAGTACTGCTACAGAGACCATATTTAAAAGAAGAAAAACTACCACAACAAGAGGACAGTCTTAAATTAGCGGGGCAAAGGTTTAAAAGTAATATCAGGAAGTATTACTTTACTGAGAGGGTAGTGGATGCATGGAATAGCCTTCCAGCTGAAGTGGTAGAGGTTAACACAGTGATGGAGTTTAAGCATGCGTGGGATAGGCATAATGCTATCCTAACTATAAGATAAGGCCAGGGACTAATGAAAGTATTTAGAAAATTGGGCAGACTAGATGGGCCGAATGGTTCTTGCCTGCCGTCACATTCTATGTTTCTATGTAAAGCATCAATACATGGGTTTTTTGCTATTTCTTTTTTGTTTTGTGGAATGTTGTGTGAGAATGTTGAATCCAACAGATGTTCCCTCCAATGCCCTTATCAGTTGTACCTGCTGTGTTTATTACTGGACATACACACTGCCTCACAGACAGTTTTCTCCAACCCCCTTCTGTCCCAGTTTGGTACATCTAGACTATGCAATCGGCTGTGTGCACAGACAGTGGGTAAACCTTTTTTGTGATACATTTACTTGAATGATTTAATTCAAAGTTCTACATACAAGATGTTATGAATCCTTATCGATTATGCATGGCATTTTTGCAATTATTTTTTGCAGTTTCTGACATCCAGGCAGTAAAAATTGGGCTGATCTGCCTTTTTTGTACTTCAACTTACATTTAAAAAACTGGTTCAGCATTGTATGAGTCGTAGTTCACACGTTCCATTAAAATGACTTGGCAGTATTAAGTCACATAGATTTGCTCATTACACATGTAACTAGATAAAGCAAGGAAATATTAAATACACCTCTGTAACAAAAACATATTGACTAGAAGAGGCTTCTGCTTTCTATTATTCAGTAAATCACCCAGAGGACGCAATTTTCGGAGGTTCATCATTATAATACGTGGAATAGGAAACACCAGGATGTGTAATCATGGGAAGAATAATTGCAGTGTTCAACCGTGTGTCGAAACACATTTTGCTTTTAAAACCACAGAAGAAACAATATTTTTTTTCAGTAATCACACAAGCGTTTTCTAGGCATGTTTGGAAATTAATGAGTCCATTATAGCGAACAAAGAAAAAAAAGAAGAGAATCAAAAGAAATTACACTTAAATTCAACAATAAAATGACACTTAAATGTGAAGAACCACCTGTGGGTCCAATCTATTGACAACAAAAGGCAGTCCATACTGCTTAATTATGTACAGCATTTTACCATTTGGATAACTCTTAAATGGACAAGAAGGACAGTGTTTCATTTTTAATGTCTTCTAACATTGTATATACAGACACACCTATTAACACTCTACAGCTAGCACAGGGAGAATGAAATGTTAAACCAATATCAGGTCTCTGCTGCTGTAAGAAGCTGTGGGCAGCCGCTTACGTCAACTTTCTTAGAGGATGTAGAATGTTTGTTAGGTAAGTATACGGTTTACGTTCTGTATATCAAATCTAAGTGATATATAGGTAATTCTTGACCACTTTCGCTATTCGGAAACTGGTGTGGATGGGGTTAGCGTTGGGTGGACAGTTATCACGGCAGCTAGAAGCATGTTTAAATACATGTGTACTGCATTCTTCTCTGATGTCCCAAGATACAAGTATTAGCGATGAAAGAAAGCGTACAAATAGTTTAACAGTGAACTTCCAGATACCCACTATGGGAAGAATAAGTCGAATTGACTTCTTCTATTAACTAGTAACAAGTACAAATAAAGCGATAAGCTAGCATGGTATACATATATTGTTATTTACACCAGCATGCCACATTGCTCAGCAACACAAGGTAAAAGTTCATAAGAAAGCAAAGACTGTCAGGAGAGCAGGCAAGAAGTGCTTTGGAAATAAAATACGGAATTAGGAGAGAAAATGTCATACACCGATTACGGAGTCCAAGCTTTTCCTGAAACTAGCGTGCAGAACAATCTTTTAAGTCTATTTATTGGTCTTCGTAATTTGCACAGACTTAATTCTCAGCAGCACATTTCATCTGATTTGCTCATAGGTAGTAATCACTCACATGGTCTCGCAATGCGTTTGCATTTTGTTGATTTCCAACACAATCAGGATAAGGAGACGCATTGTGGTGTATAGTACAGATCGGCAGAATAGGCTGCAAGACTTGATTTATTGGAATAAGCCTGTAGTGCCACATGACATTTAATGTTGTGAAATTATACACCCTGTAACTCGGTAGCGATGGAAGGCAGCATTAACCCCTCTTTAAGATAAAACATACTATTTGACAAATGGTGATGAAATATGCTTAGGGCCTCTTTGGGACTGAAACGCTTAAAACACAGCCAGCAGCTGCACAAATACCTAATTTATTATTAATTACTTCTTCTTTAGAATTATCAAAGCAAAACTTCCCAAGGCACAAATTCAATGTGTTGCTTTAACTGCTGACATCAAGCATTTGATATTTACGAGACTCTCTGGGAAAATGTGCAAATAAAACCCATCAGTTATATCATACGCTAGTACTCATCTTTCATACCTGTAAGATGATGTAATGATAACAAAAAAAACAAAAAAAAACATCTCGTTTCCCTTGCAATGCATGGCATTTATTCAGGAAGAACAAATAACTTTAAAACAGTCCTGGAAGAAGATCTGTCATTTACTCAAACTTATACTTATTACAGTTCTGCAAAGTTCATAAAACTATATAAAATGGTATATATATACAGATTAAAATAAAATACCTAGCAGCACCACCATGACGAAGGACCTCACAGCCTGGAATAAACCACATTTTGGTTGGCTGTGTAGAATTCACATTCTGAAAATGAATGTCCTACCTAAATTTCTTTACCTGATGCAGACCCTACCAATCAAAATTCCCTCACCCTGCTTTACACAGGCAAAGCGCCTTTTCACCACCACGGTGGGGATTATACCGGCCTCATGGGGACAGGGAGTTTCCGCATGGGATTCACGCTGCTCTCCTGTACTGGCAAAAGGCTTCCGAACAGTGGCCTGCCAGCAAACTGGAATAAAGGGACATACACATACCTACACAGGGGTACTACAACCCGCATTATAACACCGGGGATCGGCTAGGCCATTGACTGATTACCCTGACAGCCCGCGTGCCGACATCATGGTTGCTCGACCTCTGGGTTTGGAGGGTGTCTGGAGGGAATTGCTTGTCTGCGTTGTTTGAGCATGAGTAGGCATTTTTAAATCAAACAGTGTATACAGAGCTCGTTTCGTATCTGGAAAAGCATCAGAACTCATTTTCCACCTGCTAGTGTTTATAAATGTAATACAATTGGTAGTAACAATAGAAAAAATATTCGGAAACATTGTTAACTCATTGTAAAAGTTCGCTAAGATTGCCATCTTGTCTTGGTGGCTGTAGTGTGCTGCACTATAGGCCAGGATACCGGTTGTCCCGGCCCATGTGTTTGTTTTATTTTTATATTTTTCTTTCAACCTAAGTGCTCAACCTACGTACTTGTTCGGCCTAAGTTGATGGGCTCTCTAGGCTCCCATTACTTAACGTATGTTATTGCTAAAATACGTATATAACCAATGTTGCAGACTGCATTCTTTTACTGCATAATTCCATTTTTTAGCCCCTTTCCCACCTGTTTAGGGTGAGTACTTAGTAACTCAGGCCCGCCACAGTTAAGAGGGAGGGGTGTCTAGTTGATTTATAAATGGCTTCGGCAGTACTCTGCCGTTTTGTTGCCCTTGAGAAAGGTGCATCGGGCTTCCGATGCCATTTGCGGTTTCTGTTTTTATTATGCACTAGTAGATTGCTAGACCATGTACTTATTTGATTAAATAGTTAGGGGTGCCTTTTGCCGGCTGAGCTTTCCCCGACTATCCCATACAGTCATGGGGATTGAACTATAGGGTTCTATCTACAGCTATCAGGCTTCCCTCAAGCCACCTTTCCTACTTTATTTTCAATTATCCTCAACCTCCTGTACTTTCGATTTACTTTCTTTTTGCTACAAAATTTGAGTGGACTACTCCCTTGCACATTTAGTGGTATTCTTTGTGGTTTAAGCATGCGTGGGAGTTTAAGCATGACTGAGATAGGCATAAGGCTATCCTAACTATAAGATAAGGCCAGGGACTAATCAAAGTATTTAGAAAATTGGGCAGACTAGATGGGCCGAATGGTTCTTATCTGCCTTCACATTCTATGTTTCTATGTTTTTTCCACTCTAGTAGCGGGATTTAGGGAATTAGCAGCCTTATGTGTGACAACTATAATAGTGACATTTCAATACCCCTGTATGTTACCACCACACGGGTAAGAATGGCTGTATTTTTTCCAGACTATTACTAGTCTGTTTTGGACAGGAGATGTGAGACACTGTATGATTTTATCATTTTTTATTTGGATCCTTAATTGTAGGGGACTATGGGATTAGTCTGATATACAATTTAACACTCGGTACACCCTAGTCTCTTTCCTAGTGTCTCATATGGAAGGTGAGGATTTATACTGTATATTTAATCCTGTTCCCCATTGCTCCATAGAGGTCTAGTTGAATCTTCTGCCTAAATTGGATTTTCTCTTCTGGCATTTTTCCAGGAGATATTGCATTGTAGTATACTGTGCTAGTGACTAAACACGAATCGCAACAGTTTCTGGTTTTCTAACAATATGATCTAAAGATAATCCACAGGTGACTGTTTAGATTGCAACAGTATACAGCTACAGAATTGCAACATGTTCTAGTCCTTGCTCTAGATTGAATCTATTTGGGATTATATTCCCATAATATGCATCACTATTTTATCTATATACAAGGTAATGCTCTTTCATGGTGAATATTTTTTTGTTTCCACTTGAGCAGTTGGTCTAGCAGTTTTTTAAATTTTCTTTTCACATCTAAGACCCACTAGGTGGTCTTCCGCTGATCTTTACACTATTCTTAGTGTCTTTTCTCTCTTTTTTTGATTATTAATAAAATTTGATCGTCATTATGTGTAAGTTTTTTTTATAGTTTAATATATAAGAGGTAGTACTGGGGAGGTTTTTGTTGTCCCTTGTTAGCAAGGGTCCTCTCACCTCTCCAGTTTCCATTTTTTTCTTCTAGTTGCTTGTTCCCTGGGGTTAGGCCCTTTACTTTACCTTTGTTTTTTTCAATTTTTAGCCCTGTCTAGGCTATGCGGTTTTGATATTTTCCCCATGCTAAACCACACGCATACATAAGACATGCTGTAGAATGATATGAGGCGCTTGTGACACATGTACCATGACATACAGTGCCTCGTTTACAATTTATGCATATGCTCAGTGATACTGTTTGCATCCTATCTCTGCCTACAAGGGCTATGATTAACACGGATTACCAGCATAGCGCTGAGAAGCCCATAGGAGTTTCCTTTTTTTATTATTAGAATTTCCTTACTAAGATTAAATAGTTTGAATAAGGGTTACATTTGTGCAATGTTGCTATATTCACATTAGGATTTTTTTATCAAGCTTTACTCCAAATTAAACAGTTGTGAACTTTTCTTACTGGCACCCCCGCAGTATACATAGATTAGGTTCAATTGAGTTGCTGCTTGGCGTATGATATTGTGACCTGTTGGGCTGATTGTTGTGTATGCTGTATGACCTTACCAGATGCTGTCATTTTCAATGCCTACCTTTTGATAGCATATGTTATTTAGTATGTCTGTGAAAGTGGCTTCTTGGAGTATCACAGTACTATATCAAGTTGTCTCAATACGCCTCTGCTTAGGAAACCATACATGTTATTTCTCATTTAGCTGTATCACTGCTGCTTATACTATTTACTGAGTTTGTATTGCATCCCCAGGGTGGGAAAACTGTTTCCTAAATTGATTTCAATAAAAACTGATTTAACACAGAACCAGGAACATATACAGAATAAAGATGCCCACTATGAGCCTACTCTATCACCTATGTCATCACTTACTCCGGGCTGCATGGCATAACCAATGGCCCGAAGGTCCAGTTCAGACACCCCAGTCAGGTGGCGACTCTCCAAACCGATTTACCTTGCCTTGGTAGTCTCAATAATGTCTAGTGTAGTGCCCAGGGGTATACCCTGGTATAACTAAGTATAAGTGGTTATCCTTGAACTATGCTGTTAACAATGTGTTGTACCATAATTGTGATGATTGTACCCTGCTTTGTGGTGCGTCGCATGCATGTAACGTTTTCCAGAACTGAAATAAACAAAAATTTATAAATAAATCAAAATGAAAAAATACTTTTCAGCCGTCCTGGATTTGGGGCTGCTGTCCTGGTGTCCAATTTTAGAGGGTACTATATATAGATCATACCTCCAAATATTTCAAAAGGACAAATAGAAATACTTTAATTTTAGGGGTGTGAGTGGGGGTGAGGCCAGGGGCAGGGCTGTTCTGAGAAATTGTAGGTGACTTACTAATGACGTTAAAATGTAATTTTGAACAAGAACAATCTCTTATTGACACAGACTGATTTCTAAACACATTTATTGTATTCTAAAGACAAATTACTGGGAGTATTATCACTGTGGAGCTCTGTTATACACTCAGACACCCCAACAAAATGGAGCTCATAGAGAAGAGGGACATTAGGATAGAAAAGAGGGGCAGAGGGATGTAGGCCCAAAATAGGGACAATGCTACAGAAATATCATCAGAAGAGGATCAGCAGAAGTATATCATTAGAAGCAAACACTGAAGCTGCATTCAATGCTATGCACATGGGCAGCAGTTGTCCGGTAAACTACTCTGCCTACCAGTGTCACAAATGTCATTAACAAACACCCATGTAGAAATGCAAAACAAATCTCAGGCACTCACTGTGATCACTTCCAGGCAGTTTATTAACAAACACCCATGCCCCACGGTTACACCTAGAGTTGGGAGGTGAATGTGTCAGAAATGCAGTTTCCAAGCATTGGTGGATTGAGAGGCAGACATGACTCCTTTAAAGGGCACTCAAATTCAATTTAAACAAAAAAGGACAGCGGAGGATAGAAAAAAAACCAACAAATCCAGTGCCATATAAGTAAAGCAGAAATAATGTCTATAATAAAGGATACTATTCCATGTTGGATTTATTTCCCCTATTATCACATTAATAAGCAGGTTTTGCCTGTGATCAGATATTCCCTGCAGTGTATGGCTGCTGACCATTAGACAGTTTCTCGTGTCAGCTCCTCTCAATCTATTGTCATTGATTTAAATAGCACATTAGTGGGCATTTGAACATACGTGAAAGTTACCATTCAATCGTGGGAGCACTTTGTTTTTTAAAGCTAAAGTATTAATAACAAACGGTTTTATAAACTCGCGACAATAATCTACCGGATGCAGAAAAAGTTTTCTACGGTTGTTGCATGACAATGGCTCAGGTATTTTTAAAGGAACTCTATAGCACTATGGTGTCAGGCATATCTGTAAGCAGTGCCCTATCTACTAAATAGCGATGCATTTTACATTGCAGGTTTGGAACTAAAGGACCACCGCACCCAGACTACTTCATGGAGATAGCGTGTTCTGGGTACCTTTAGACTGTATCCTTTAAACTGGTGTGTCCCTATACAATCAGCAGGTAAATTCATCACACACTTATGGGGGAGGGGGGTGTATTATAATGATATCATTAACAGGGTATTATAATGATATCATTAGCATTATACAATCATTTCCATTGACATTACAGATTTCTGAATAGCTCTATAAGAATCTCTAAAAAAACAAAAAAAAAAAACAAATATATATCAAAAAGATGCCAAGCACCTACAAGGCAGAGGATCATAACTAAATCATACCTAACATGGTTTCATTATTTTACATTATAATGCGGTCTTCCCCCAGTGGACTCAGGTTTAGCGTACATGATATTATCAAACCAAATTGACAGCAGATTAAAAGATATTACAGAGAACTGGCAACGTAATTTGTGAGCCAGAACACATGCTGCTTCACTAACACACCCACATACTTCACAAGAAATAGGTTTCCTGACATTAAAAGTGAAGCGCTTTCATGATTAGCCTTTTGAAAAGGACATGAAGGATGTATGGCTTCACTTCAACACCTAAACCAATTCCAGAGAGAACACACAAAGCTGTGAGAATTGTACAATTTACGATTTGCTTGCTATACATTAATAATCCATGTAGGTTGTCCCCAATATTTACTCTGATGGCACTAGGAGAGGATGACAGATACCAAGCGCGCATGAACTTTGGCTTTGTTAACAAATTAGAAAATTCCCAGAAGTCCACGCACACCTTTCAACAGATATAGAATACGATCCATAAAACCTCTATAATAAAAGTACTGATGGATTTTCGCTGCCTTCCTGTACAGAACAGATTTTCTGAGATTTATAAATGTATTTGTGGATAATACAGTAATGAGTACCTTCCCATTGTAACTTAGTGCTGGATTTAGGGCTTCATAGACCCAGAGCACAATATGTTGATGAGCCTATTAAGAGAGATTCAATTTCCATTGCATTTATGGACTGCATACATGACATATAGCAAACCTATCACTAGAACCTTCTTCCTGGGCGATTGCAATGTCACATATCTGACTTGCAGTCTGCACACGCAACATGAAACCTAGTCTCCATGCACAGCGTAGAATGATAACAGAAAAGCAATTAATACAATAAAGAAGAATACATTTATTTGATACACGTGGAGCACCTCTAATGTGGCAGCAACTTATTTCATAATCAATCAAATTATTTAAAATAAAACAAAACGAACATTTACATTGTGGCTGCTCCGTCCCTACTTCATTGAGCCAAGAGCTACCACTCCAACAGCCTCTGTGTTACTCTGGCCCTGAGCTTAGTTCTGTCTTATGTGTTAACAAGGTAAACATGTTCACAAACAATCTTTCCGCAGGTTGTTAATATAACAGAATTTGGTCAAGAGTGTTTGAGTTTTGGAATGTTATTCACTTAATGTTAAACTGTAAATAAAACTGTAACCCGAGAATAATTAATCTACAAATAAATCAGTTACTGCCACAGCAGAGGTGGGAGTCTATTCATTTAAAGAAAACCTACAGGGTCAGGAACATAGACATGTATTCAGGACCCTATTGTGTTAAAAACACCTAAATATAGTAAAATCTCACTTGTATTTAAGTCTGCTGCTGCTAGCTCTGCCCCTGATCTGCCAGCTTGGCTGACATCAAAAGTGAATCTCTCAGCCAATCACAATGCTTTCCTATATGATTGGCTGAGACTGTCAAGGAGGCAGGTCAGGAGCAGAGCCAGAACAAGTCAAACACAGCCCTGGCCAATCAGCATCACCTCATAGAGATGCAGTGAATCAATGAATCTCTATGAGGAAAACTTAGTGTCTGCATGCAGAGGGAGGAGACAATAAATGTCAGTCACACTGTGCAGCACTGCCCCAGTAAGCACCTCTAGCAGCCATCAGAAGAGTGGCCAATGGAGGTATCTTTGAAAAGACAGTGTTTACTGAAAAAAGCCAGAAGGGAAATATTATACTCATCAGAACAAATACAATAAGAGGTAGTTGTTCTGGTGACTATGGTGTTCCTTTACCATTTTTGTCTAAATCTTTCCATTTAGGTTTCAGTTTGCTACAATTCAGAGTTAAGTGAATAAAGCTTTTCTGTTTTAAAGTCACAGGCTAAGGCAAAGGACACATATGGTACTGTATAGAAAATATAAACCTATTTAGACTGAAAACTAAGGAAATGTGATGGAAAATGTATTACAAGTGATTAGATTAAAGGACCACTATAGGCACCCACCCAGACCACTTCAGCTCAATGAAGTGGTCTGGGTGCCAGGTCCATCTAGGGTTAACCCTGCAGCTGTAAACAAACTGCTATGTTTACTTTTGGGTTAATCCAGCCTCTAGTGGCTGTCTCACTGACAGCCGCTAGAGGCGCTTCTCACTGTGATTTTCACAGTGAGAAGACTCCAGCGTCCATAGGAAAGCATTGAGAAATAGAGCCGCGCATGCGCATTCAGCCGGTGACGTCGTAAGAAGGAGGAGAGTCCCCAGCGCTGGAGGAAGGTAGGTGTTTAACCCCTTCCTCCCCCTTCAGCCCGGCCGGAGGGGGGCCATGAGGGTGGGGGGGACCTATCAACACTATAGTGCCAGGAAAACAAGTTTGTTTTCCTGGTCCTTTAAGAAATGCTCGGACAATACAAGGAACATAAATCAATGGTTCTATATGACAAAAAAGCAGGTGATAATGTTAAAGCAGTGGGTCTGCAGCGACACATTAATAAAGAGGCTTAGTACTTTAACATCAGAGGCCAGATAAGCTTAAACAAGACCAAATATTTGGTATAACGAGTTTTAAAGACATTTAAGGATTTAAAGGGGCCATTCAAGGGTCACTGTAAGCACCATAACGAATATATAGTATCATTCAAGTGTAGGCAATCTTTGGCAATATTTATAATTTAAAAGATGTACCATCACTTTCCTGGACTTTACAGTACATTGCAATCCAATTAACAAGAATAAAACATAATTATTGTCTCTACTCTCTCTATACCGAATGCTTAGAATAATAGTTCACAAAAAGACAAGATGGAGGCAGTCAGTTCCAAGTAAAAAGTCAATATGTCGGGTTTGGATTTTCATTTTATTTCCCAGACTTCACCAACACAATTGTTTAAAAATATAGGGCCAAGTAAACATGTCGAATGTCCTGTAAGGTGAACAGAGATTTCTTTACAGCTCTCAACAAAGACAAAAGAAATATAAAAATTGCATTGATGCTGGTTGAAAACCACTACAATCTGCTATTCAGCAACAGGTGATCAATGAGGTTATTAAATCATTAAAGGATTTTTACAATAACACACAGATAGCATATTAATATGAATAATTAATGAGAGATATTAGAAAACAAAGACAGCCACTAGAGGAGGAATTAACCCTCAGAGGTAATTATTGCAGTTTATAAAAACTGCAATAATTACCACTGCAGGATTAAGGGTCATGGGAGTTTGCACCCAGAACACTTCAATGAGCTGAAGGGGTCTGGGTGCCTACAGTGTCCCTTTAAACACTCTGTGGTCTCCAATCCTTCACCGCTCACTCCAGTCTTACAAAATAGGCAATTTACCCCTGGAATGACTCCTCACAACTTTGACCGCTTTGAGGACAATGAACTTGTCATATTCTATCAATTTTTTCAGGACCAACAATTGACCCATTCCCGGACTTGCCTCAGATCGTTCCATTTAACACCGCTGACAACGTTCTGTATCTCTAAATCCGTAGCTTTTGGATACTCCTATTAACAAAGCAGCAGGCACAACCCCACTCACTGCTTTTGAAAACGTTTGTATACTTTGCCCAATTCAGTGGGGTCAAATTTCTACAATATACTCACTCATCACCCCAAGTCTCGAGTGCCCTTTGCTATGTGTCAGCTTTGGACAGGGATCTGGGAACCCCAAATAGCCCATAATATTTGGAGGATATATGGGAGGCCACCACATCAGTCACAATATGTGTCAATCATTAAGAACAGGCCTACTAAACATTACTGCGTTGATATCTCCCATCACTCAGGCTTAAACAAATCGGTTGTTCAGACTCTGATCAATGCTGGAAGATATGCGAACATAAGGGCACTTACCTCCACCTTTGGTGGGAATGCACATCCATCACACAAATGTGGCTTTAAGTACCACAATTAACATCTAAAGTGGTGCACACAGATACAATGTTGAAGCCTTGGATCTGTTTGCTCTCTAAGCCACATGGGGATATAAAATAAAATGGTAGCCAAAATTGCATTAGTCAGAGCAATGGCGTAACCCCACTATACCGTCAATGGAGGCAGTCGTGGGCAGGATTAAGGATGCAGAGGCGATGGAAAAAACTATTTTTTGGGATCCTTGGCTTTTGCAATACCCAAACCATAACTAAGATGGCATAGTACCAGAAGAGAGTGGTGGATGTCCCTACTCATTCTTATCACTCGACCCTCCTTCCCCTCCCCCCCCTTTTTTTTCCTCCTCTCTATCCTCCTCTTCTTTTTTCTTCTTTTCTCATGCTTAACGTAGTCTTAGCCATGAGTTTACCATTGTTCAAAAGCTGTACTTAATTGTTAACGTTCCTACTCCCAAAACCACAGTCCATAACCAACGCACAACTCACCCAAGGATTCTTACCACAAAAACTGGGTCATGCAACAATCACCTCATCACAACACTCATTGCATATTACGCCCACAAACTGCACCTTTGCTCTGGCATATAGATAAGACATATATGTCTTACTCCCCTATGCATTAATCCGTGCACACGAACCTCACTACACTAAGCAATATCTGTGGAGGAAGGCTTCGATACGGAGACAGAATCTATATACATCATATACCTCTTCCTCTTTAATTGTTGCAGTGTTTCTGTTTTACATCTTGAGAATACTGTTCTAGCTTTTTGTATTTCCTTTATTAATGTCCTTTTTTCTTTCTGACAATATGTATAGTACTGCACACACACATACTGTAATTCATTACATATGCTTACTGCTAATAATTTATCTATTGTGATTTTCTCTGAACAATTAAAAAACAAGAAAGTCTCCAAAACTGGAAAATTAAATTTCTGTATATATGGAGAATGATAAATCAACAATGGTAAAATATAAACACTTAAAGCACTGTCCATTTGGCAATCGCACATACAATATTACAGAGAAATGGGCAAATGGAGTAGAAGAGCAAACAGACGCTGTGAATACACACACAAAACTGACAAATGACTGCAAACATGGAAATTCAATGTTTAGGTATCAATAGTTAATTATAACAGAGTGAAAGTGACCTTTTTATATGCCACATGCTTCATTCGCAGAAACATCAATATAGAGGGTATTAGTCACCTATATTAATCTTTGCACCCACTGAGGCTCTCTCCTGCTTGGAGTACGGAATAATAAGCACAACGCAATATATAGTAAACGTTCTGCATTTATCAATGTGTTTTAATTACATCACGGTCTGCAGGTGCACAAAATGAATTAAACAAGCAGGTCAACATTTAACATACATCTGTCATGCAAACCGGTCATGGTGGCACATTACAGCATATAAAAGGCTACTTATAGATGGAACTAGTCAAAAACAGTAAAGATAACACGCCATTTAACAAATGTCATTTTTATTAAGGTTCTGTTGTACATAGTGATACATGGAAACATCAAACAATAATATAAACTAATGAAAATATCAAAGGTTTGGTTCGTTCACACACCACTTTTACCAGCTTATTTCAACAGCGATATCTTATCGATCAATCCCTCCTCCCACCTGACATGCAGCTATTTCTCCCATGTGTCCATTCCTTGGACAGCATTAAGATCTTCTTGTTGCCCTCCCCTACATGCCCATGTCTGCTCATGCCAAGCCTCTTCTTAAGAAATCCTACTTGTGTCCGTATTCACAGGACTCTTTATCAAGTACTTTACCCTTGTAAACAAATCCCTGCCTAGTTTCTCCCTCTCTTCTCATATATCCCACTATACCAATACCGACCCTCCACATCCCTATCTCAACCCCAATACACCGTACATTTACACTCCTAGACCCCCTATGTATCCTTCCTTATGTTTAGAGCAGCGTTTCCCAATTGGGTTCCGCCAAAAGTAAAAAAAAAAAAAAAAATGGCCGTGGGCAGCAGTGAGCAGTGGAGCTAGAATATCACATCACTCCAGCTCCAGCATCACTAAAAGGCGCGCAAGGGAGCTAAGCATGGAGATCACTGCTCCCTCGCCGCCCGCATGCCAGCCGCCCCACTGGACCCCAGGGACTGCACGCTCAGCACGCCAGCCGCTCAGCAGCCCCACTGGACCCCAGGGACTCCATGCCAGCACTCCTAAAGGTAGGGGGGCTGGGTGGAGTAAAATGTAAAAAAAAAAAAAAAAGAGTATATTTGTGTTTGTCAGTGAGAGTGAATGTGTGCTTTGTCAGTGAGAATGTATCTGTGTTTGTATGTGTGTCTGTAAAAGAGTATGCGTGTTTGCCAGTGAGAGTGTATGTGTGTGTGTCAAAGAGTATGTGTGTCTGAGTGTGTCAGTCAGGCCCGGACTGGCCATCGGGGATACCGGGCGAATGCCCGGTGGGCGCGATGGCCGTGGGGCCGAGGCCGGCAGGGAGATCACAGGATCTCCCCCGCCGGCCGCTGCAGGGCCAGCGCTATCCGAGTGCCGGCCCCGCTTTGTGCCTCCATGGGCCAGTGGGGAGATCAAAGATCTCCCTCACCGGCCCAGAGACACTTTCAGGCGGCCGCAGGCTGAGGAGTGTGGGAGGGAGGAGAGGACCGGCGGAGCTCTAGCCTCTCGCGGGATTCTGAGCACTGCAGCAATGCTCAGATCTCGCGAGAGTGAACTCTAGCCTACAGGTTAGAGTTCACTCTCACCACTGGACCACCAGGTATCAGGCAGCACGGCTATAGGATATAACCTTTTTTTATTATTATTATTATTAATTTAAAAAGAAAATGAAATTTAAATTAAAAAAAAAAAAAAATCACACTCACACACACACATCACCCCAAGACACACACTGCACCCAGACACACACTGCACCCAGACACACACAGCACCCCCAGACACACACACAGCCCCTTCAGACACACAGCACCCTCAGACACACAGCACCCTCAGACACACAGCACCCTCAGACACACAGCACCCTCAGACACACAGCACCCTCAGACACACAGCACCCTCAGACACACAGCACCCTCAGACACACAGCACCCTCAGACAGACAGCACCCTCGCTCACACACACATAAAATAACCCTCAGTTATGAGTTAACAGACAAAGAAAATTAGAATGTGACGGCAGATAAAAACACCCTCACACACAGCACCCCTCTTACATACACACACACTGCGCCCCTCACACATACAATACGTCCAAATATATATATACACACACACTACACTCCAGATACACGCTAGATCCCTTACCCTATATGCACTCTTAATCCTCTATACACACACACACACACACACACACACACACACACAATCTCCTATACACACTCTGGGTCCTTTATACACTAGATCTCCTACACACACACACACACACACACACTACATTCCTTGTCAGCAAACACATACAACATTCTCTAAACACACCCTCTCTACAACCCCTACACACACTACATCACCTATACACACACTACAGCCCGTATGCACACACTCGCTACATCCCCTATAACACCATGCCCCCTATACACACATATTACACCACAAACACAAATTAAATTGACCTATTTACACAATACCACACCACACTATTTACACAATCCCACAAGCAGGCTCCAAACACATGCACCATACACTTTCCTGGCCGTTTTTGTCCTCTGGTATTCTACTTGTGGAGACACCAGAGACAATTTAAAAGCAAACACAGTGCAAGAATGTTATTAAATTTGCTTGCGCTGCGCAGAACAAATACAGGGCCTTTTTCTAATGCCAGAGCTCTTCAGCGGGGCTCTGCGCATTGAACCAACACGCTCACTTCTCACACCCTCTCTGGGCCTGCCCCCTTCTTAGGGGGCCGCACCGATTGAAAAATGCCCGGGCCTAATTTTTTTCCCAGTCCGGCCCTGGTGTCAGTGTGTGTATCTGTGTGTCACTGTGTGTATCTAAGTGTGTGTGCGTGTGTGTCTATGTGCCAGTGTCTCTGAGTGTGTCTGTGTGTAGGTCCGTGTGTGTGTGTCTCTCTGAGTGTGTCAGTGTGCATCTGTGGGTGCAAGTGCGTGTATGTGTCGCTGTGTGTATCTGAGAGTCAAGATGTGTGTGTCAGTGTGTATCTGAGTGTGTGTATTTGTGTGTCAAGGTGTGTGTCAGTGTGTATCTGTGTGCCACTATGCATGTGTATCTGTGTGTCTGATACATATACACACACAGATACACACTGAAAGAGATACACACACTGGCACATACAAACACAAATACACAAACTTTGAAACATAAATACATACACCTGGACACATAGATACATATACACACAGATACACACTGTGTGAATAATTTGTTCTGTCTGCGATAGATGCAGCTGTAATCAAAATTATTCAGCCCCCATTGAAAATCAGGTCTATTGTCAAAATGTACACTTTCAGCTGTTTGCAATGAACAAATCATGAAAAAGCAATTGAAATAGCTCAACACAACAAATTCTTCAAGAGGTTTTCCAAAAATCAACTAAAAATGCAACTTATCACTCCTCCAATCTCAGAATTCTTCAACCCCCTGAAAAGAATCCCTAACATCACAAATATGTAAAACTGGTGCTTTCTCAAGCACACCTAATGCCTGAACTGGCTAGGGTTTTGTTGAGTGTCACGTTTGACTGCATGTTAGAAATATGGCTGAGTCAAAAGAATGGACCACATAGTTAAGAGAACAGATCATTGCCCTTCACAAACAATTAACAGTAAACAAAAAGATAACGAAGGCATTGAATGTTCCTAGAGACATCAATGGAAGCATAATTCACAAGTTTAAAGTTGAAGGAACAGTGATTACTCTACCTTAAAAGGGACAGAAATAGGAAGCTACCAATGGCTGAAACCATATTTCTGAGATGGAAGGTTGTGAAAAACTCTCAAATAACTGCAAAAGACCTGTGGCAAAACCTGGTGGCAACAAGCATTGTGGTTTCAGTGAGCACAGTGTACCAAATGCAAAGGGTTTTCATGCCAGAACTCCAGGAAATACACCACTACTGACCCAAAAGCACAAGAAAAAACTAATTGGTGGCTCCAGCATGCTCAAAATCATATAAATAAGTCACAGAAACTTTGGAATTTTGTTCTGTGGAGCAGAAACAAAACTGGAAGTTTTCTTTCCAATGGATCCAGTAGCATGTCTGTAGAAAGAAGAATGAAGCATAAGTTGAAAAGGACACTCTGCCTGCAGTTAGCAGCATGGTGGTTGCCGGTGATGCTCTGGGGCTGCTTTGCATCCTCTGGCACTGGAAACCTGCAGCATCTGGGAGGCAAGATGGATTCATTGAAGTGTCAGGAAATCCTAGGAAAAAATGTCATGCCGTCTGAGGAACCTGAAGCTTGGGCGTCATTGGACCTTCCAACAAGACAATGTCCGCAAGGATATACGGAGATTTTACCAAAGCTTGGTTGCAGAAGTAGTCCTGGAAAATTCCCCAGTGGCCATCACACTCCCCTGACTTGAAACCCATTGAAAATCTCTGGTGGAATTTGAAGAATGCGATTTCAGCACAGAAAACCAAGAATATTACTGAACTGGAGGTCATTGCCCATGAGTAATGGGCTAAGATTCCTCAGAAACTGGTGTCTGACTATGCATCTCGTTTGCAGCAGGTCCTAACAGCAAAAGGGGGTGCTCTACTAAGTACTAAATATGCTTTCCATGAAGAGGTTGAATAATTTTGAGACTAGAGAAGTCATTATAAGTTTGAATTTTCATTAAGACAGACAGACAGACAGACAGACAGACAATCCGATTAATTCCTTTATAAATTTTGTGTGCAGATTTCTAGTACCCTTTTACTGCCAGTTGATGTGAGCACAGCTAACTGCAGTGAAAAGTATGACTCATTAAAAAGACGAGCAAATCTTGTATTATAAAGTGATTAATCTGTCTGTCATCTCACATTGATTGTACCAAGAGTTGTCATAACCAACATAATGATGTATAGCTGTGCCTTCTCATGATAGTGATGTTCCATTTAAGGATAGGAAAATTTGAACACACAGTAGCAGCTCTTAGATTTTGATCGATGCCCTTGAGCTCTGCTACACAATGTCTCAATATCATATGCAAAATGACAGAACAACTAAAAGAAAATATTTTCACTTTTTTTTTTTAAATAAATATATTTGATAACAATATATAGATGGCAATCAGTGTTTCATGATGCAATGTCTTAGAAAAAGCTTCAAAAAATACACTTTAACAGCAACAAACTGTTCTTCACAATTATTAGCAAAGCATCAACACACTCATTAATGATATCCCCTGCGGATGGAATAACCTCAGTTTAACATCTTTGTAACGTTTGCCATGTGGTTGTCTTCCACTTGCGACAAATCTTCCCTCTTTAGTAATTTGGCCTTAGAATAAAAGTGTTTTCATAATGCTGTTCTAATGGAATGGCGTGGGAATTGTAACTAGGTTGATCACCATTACATGTATGGACCACGTGCAGCGGTATTCCTCAAAATCCAGCCCGTGTTCTAAGCAGATTAAAAACTTGTGATTGGTCTTTAAAACGCATAACACAAAACGGAAAAGTTACAGAAAGGGGAGTTCACTGGAGGATATATCCAACTTATAATTTTGCTTCTGGCTTCCAAATGTGCTTGATTATGATAATGGAAGAAAAGACAATCTGATATAGAAAATACTAAGACTGGAGTAGAAGTACATTTTGAAAGTGCAAGTGCCAATATTCTAGTAGGGCCGGGGCCAGACTTAAACAAAAACAAAACAAGAAAATAGGTCTCAGTTTATACGAAAAAACAAAACTTTTTTTTGCCAACTTTCAAGCTACACAATTCAAGAATTTTAGTTTAGGAGATATAGAGTTGGAAATTAAAGAAACAGATCAATGTTAAAAAACAATATTCAGTTTTAACGTTTGCATTTAATGTTACTAGACTAAATGCCAGACACATGAAAAATACTGTGCACCTTTTTTGGCAAAATAAAGTTTCTAAAGTTTGAATGCGCATTAGATTCCAGTGTGCATTCGAATTGAGGCGAGATTCCCATTGCTGTGACAGATGAGAGACTTGGTTTATGTGTACAGTAAAGCTGCACCTCACATCTTTGTTATGATGCGAATTTCATCTTGGTCAAAGTATTAGCTAGTTCTTGTAAGTTAAATCTAACAAGGAGTTACAAAAGCACTGGCATGGCGGGGCCAGGCCGCATGGAAGCCAAACACACAGGCTCCAGCACCGAGCCCATTAGAATGCCGCAAAAAGGCAATACCGACCGCTCCAAAATCAAATTGTCTGTCACCACTCGACAGAGAACAGCCCCAGCTGCAGCTGGACACCTGAAAGTCGCCTTTAGCGAACCGGATGAGACAAATCAGCTACCTTAGGCCTACTAGCCACCAAACACTTACATACACGCAGCTGCCGAGAACACGCAGACTGTTCCGAGACACACCCGGATGGGACACCGGGGTTGAGTCATGGACGCGCCATGAGAGAAACCGGCACATACGGCGACCTGCCCCGGGCCCCGGTCCCCCCCCATCGGCCAGCGGGGGTCATCCCGGCCACCTGGCGGCGGCTCACACAGCGGCGGGAGCTCCCACGTTGGGTCCATGCTAGCTGCCTAAAGTGGCAAAGGCTGCTTGAAACACAGCCCGCCAGCAGACAGGAAAACCGACATGGAGGGAACGATCGAGAGCCGCTTTGGGGACCCCGACGGCTGCCGTCACACGGAAGGCTCCCTGGGCGACCAGCACCCCGAGAGAGGACATGGACCCTGCCTCTGGGTCCGGGGGTGGCCCAGAGGAACTCTGCCCCTGACACTGTGAGTCCTGTGGGATGGGGACACGCCAACCTTTCCGGTATACCGGTCGCCGTGAGGTGGTGGACCCGGTCTTAAGTGTGTGGCCGGCGCTCAGTGGGGCAAGGGGATCCAGAAGCCTCACGGATGCACATGTGGCGCTGGGGAGGTGCAGGAGATGGACGGGACAAGGACTCTTGGTGGGGGGTCTGAAGGACTGCACCGGACTCTGAGTGCCCACAGTGCTGCAGTGCCCCACGCGGTAAGCTGGTTAGGACCTGGGGAGGACTGACGGGAGATAGGCGGCCTAAAGGTCCCACAACAGCAGGCGTGAGAGTAGCCCTCGCTGGATGTACTTGACACTGCGTCATTTAGCACACATCATGCAAAGATAGTCCTGAGACTGGCCGTGACAGTACAACACAGCTTGCCCAAATAACCCTGATAACAAGCTCTACCCTTCCTAAAAGCTGCATCATGCAAAGAACTGAGAAACCAACAGAGTGTATATGAAGCCATAGAGAAGGGACCCTGGCAGCACGCCTCAGAAGAGTTTCTTGATGCATATTAGGGTTTTTTTTTGTTTTTGGTTTTTTGGGTCCTTACGCATTTTTAAATTCAGGAATGTTGGGAACATTTTCGTACTCTGTCACATAGATACTGTTTAAGTTGCCTAGTTACCAGCAGAAATTGCACAAATTGTGTTGCCTAGAAATGCTAAAATGCTCCTAAAGGGGCTAAAGTTAACTGTTAATTGCTTACACAATAAGCTTTTTCCGTCACTGCTTAATTGACATATACTTAAGTGACTCTTCGCATCAGCTTCAGAATGAATATGCTATCCGTTATTGTTTACCTAAATAGTCCGCCGATTGGGGATTGACAGAGCGACCCTGTCGATTGATAGCTCGCATTTGTATTGTAAAAGTTGCATTTATTTTTTTACCTATTTTGATTATATGATGCTGGCTCTCCTCTACCAAGTCAGTTTAAAATGCCAAAGGAATGTACAGTTTATGCCATAATGCCCATAGGGGCCAAGGATTGAGGTTGTCTACCGTTGCATGCTTAATAGCTGACTGTTACATGATAGCCTGTAAAGTCGCTTATTACTACATACCTGATAGCCAGATAGTTTCATTATATATTAATCCACAGCAGCCTAAAAACAAATATGCTCCTTAGGTTAAAAGTTGGAAAAGTTTTTTGTATTTTTGATTATTGCTTAATGTCTGCATCTATTCTGCAAGTTGATTAATCCGCCTCAGCACAGGCGACAATTTGCATTTACCAACCAGCGAACACACAGCACTTGCACACACCAGTCAACACAAAACACTTACTTAACGCTCTAACCGAACTTAAAAGGCAACACAGTACATAAAAGTATACAGCACAAAGCACAAAAAAGTTAAGCTAAACAGACAAAGACAAATCCGCCTCTGCGCAGGCAACCAAATGTATATACTGTGTTAAACCAATGCTTAAGCCCCTGCGTGGGCAATCACTTGCTTTATTACAAATCAGTTTGATGCATGAAGTTATTTTGTGAAAACAATAAAAATATTCCAAACAAAAGCACTGGCATTGCATCCAAAAATAACAGCACCATAAGCGAAAAGAACTCTGCTGTGGGTAGTTTTCCTGAACGGAGACCTCCACGTGGGTATGGGGATGGGCTGAAACAGTAATTACATTTATCCATATACAATGCCAGGTTGACTTTTTGAGCAAATTGGCTTCCTGGTTTAAAAAATCCAAGTGCGCATTAGATTTGTGTAAATACAGTATTACACAAAAGCAAAAAACAAGGGCTGCGCCACATATAGTAGGATAAAAGATAAAGTAAAATAGAATAAAATAAAATAAATACTGTGCGTCTTATGTGCAAATTGTCACATATAAAAATTGTCTCTTATTCGGGAGGTAGGTTCAACTGTGGTTCCTAGCTTCTTTATACTTGGAGGGTCTTGGTGTCTTTGGTCTCCGTATGTGGGTGAAAAAGAGACAGAATAACCTGATAGTGTAGTAAGTCAGGGCTTAGTAGACCTTGTATTAATAATAATAATATTGCACTCACATAAAAGGGAGCTACGACCAGCTCTAATGTGGATCGCCTACAGTGGTATATTCCCCACTTATGAGATATGGTGATGGTACGTCTCAGCTGGTAGTTGTCTAGGTGCTCGGAGAGAAAATAAGAATAGCCACAGGTAGTGCTCTCAGTAAGACATAAATGACAATAATAGTTGTGTTGAGAATATAAAAAAAAAAATTGTACTTACAAGTGTAGAGCAGGCTCACTGCTCTGTGGTGACAGCGTTGGTGGTATAATCCCCACCTAGGATTTGCTTGGGAGTAGTAGCAGATGAAGTGAAAAAATAAAAGATAAATAAAATAAAAATAAGTAAAATATATTATAAAGCAAAGCCAGGAAAAATGTATGAATAAAAAGGTAATGGTACAATAAAATGTTGTAAAACCAAAATCCTTTATTATATCAGATAAAAAAAAAAGTTATTTTCATAATTATGTTTGTTTGTTTTTTTTATCAATGGGGAGCTACTGATTGGCAACTGATTCAAGAATGGTTTAACACCTTAAGGTGAGATTGCGCCAGGAGGCATCCAGGCACCAAAACAACTTAATTTAGTTCGAAATAGCCTTTAACCTTATCACGTTTATAGTCTAATTCATTCAAGAATTAACAAACAAATGGTACCTTGAAAGCCTTCATCATCTAGTGTATCATTGCATTGTGAGGCAAATAAAGGTTTCCTAATTTTTAATAAATTCTCTTCAGAGTACAGGCGTTTGCTACACTTCTCATTATTATAGCTTATATAAAAGACACAGTATATTCTATAGCTCTGTGAATTGCAAAAGATTAAAAAATAACCTCTCGGTACATGACAATTATGGATACTGCTGAAGCCCGCAGGCTTAATTAAAAATATTAAAGCAATGAAAGAAAGAGGACCCAAGAATAGAAAGAGAATTCATCTGCATGCTCAGGGGTTTAAAATATATACCGTACCTGTATTTGACATGAAAACGGAAACAAGCTATTTTGGTAGAATATCTGCACTGTGACATATGGCAAAAAAAAAAAAATCTATTCAATACAAATATATGTAGAGCCAACAGCACAACACTATCAATATATCAGCTTTTTTTGTAAGGAAGATAGAAAGAATTGCCCGTGTATGTCCCAATTTTCTGATATTTAGCTTGTCTGAGTATGCCACAAAACTCTACAGCAATAAAACAAAAACTGCTAAGTGCTAATTGATTTAGAATGACAAGTATTTTGCTTTAACAGTGGGATAATACATGTATATAAATAGCTATATTTAATGCAGTTATTAACCCCTTAAGGACCAAGCTTAATTGGTTTGTTTTTCAATTAAGGACCAAAGCATGTTTTGAATTTTTGCTCTGTGTGTTCAACTGCAATTTGCATCTTTTTCATTTACTGCACCAACACTATATATATATATATATATATATATATATATATATATATATATATATATATATATATATATATATATATATATACATATAGAAGATCTCATTATAAAAAAATACACAAAAACTGAACAGGAAATAAAAAAATAAAACAAAAAGAAAAACATTTTATTCACAGTGTGCATAATTATTGCAACTTAAAAGTAATTCAAAATAAGGTAATTTATTTGTTCTGATTTACAGTGTACATCCTACCTCTAGAATTTCAGTTTATTTTTGGTAGTTACAGATCACAAAATACAAGGAGTAAAATTTAATTTCAATGTGGAGTGATTTTAGAATTCGGTATGTTTATCTTATAAGTTTAACAGCCATCACAGACAAAGAAATTGCCACACAAACTCCATTCCCCTCTCCCCCCACAAAAGCATATATTTATATAAAGTAGTCATCACAAGTTATTTACACTTATTATGTACTCATTTAACTGCCAGTCTCTGCTAAATATTGTAGAAATATTTACAAACACACACACAAAGGGTATTTTTTTTTTTTTTTTTTTAAAGGGACACTATAGTCACCTGAACAACTTTAGCTTAATGAATCAGTTTTGGTGTATAGATCATGGTCCTGCAGTCTCACTGCTCAATCCTCTGCCATTTAGGAGTTAAATCCCTTTGTTTATTAACCCTAGTCACACCTCCCTGCATGTGACTTGCACAGCCTTCCATAAACACTTCCTGTAAAGAGAGCCCTATTTAGGCTTTCTTTATTGCAAGTTCTGTTTAATTAAGATGTTCTTATCCCCTGTTATGTTAATAGCTTGCTAGACCCTGCAAGAGCCTCCTGTATGTGATTAAAGTTCAATTTAGAGATTGAGATACAATTATTTAAGGTAAATTACATCTGTTTGAAAGTTAAACCAGTTTTCTTTTTTCATGCAGGCTCTGTCAATCATAGCCAGGGGAGGTGTGGCTAGGGCTGCATAAACAGAAACAATGTGATTTAACTCCTAAATGACAGTGAATTGAGCAGTGAAATTGCAGGGGAATGATCTATACACTAAAACTGCTTTATTTAGCGAAAGTAATTTAGGTGACTATAGTGTTCCTTTAATAAGTAGTTCATAAACTGAGCTCTTACTGTACAGAACCCCAGTTAGTGTCCAGCTAAATCCTCAGAGTTCAACTATAGCCCCAATGCCTTTACCCCTATCCTGTAATGTTACAATGACATATCATATAAACCAATACAAAGGCTACCATTGTAAAATTAGAAACTGCAGGGTATCTCAAATGGTGCATACTACACATTTTGGGGCACTCTTGCAATTTCACAGCTCAAATGCATTTGTGAAACTAAACACCACAAGGTATGTGATATGGTATATTTTGAGCCATTTAGCACCTATTTCTTTCCGTTTAGTATTTTATTTTCACATTTTTTACATGCACACTGAAGTTTAACTGAATATATTGTAAACTTACTATGTGCCACTGTAATAAAAATCACTAAATTGTGCTTAACAATATATCTCCTGAGTACAGAATGACATTCTTCGGATACCCATGTCAAGTTTTTGAAAACAATACAGAGCTGAATTTATAACCTGCCCAATGCAGCTTAAGGGAAAAATTAGATGTAAAATGGATCTCTGATGCATTTTGGGGTATTTTAGTAGCACACTCCATCAATGCATACCATTTGCAAAAGTGGACACCACGGGGAATCTCTCACATGATATATTTTGAGCTTTATTAAGGTGCCATTTTTTCAAAATTTCCCCCTCAAAGTTTGTGGTTTACTTTTTATTTTTCAATTTTTACATATAAATGTTATTTTTTTTTTTATCTCATGTGAGTACAAAAATACCCCATATGTATACTTAATCCCAGTCTAATACTTAAAACAAAACTAAAGGCATCCATTCCAGACCAAATCATCTCATTGAAGTGCTGTGTGTAAAGTGTCCCTTTCTCCCTTAGTCCTGCACTATAAAACATTGCAACCTAGATTGCAGTACTAAGAGTGGCTGTGTACCAGACAAGAGGTGCTTAACCGCATTCAGAGTCCCTTAAATGATGCATGAGGACATCCAGCATCCATAAAATTCAAAAAGGAGAGCATTGAAACAATGCTTTCCTATGAGGAAGGCCCAACGCATTTGCACTGACCTAGCACCGAGGGAGGTTGTGAAAACTCACAATGGGACAGTTCCCCTTTAACACAGAGTGCTCGGTTGAGAAATCCAAATTTTATTCTATCCAGTCACAACTGACAAGGTGAAAACATTACAAGGCAGCTGCAGGGATCAAATGGATGGGGTGGAAGATACAACTATGAAATGGTTACACTTATAAAAATATGACATCACTAATATTGTCCTTCTGAAGGCTAACTTGGAATGCTAATTCAATATCAGAGCTTAAAAGGACTTTAACGATTTATGCAGAGCAAATCTTTGGCATCACATTAACTGTGCCAATACGCATGCTCACAGAAACCTTTCCAACCAATCATAAACTGCATGTACCACTAATACAGCTCATCTAACACCTGCCAAGGTAAAGGACATTACTTCTCTAGCTAGTGCTAGAGAGTTGTAGGATGCCCCAGAAGCAATCAATGAAGGAATCCTAATTGGACAGATCCTCTGTTATAGAGGATTATAGGACTACGACGCTTACTAAACTAACAGGGACACCATAGTCACCAAAACAACTTTAGCTTAATGAAGCAGTTTTGGGGTTACGAAGATGCCCCTGCTGTCTCACTGCTCAATTCTCTGCCATTTAGGAGTAAGATCATTTTGTTTACACAGCCCTAGTTACTCCTCCTTGCATGTGACTGACAGCCTTCCTAAACACTTCCTGTAAAAAATAAATAAAAAAGATTTAATGTTTACCCTTTCTTCACTGCAATTTCTGTTTAATTTAGAATGTCTTATATCCTGCTCTGATAATAGCTTACAAGACCATGCAGGATCACACTGTATATAATTAATTGAGAAAATGTGTTTTCATGCAGGCTCTGACAGTAACAGCCAAGGGAAGTGTGGCTCGGGCTGCTTGGACTGAAACAAAAGTGGTTTAACTCCCAAATGGCAGTGAATTGAGCAGTGAGACTGCGAGGGCATGATTTGTACATCCAAACTGCTTCATTAATCTAATACTGTTTTTGTGACTATAATGCCCCTTTAAAGCTAAACAAAATAATTCCTTCATTCAAATACATCACAAGTGAAATGCATCTTGTAAGTGAAAACCGACAAATATTGCACCAGCCACACCATACCGCAATGTAATTAGCAGTGGCTGATACAATTATATCCAATATATTCCTCGCAGGCATTGTGTCACATTACTACTGGGTACTACAAATTCATTTTTTTAACCAATATATTCATAACCTTTTTTGCCAATCTTTGATTCTTTAGTTATTTATAAACGATGAACATTAAATTTCATTCCACACTGGGATAACAAGAATAAACAACACAATTCAAAAAGCCATGCCAACAATATTTTTTTGTTAATGCAAATTGTTCTGGGTTTAGAGCTAATTTTAGGCATTTACTAAAGAAAAGGGGGGAGGGAGAATATATTTAATACTAATAAAAGGGTGAAAGGAGGAAGATACACATATATGCTTATTGCGGTGTGGCAATTTTCCAACGATATTAACTGCAATGAATCATGACCTCTTTTAATGTCTTAGAAAATCAGCAACAATGACTAGTCTCGCAGACCTCCAAAACATGAGAAAGTACTACACCACAATACAGATTTGTAAAAAGTGAATTTAATCACATTTCGCAGTATCCTTTCCTTCATAAGCCAAGGAAATATAGAGTATATGGCTCTGCTTGTATTAATTGTATGCATGTCGCCTAGCAAATGAAAATGTATTAGTCATAAACTTCCAATCTTAGATTTGCCAAACTTTAAAGCGTCTTTCTCTGTTCCATAACACAATATTCAAGTACAAATCTATAATTTAGCTTTGCTGCCTTTCTGTAGCTCGAAGGAAATATGCCTATAAAACACAGCCAGCTTTAACAATCAGCCAATACAGAATATTCTGTGTATTCATTTCTGCTTTTGTTCAAAGTGTGGGCCCCAATGCCCTAAATAATACACAGGCTAAGGTGTCTATTCATTTAGCTCCGAATATAATGGGAAAATTCAGCCGTAACTATAGTGAAGTTAGAGGATCAGAACTTGAGAAAGGTTTTTACCAATTTTGCAAATTCCTGGTGAACTCCAAATGAGTCTTATTTTAGAGAATAACGTTGCCAGTGTGTTGTTACAAGCATCACTGGGTGTTAGTAACTGCATATAATCTTACCACTATTCTGATGGCAGAGTGGTAATTGAGTGGTTAAAAATTATATAAAGAAACAATATTTACAATTTTAAAACATGACAGGCTTCATATTTTGCATAATCTTTCTTTACTAACTGCATAGCAGCAAAGAAAAAGTAATGAGAAAACTGAGAACCAATCACAAACAAGCATAGGTTATAAGAGGCATGTCACACTAGAGCGCTTCCTCTTTCTTTGCTGCTCCATCACAAGATAAGTACAGAGTATTGGTTATCCTCTCTCTTACCTATACTCACCTTAGTTACACGTTTTCTTAGTCTGTTATTGGAATTTTGTTCTTACTACACTTAATTCACCAACTTTACCCACCCTCGGGTGACTACTATTACCTCCCTTCTGAGGTCTTTCCCTATTCCTACTTGTTTTCACCTCAGGTTTTTCCCCATTCTACTTCTGAGGCTTTAGGGCTCTTTCCTGTTGGCCTTTGCCTGCTCTGCCTTTGGGGGACCTTGCTTTACCGGGTCCCCGGTATAGTTCCCTAGAGCTGTGGGCCCCCCTTTCCCCGCATCGCGCAAGTCTTTTCATCCTACCCCGTTCGGGAACTGAACTCCCCACTCGCTTACGAAAGCTTGTTTCCAGGCATGCGTACGCAAGAGTCGCGTTCATTAGATGAACACCCCAGGTGTTCGGCATGTTAGCTTCGAACACCGTGCTTCCAGGCACTTGCGGTCGGCTTTATTTTTGCACACAAACGCCAAGCTTAACTAGACGTTCGCAAGTCTTATTTTTATTTCATGCACATGTTCGGCACACAAACACCCTCCCCTCGCATATTCTGGAGAGGTGCTTTCCCGCGATTTTCAAGGGCGGGCAGTCCAGCGGCCATTTTGATGTCGTCAGTTAATCGAAGTGACTGCTAAGACTCATACTGCTGTATTCTGTCAGCCATTACTTCTGCACACTTCAGAGTATACCTCAGCATTCCCTTTCAGCGGATTTCAATGGGACCAGGTCCAGGTTAGTGCTCTGCACTCTGGGTTGGTTCAGTCCAGTTGGGTTTATCCCTTACTCTGGTTTGGGTGAGCCCCCGTTTCCGTGATGCTGAACAGAATTATTCATGCAGAATTCCGATCTCCTGGGTGAGCCCCTGTGAATTACATAACCTTCTCCATCTGCTTGTACTAGCCTACCAGCTGCGATTATTACAGGTAAACCTACACCTGTTTCCTTACCACCCCCTGGTCCCTGGGCCTCTCCTACTCTTATTGTAGCAAGTGACCATGGAAGAGAGACACTCCAGACTTGCAACTATGATTGCCGCAGGGGTAGCTGCCTCTATGAAGAAGGCATTTTCCAAAACTTTACCGACAGAACATGACAGCGCTAAGCCCATATCCAAAAGGGCCCGTTACGTGGCAGATTCAGAGGACTCTGACTCCTCCAGGGAACGGTAACGGCAACCTAAATGGCACTGGAAAGGCCAGAAGACCAAAGCCAAGAAGTCCAAAGGCAAAGCCCTGTCCAAACGCAAAAAAACAGCAATCAGTTCGGCCCACAGGCCTGCACAGATTTCCTCAGAGGAGGACGCAGGACCAGCCCAGACACTTGGGATGCGGAGGCGTCCGAACCGGAGGAGAGTGATTGGGACTCTGCTTCCAAATCTGACCAGTTCATTACAGGGGAGATATACTTGGGTGAGCCCCAGCGTTCCAAGGCTATGACCATGGAAGCTCCACGTTGGACTCTGAGGCCTTCCTGGATGCCTCTGACCTCTGGCTACCCCCGCTATGAGGAATGGACACCCCATGAGCATCTTGCAAAATGTATGCACTTCTTTGCTCCAAAACAAAGGAGGTGTGGAAACGCATGAGGTCTGAATGTCCTCGCCCCATACTACCAGACAAGGTGGCTCATACACTCGACTTCTCCATCTGCTTGTACTAGCCTTCCAGCTGCGATTATTACAGGTAAACCTACACCTGTTTCCTTACCACCCCCTGGTCCCTGGGCCTCTCCTACTCTTATTGTAGCAAGTGACCATGGAAGAGAGACACTCCAGACTTGCAACCATGATTGCCGCAGGGATTGCCCCGTGGGGGTCGGGACCCACACAAAGGGGTGGAACGCGGATTAAAGGGAGCTCAGGATAAATTCCCTTCTCTAGAAGGGAGGTCACAGCATAGGACCAAAAAGGTCCTTGTCACCTTGTCTCCATGAGGCTCAGGATTAGAGCATATGTGATCGTCGCCAAGCTCCAAAGCAAATTTGTTTGTGACCGGTAAATGTATTTCGTATTCCTGAAATGATAAAATTAAAGCTTCACAGTCCAGCATGATGTCCAAAGACTGGAGCCTTCACTTAGAAGACCTCACACACTAACTCATCTTTAACTACGTCACCGTCTCCCAGGAGCTAAGCACTATGATTATACTACGTCAGGATTAGAGAAGTGAACCATCAGACTACACAAAGATTAGACAAAGTCAGAGTGTTTTTTGCATTTTACGTCAGAAACTGGAGAATATCTACATCTACAACAGATTAGGGTTGGCCCAATAAATATTGTTTCAGGAATATAACAGATTTGTTAAGGCATAATTATGTTCTTTAATATTACTTCAAGTGTAATTCCTCCCTAATTAAAAGTAATTCTATAGAGGGCGACCTGCAATGTAGAATTTTAATTAAGAAATCTGCGCTTACAATTATATTTAAACAGAAATCAATGGCATGATTTAAGTAAAATCTCATAATTGCTTAATATTTTCTCAGCTACACCCTTCTGAGAATTATCCTGTCTTATGTTCTGTTAAGGGAAACACAAATGTGACTTCTACATGCAAATTTCCTATTCGCATCTTAATTGCTGGGGCAGATAAATACAAGCAATAAATTAATAGAGGGGCGAAAAGTCAGCAATAAAAGAACTAGCAATCAACCCAATGAAATAAAAGTCATTTGCTTTATTAAATTTATAGAATATGAAATGCACTAGTAAGGTACACAAATAGATACTTCTCATAGTAATGTATACAAACAAAAGCCAATAAAAATACAACATATGTAAGCACCGTAAAACAGCACATACACACAATAGAATCTATAAAAGCAAATATATCAGAATTCACAGAACTCTCTAAAACGATTAGCCCACGGAGTAATATGGAACAGTAAAACTGAATTAGAAACCTCCAGCAATGCAATGGTTAAATGTTTGTTCTGTCGTTAAATTCCGATTGTAGCTACAGATCTGCCTTGAGATTACGTTAAATGTTACTTGTGTAAAAACTACTAATCCAGCCATTTGTATTAAAAGTTTCAAAATCCTTAAGTGGTTTCAGCAAAGTATGGTTGGGTAAAGGAAGGATTCTGTTGCAGAATACAGAATTAGGCAACCCCATCGGACCAGCAGCAAGGAAACGGAATATATCTGTGCTAAAGCATACATACATTAATAAGTTGTTTTATTAAGGACCAATTAAACATCATTAAGAAAACAACAATCCTATGTTCTAATGCCTCCAAATTACATTTTAATGAATAATGAGATTTGTTTTATGACAATGTTACAAATTAAATCTCCTTAAATTGTTTTTAATTAGCCAATTAGGTGGCCTCTAATTTTAAATGGACAAATTTACTTTATTTCAATTAAACAAATTCTGCACATATGACAAAGCACATTTCACATTTTCTTTAACAAATAATTGTAACATAAAATACAGTTTCAGAATATCCTGACATCCTCTTTTAAACACTGCTTTTACTGCCCCCATGTGGATAGAACTTACATTTCTGTGACATCTAACGATCTAAATATGCTTTTAGGGAGTTTTTGTATTTATATATTTTTTTTTATGGAATGGCCAACCATATAATGCTTGACATGAAAAACTAACTTAAGACGTTATGAAACAGGAAACAGATAATCAAAAGGTTAATGTCATTTTCTGCTCACTAGTATTGGACAGAAGTAAGGGTTTGGAATATAAAGATTAACAAATGTGGTTAGCCAGTGTAAAACTGAAAAATCAAAATGCTCATATATGAAGTAAGGGAATAATACTTGCCTTCATTGTTTTATTTTCTGATGCGTAATATAATCAAACTTCTGTTTCAAACTATGTAATAATAGCAGGAGAGTTCAAATCTTAAAATGGCATTAACACGTGACTAAACTAGACATAGCCATTCGAAGGGATGAAAGCCAACAGATGCCAGATCAGATGAATTTCGTCGTAGAATGTGGCACACGATGCAAATTTCAATGTATAATAAATTGCAATAATGTTTTGGTAATGTGGTAAATAAAATAAACAATGCAGTAAAGTACAAATAAGAACATTACGATTTTTTTTTGTGTTTATTTAATATTGCCTAAATGTATAATGTATAATATAATATCATGCAATATGTTAGGATTTATAAACTTGTTAAAAAGACAGAATTCACCGTAAGGATAGACAGTTACAAACTAAAACTCCCAGCGTTCCCACCTATTCTAAGCCAAATTTACAAGTGTCCAGTCCGTTATCGGTCAGTGGCCAATCAACAGACTGGCAATACAAGGTGCAATTAAAAACATAAATATAAAAAACAAACAAAAAAAACATCGGAAACATTTTTTTTGTTAGATGAACTACACAATGTGTTGGGTACTTGAGCTCATAACCAGACCGTGGTATCCTCTTGTTGTTGCAGTCTGTGTACGAACAGTGAGACATTTGATTCAAAGTTAATTTCTCTCACCTTTCTATTTACTCAGAGTGAAAGCTCAGCGGGGGAGATTGTTCTCACATGCCATATGCTCGCCTTGCTTCAGTTGTCTGGGTGACCCCTTAAACTGAACTGCCTATTACACCACAACTGAAACCCAAGAAAAATGTAACCAATTCTCAGCGAGACAGATCAGCTAACCCCAGCTACAAGACCAAACAAAACTGCAGTAACAAACAAGCATCCAGTTACTTATCCAGAACACCGAGCATGTATCACTATCGCAGGCAATAATAAAAAGGATGTACCAAATAAATTACAAATAAAAATGCATGCTATGAAATAGCAGTATTTGACTATAGTCATTTATACACTTATTTTATGAAGAATAATCTGTGGGTCCTAAACATGAACGACAGGCGTCTCTGAAGGGGTGACAAAACGTATTTCACGCCTCCTTGTGACATACATGTCATTATACAGAAATCATGCTCACACTGGGGCAAAATGAAGAAATGGTTACTGAGACGAACCATGCAGGAACATTTCTTAAAATCACTTGATGCCTTCTTGGAATTTTTTTCTGATTAATTTACATTACAATGTAGTTACACATGCTTCCCGTTTAGACACCTTCGCTCAGAGCAGTATGTGTGCTATCTGTACAGTGAACCAGATCAAGACTTAGTAATTCACTAAAATCTCTTTCAATAGGAGAGTTTGGCATAACTGAAAAACAAACAAACGTGTCTTTTTTAAAGAACGGCTACGCACAGAACATTTGCAAAACCTAACAGCTAAAAATTAGCCAGGAGTTTTTCTATTTTTTTTTTTTTTAATACAGGTTTTAAATGGCATGACATGTAAGGAGAGACCAATGCCATAAATGCTTGGGCATGCAGTTATCTTACAGAGCGAGCTGCATTACAGGAAGACGGCAGAGACTGACCCAAAATGTGCTGCAGAGGTAGGTGTGTTAATTACTTACTCCAGGTGAACTTCTCAAAAAATTTAAATAGTGTTTGCTGGAGTAAAGGAAAGATAGACTGTCACAATCAGAAAAGTCCCAAGAAATGTTCAACACACAAACAAAGCAAACCTCCTATCAGACACTTTGTAGTATTGGGGGATACTTTCAAATGCTGTAATCCTGTTTTGACAGTTCAGATTTAAGCAGAAGACGCGATGTGAAATTCAGGTGTGCGTTACCAACACATAAAAAAAATATCTTAAAACGTCTAAGGGTAAAACAAAAGATTTTATTTTCTTTCATATGTCTAAAATGTAGTTTAAACATAAGCATTTGACAAGAAAATAAAACTAAAAAAAATGTGTTTCCTGAATTAGAGTGGAACACAAAGTCCAATATTAAATAAATGTGACAGTTTTCAGGGATCAATAGCACAGATCTTACTGCGTTTTAGCCCAGACCATTCAATAATGAGAGTCTCACATTGTTAATAAATCCTTCATAGAACGGATCAAGGTGATCGAGCTATGTGTAGCTGTTAGAGTTTAACTAACCGACACATCTTAATACTTGGAAAAAGATAATCGCACAGTCGGCATGTTGCAGTACTCATCCAAAAAATAAAATATTTCGGATAAGTACGATCCTTCCATTAAATTTTGTATACTGTAAAGAAACTAAAGCATCTTCACAAATTCTGAAGAGTCTCCCCGTCAGTACTCGTCACTGTACATGAAAGGGAACGCGCTCAGCATGAGACGTGAAGACAATTCCCCTCAGTGATCAGGCAGGTGTCGAGGGCAGAGAAAAAGCCTGCTTTCCACAGTCCTTTACCATGTTTGATCGCTGCTTACTTTTGATCT
This sequence comes from Pelobates fuscus, assembly GCF_036172605.1. Classification (NCBI taxonomy): domain Eukaryota; kingdom Metazoa; phylum Chordata; class Amphibia; order Anura; family Pelobatidae; genus Pelobates; species Pelobates fuscus. Next base: position 21,278,215 of record NC_086321.1, on the reverse strand, counting down.
AATGCTGCCCTCTCCTTGATAATGACTTCCCCCTCCATAGAACCCACCTCTCATCTGTCAGATGGAATAAAGGGTATCAAACTGAGTCCTGACACAGCCTTTGGGCCATAAAATGTGCTGCCAACCAGACTGTCCCCAGCTCTCACCATTTTAAATTCAGGGCCTTTTGTTCTGGTGGGTACATGAGTCCGGGTACCAATGAGAGGATAAAGGATTATACAACAACTGTGAAGGCTAGCCTTCCTGAATACATATCTTTTCATCTCGGTTTCTTCATCTCTTAAGGCTCTGAACTTCATGGTGGTTATCACGAAATACACATTCAACAACTGTGAGAGAACGTTTGTTTAAATGCTCTTTCCTGTGGAAACAAAGGTCAATGAATGGCTTGTGGACTTACTAGTGAGGTATAAAAAAAATCTAGCTACATTTTGTATCAGGTTATGAAAGGCCAGCTGGCAAAAAGAGCTCCGCAAACAGCTTTCTAAAGGTGAAATATATGTAGCTCATATTAAATATGAGCCCTAAAAATGCTGCATACATAAATATAATGCACGACTACATCCTGACACAAGGCATCAAAGCAGGGAGGACCGTCACTCCATCATTCTTCCAGCCTGCTCAAGTGAAACTCTGCTTCCAATACAAAGATTATTTTTGCCTGTAACAGTGTGAAATAAATGCTGCCCTGGCTAAAACATTGCTGCAGAAAATAAACAGGAGAATTATAGCTCAAACTATGGATACGCTGAAAATACCGAACTCCTTACATATTTTTTATACTAAAAACAAAATACCTGCACTCTCTCCTTAATCCCTATGTATTTTTAAACAAATGGAGGTTTTTCAGTTACCTCCAATGGCCATGAGAGGATGAGCCCACCTGCCAACGTCAAGGCAGACCCCCCCCCAGGTGGGTCCTAACTCTAACCATTCACCTTGCTTCCTTGAGTTTCTGGCAAAAATCTCTAATGAGATACAATGTTACAATGCAGCCGCCCATCCCATGTGTTTCCTATTAAGGGTTAATAATGTATAGGGGTGTATATAAAAAAAATAACCCTTTCTGTCTCATTAGAGATATCTTTGCCAGAAGCTCAAGGAAGCAAGGTGAATGGTTAGAGTTAGGACACACCTAGGGGGGTCTGCCTTGACGTTGGCAGGTGGGCTCATCCTCTCATGGCCATTAGAGGTAACTGAAAAACCTCCATTTGTTTAAAAATACATAGGGATTAAGGAGAGAGCGCAGGTAACTTGTTTTTCTTTGGTTTTTACTATATATTGGGGCTGATGTGTACTGTAGTCATTGCTGACGCCCAGTGATGGGAGAGAGCGCAGGACTTATCTTTCTATATTTTTTATACTCTAGCATCTTACAGGATATCCTTCCCCAGAATCGGCAGGTCATTTACTAATGATGCATATTCAGCCAAAACAAAGGCACCAGATTTTACATACCATATATACGACGAGTTTTTCAGCACATTTTTTGTGCTGAAAACCCCCCCACTCGTCTTATACTCGAGTTAATGTCTGTATTATGGCAACTTACATTGCCATAATACAGACCAGGACCACCGGGCTCAGTACAAGCCCGGCGGTCCTGTTAGGGGTTGGCAGAGAGCTGTAACTTACCTTCACAGCAGCTCCTGTCAGCTCCCCTCTCTCTCCTCCGGTCAGCTCCCTCTGCAAGTCTTGCGAGAGCCGCGGGGTCAGAGCGTTGCCACAGGTTACCGTGGCAACGCTCCGCACGGCCGCGAGACTTACAGTGGGAGCTGACCGGAGGAGAGAGAAGGGAGCTGACAGGAGCTGCTGTGAGGGTAAGTGCTCCTACAGCCCATCCACTGGACGACCAGGTGAATGAGATCCCCCCCTCCCTGGCCAGCTAACAAGCAGGGAGGGGGGACGAAAAAAAATATAAATAAAAATGTAAATAAAATAAAAATAATATATTAATAATAGTAAAAATGATAATATAAAAATAAAATAGAATATATAAAAAAAAAAAATAATATTAGAATAATAATAAAAAAAAACCAAAATGCCCACCCCCCACCAAGGCTCTGCAGACACACAAACACACTCTGCATCTCACACACACACACACACACACACACACACACCGCATTCATTATTTACACACACAGTAAATAAATATTCAATTAATATAATTGTGGGGGGGATATAATTTTATTTAGAAATTTACCAATAGCTGCTGCATTTCCCACCCTAGTCTTATACTCGAGTCAATACGTTTTCCCAGTTTTTGGGGGTAAAATTAGGGGTCTTGACTTATATTCGGGTCGACTTATACTAGAGTATATACGGTATACAGTTTGGTAGAGGAAGAACAAACCAGCAACGAGACCGTTCTATAGCAGATTAGATTCAGTGTCAATGAAATCATCTAGAAATGAATTTCAAAAAAGGAGTGAAAAAGATAAAACTGCAGCTTTTCATTTTATATTGTAGTTGTTAACACAAGATTTATTGTACAAGAGGAGCACTATTTGTACTTGCACAGAGCAGGGCTGGATTAACAGTCCATTGGTACTGGTGCTGACAATTATGATGGGCCTAATTACAGAATCTTATCGACAGAAATCACTAAAGCGTTATACCTCCCAAGTGTCCTGTGAATGGTGGAAGTGGTGCTGGAGGGAAACTCACATGATCATCAGAGCATGATCCCCACCCTTTGGAGACTGGGCCACAGGGCAGTATTCCAACATCATAACGACCCCAAACTTAACCTCCAAGACGACCACTGCCTTGCTAATGAAGCTGAAGGTAAGGGTGATGGACAGGCCAGGCATGTCTCCAGACCTAAACCCTATTGAGCATCTGTGGGGCATCCAGTGGCAACCTGTGAGAGAGGACTCCAGTGGCAACCTGTGAAGCTCTGGTGAACTCCATGCCCATGAGGGTTAAAGAATCACTGTAGGGTCAGGAACAGAAACATATATTCCTGACCCTATAGTGAAAATCCCCCATTTAGCCCCCCAGAATGGGTTAAAACTCACTTTATTTTCAGCTCTCCACGGGTCGGCCGGCGCTGGCCCCACCCCCTTGGTAACATCATCAAAATGGGGAAGCATTGGATTGGCTAAAACCGGCAAGGGGGCGGGAAAAACTGCCAATCAGCACCTCCTTATAGGGATGCATTGAATCTCCATGCAGAGCGTGGGGACGCTGAACGGCAGGGCTGCTTACTGTGCAGCCCTGAGCCAGGAAGCCCCTAAAGTGGCCATCTGAAGAGTGGCCACTTGGAGGTGTCCCTGGCGGCAATGTAAACACTGCCTTTTCTCTGAAAATTGCTTTTTTTCCCCATCGGTTGAGCCTTCTGCATACACTTTATACAGTAAACCAATCACCTAAAGAAAATATGGAATTGACAACATGCAAAAGAGAAAGGGAATTTTAATGTGCATCAAAAAGAGGAAAGGTATAGCCACTCCCAAAAAATAGACTTGGTATGGCTAATAATATTTCTATTAAGCAGTGTGCGAATGAAAGAGAACACAGATTATGCAGGATTCAGAAGTAAATCAAGCATTAAATCCAGTGCTGTGTTACCGGATAACCATCTGCATGTGGGTTAGTGATAATGTGGAGGGATACAGAACTAGAACAAGAGTCTGAATGAAAAATCACTAAACAGCAACCAATCAAATGCCATCTGTGCTGAGCGTGGCTCCATCTCCACTTCTCCAATAAATAAGTAGCGATACAGAGTGACATTACACTTGGTGATTTTTAGCAGCACTAGACACTTTCTTCTTATTTCAGCGCAGCTTTATTTATTCTACTTTTCCGAACTAGTGATGAAGGTCCATCATGCAAACGGAAACAAGCTGGAAAGAAAAATTATAGCTGAGTAAAAAAAAAACAAAAAAACCCAAAAGTGGTTGAAAGTGAAACAGCACCTGCGCTGCCAAACCAAAATACTATCTCTTGCACTGGATCCCACGTGGCGGTTTTCTTTTCTTTCTTTTGTAAAATTGAGATTAACAGAGCTCTAAATTAAATAAATCGTAAATAAGCCTGTGTTCCATTTCTAGGACGATACACCTCATGCCCTTTTTTCTGATACAAGTTTAATAAAAGTTTAATACAAGTTATTAAGAGAAATGTTTATAAGGGGGTCACAATATCAGCCCTGCTATCACAACTCTAACATTTTCTCTAGATCCATAACATTCACGTTTCATGAAAATCTACCATCATGTTTTTCAAAGAACACAAATGAACACTTTGCAGCAGCAGAAGTGCCTCCTCCTGTACTGATTTAACAAACGTACTATCGCGTATGCAATTCCTCTATTAACCAAGGAAAGTCATATTGCATCAATACCTGGGGTTCTAATTACATTTTGTACACTCCAGAGAAATGCAAACTTCACAATGTGCAACCATGTTTCGTTCCAATAGAAACTGGCGATGGGGAATTTAAAGAAAAGAGGCAAAATCAGCAGGAGACAAAGAGATGAAAATGTATAAACACATTAACTTTGCAAAAGAATACGTTTTTGCAAGGGATGGGAGGAATTTTAAGGTCAGCTAAAAGCAGAACAGAAAGCAAAAGCAATTTAACATGGTTTCCACACCATTTCTACCACTTACAGATTTTTATTTTATTTAATAAGTAAGTACCAACATAATAGAAATGTCACACACTTTACACAACTCCATACGGAGTAAAACCATACCACCTATTGCTGGAAAAATTCTTAAAGTGACCACTACCTAAGCAGAGTTTACATTGTGATTGTAGAGCTGTGAGGGCTACACGCCAGCCAGGAAGATAGACTGACTCATTTGAGAAATTAACTATTGCACTCGGTTTGATTTGCATGATTTGAATGGACAATGTTCAATCTCACTGCTGGTTATCCTGACCAGGAGATTCTGCTAACTTCCGGAGAGGTGAGACACGCAGGGGCGTACCTAGAGTATTTGGCAGCCGGGGGGGGGGATCCTGTGTTTGGCACTACCTCAGTCAAATATAAAAAAAACACCCGCTATTTTTTTATTTTTTTTAGATGTATTGCACAAATTTGTAAACTTTGTAAAATCCTTGTCTGCCCCTTTCTACAAAACCCTTGCACCCTTCGCTAATTCCATCAGAAGAATTTTCCCTCCAATATGCAACCATAGATAATGCCGTCACCTCCATCCTCTCAGCCGGGCTAGGGCCATGGCTGAGTAAAACAGATATTGTAAACGCTTTTAAGTTACTCCCTATCCATCCATCCCTTTAGCATTTACATGGTGTTAAGTGACATGATTCATATTATTTTTTCACACGTCTCACATTTGGTTCTAAAAGCAGACCTAGGATTTTCGATATATTTGCTGAGACGTTGTGCTGGATGCTGCTTAACATCTGTAAATGCCCCGCCGTCATACATTACCTGGACGATTTCCTGACCATAGAAAGTAACCTGGTACCTCCTAGTAGCCTCCTGTCAATAACGCGACTGTTTACACAATTAAGAGTACCTATGTCACGGTTCTCGCCGCAACATCCAGACTGCAAGACGAGGTGCCCAACAAGGGGTTTGAACCTGGGTACTTTGCGGTCCTGGGCCTGTTGTTTCTCCTCAGAGCCACCTTACAGTTCTAGTATTGCCCATAGTCCAATCTTGCCTTGTATCCAGCACTGGGGGCTGGCCGTTATCTGTGGCTGCTCCAATATTCTCGCACACCTGAAGCTGATGGCCGTTAGCCAGGTATATAACACTGCCTCTCCCAGAGGGCAGTGTCAGTTCATTGACTTTGGTTCCTGTTATTTCGAGTTCCTGTTGTCCTGTTGGTTTTCGGCTTCTGACCTGGGCTTTGTTCTTGTTTATCCTGAATTCTGGCATCCTCTGACCACTGGCTTACCCACGACTATTCTCCTGCTCTAATCCTTGTCTGTACTTCGACCTGGTTATCCTGAACAGCCCCCGTGCACAGACTCACAGGCCAGGTGAGTTCTTCCCTGACCGCCTTGGCCTGTGTTTAATTGCAAGGGTGAGCATATCTCTGCACACTGGACTCCCACCAAGGTAAGCCGTGACAACCTATTTCACCGACAAAGACTGAAGGTCCAGATACGATCATCAACTTCTTGGTGGTAGTGCTGGACTCTGTGCATATGCAGGCTAGCCTCCCCGGGGAGAAGATTGAACGTATCCTGGCGGCCATCGACCTTTACCTAGTAGTTGGCTCATGTAATAGGAAACAGTTACAATCCCTGTTGGGTTTGCTAAATTTCGCCATGAAAATTATTCCACAAGGGAGAGCATTCATTTCCCAATTGCTTAGCCTTTTTCCACTGTTGCAAACTGATACCTCCGGCATTACATTAGATGTACATGCCACAGCTGACTTACGTATGTGGAGGGAATTTTTGCTCAATTGGAATGGGAGAAGCATTTTTATCCCGGTATGGTCAGAGAATTCGGTGTCAGTCTGGACGGACGCCGCTGCTACTTCAGGTTTTCCGCTATTTGTGGCAATGAGTGGATGTGGGGTAAATGGCCGGGGGAAATTACTGAGATCCCCAAGTTCAAGGACACGTCAGCCTTGTTTGAGCTCTATCCAAATTATAGCAGCAGCAGTTAGGTGGGGAGCTTGCTGGTCTGGGAATACGGTGCGTTGCTTCTCGGACAACATGACAACGTGCCATATTGTAAACAAAGGACGTAACTCTTCCATGGCCATCATGCGGTTTATGAGGACTCTCACATGGTTAGCTGCAAAACACAGTTTTCTTTTAACTTGCATTCATGTGCCAGGGGTTCTCAATATTGCGGCTGACCACTTATCATGGTCTTGGTTTCAGGAGTTCCGTGCAGCGCTACCAACGGCTACCCTGATACCAACTCCGGTACCGCAGTGGCAGGAGATGGTTTGGGACTAAAAGAACTGCTCTATCATGGGAGACAACTCTCGCGACTTTCTTTCTGATAACACCAGGAAGGCGTATGGCAGGGCTTTTCACGTTTACAATAAATTCTTGCTGGACTTTAATATCACTGACCAGTTTGCCATGGAAACTATTGTTGCCTTCATTTCTTTTTGCCACCTTCACCTAACACTATTATTCAATACCATTAAGTTGTATGTCACGGGTATTCAACATCACATCCTCACCACTTGGCCACAGACATCGCTTTCCGTCATCCTACCAAGTCAAAGCCATACTTAAAGGTATTAAAGACTCCACTCCTATACCCTCACCATCCAGACTACCCATCCACGATCTATTGTTTCAGTCACTGTAAAATCTACTAGACACCTTTCCTTTCGAAGCACATACTAATCGTATAATTAAAACCGCCATATATTTAGCCTTTTACGGTTTTCTTCGGCCCAAAGAGTTCACCACTACTAACTATAACTCACCCAACTTCATCGCTAGGTCGAATCTGGTGAAGGTACAAGATCACTATCTGTTATCCCTACACCACACCAAAACTAGCGCCAAAAGGACAGACGGTCACCATCACCTATTACCCCACTAATAATAAATGGTGTCCGGTGGAAGTTTTCGAGAATTTTCTTGCCTTCTGCACTATGGCTCCTAAACAACCACTCCTGTCCTTACACGGCAATAAGCTCACTACGAGTAAGTTCATGGTGTATGTTAGGATGTTGTTGGTCCGGTTAGGGTTGAACCCGGCCAACTACTATGGTCGCTCATTTAGAATAGGAGCCACCACTACCGCTTCTAAAATGAATATCCCAGCTCACATCATTAAAATTTTAGGCCGAGGGAAATCCACGGCGTACACCAGATACATACCTCAGCCAATACAAGAAGTACGCCTAGCATTCAAGACTATGAATATGTAATATGCTATGTTGGGTTTTGTAGTACGAATAAACTGGTTTATATCTTTTTGCCCTAATTTATTTCAGGCCTACTTCCTCGTCAGTTCCGGCACACCACAACTGACTTTTCCATTCTATGTTTGTCTTATGTTACTGGTACTACGGCTTTATGCCGTGACCACAAATGGAAGGCGTGGCCTGAAGTTGTGGGAGGGGCTTGGTTCCCCTTCTTAAGGAGCACCAGCCCTTCCCTCATTACCTGTCCCACCCACCACACCTCCTTTTATAAGCAATTTATAAGGTAGGCCCTCTTTTATTTCAGGCCTACTTCCTCGTCAGTTCCGGAACCCACAACTGACTTTTCCATTCTGTGTTTGTCTTATGTTACTGATACTACGGCTTTATGCCGTGACCACAAATATAAATATATATATATATATATATATAGTGAATGCAGTGTGTTTGTGTATTTGTGTAATGTGTGTATAGTGAATGCAGTGAGTGTTTGTGTAGGCATGTAATGTGTATAAAGGGGGGGGGAGGGGCTTTTATTTTTTTAACATTTTATATTTTTAATATAACATTTTCTAACATTTTGTTTTAGTCCCCCCTCCCTGCTTCTTACCTCTATTAGTTTGACAAGATAGAGCCTTTTCCCCGTAACCACAGCCTTTCCCTTCTACACTTATTAAGAGTGCATCTCGGGTGGGTTAACACAGAGCTATCAGCTGATCAGTGTTAAACAAGGATGGATGGATTAAACATATTCTATTGTGATAGGTGGAGTTGCAGCTAGGGGCTGAACAACTTATCCCATAAATCTTGGCATGACGGGGGTATAAGGCTAATGAAGAAAGACCAGAATGAGAGTCTTACCTTCTTACACTCCTACTTCCCTTCTCAGCAGCTCCCTTCAGCTCCCCTGTCTAACTCTCGCGGCCTGCATGGAGCATTGCCATGGTAACCCGTGGCAACGCTCTGACGGCCGCGGGACTCGCAAGATTTAGATAGGGGAGCTGAAGAAAGCTGCTGGGAAGAGAAGTAACAGTGTGCTGCGGGCCCCCCAGGACCGCCGGGCCCATGACAACCATCTCGGTTGTCATCCCTGATTGCGGCCCTGGTCTGCATTATCGGCAATATCGGTATCTTTATAGGCAGATACCGAAATTGCTGAAAATTCACAATATCGGCCGATAATAAACTTCTCACGGGCGGCTCCTTTCCTTTGGAACTGCCTTCCCCTGTCAGACTCTCCCCTAGTCTTCAATCCTTTAGAAGTCCCACAAAACCCATCTTTACAGGAATGCTTATGGCCTCCAAGAGTAACTTCTATCTCTCAAACCTTTCTCTCACTCACTCCTATAGGGCCACACTCCACTCTCACCTCCAACTCTGCTACTTTCCCACCATGTCTATTTGCTGTCTCTCTTAATACCCTTCATATTGTGTTTTTATACCCCACCTCCTCTAGATTATAAGCGCATTTGAGCAGGGTCCTCAACTACCTATTGTTCCTGTTAAATGTAATTTTCTCATTTGGTAAATTCCACTTTTTTGGTAAAGCGCTGCAGAATAAGCTGGCGCCATATAAATACCAATAATAATATTAATAACCATGTACGTACCTTCTTAAAGCAGGTCTCTTTAGAATAACGCTTTCTTTAAGCTCTCAGCCTATCACTGGCACAGGGCAAATCCTTCCTTACTAATGCAATGGCTGGAGGAGGACATAAAATTAAATGTGATACAGGTGCGTGTTTGTGCAACAGGTGCTTAAACAGTGCAGAAAAATTGATTCAAACCACAATATAAAGCCAATAAAAATTCAACTGTGTGGTGTTTACACCCACATCAGCTATGGTGGAGTGCTATAGGCTAAAAACACTTACCCCAAATGTTAAAAGGTAGTACAGCCTCCAAAATATAAACACATATATAGTGCAATATTGCCAATATTACAGTGATATTAGGTGCTTTATTATGGACAAACTCTAATCACATGGGTTGGTATGTACTCTGGTGACACTGTCCCTCTTCCTCTGTATGTTGTCAAACTTGTTTAGGAGAGAAAGTGAGAGTAAGAATTATGTGTGCTGTATATTAACCAAATATGTGAACTAAATGTGATATTATAAACTGCTCACCTTATTTAGAGTCTATGACACTTGGTTCTAAGTTTGAAGACCCTTGTGCCAATAGAGGGGACACAAAACCCTTCTTTATGAACTGGACCAATATGTTACATGGACTTCCTATGGAGATTCATAAAATTACTATTTTTTTTTAAAAAAAAAGAAAAAAAAATATCAATAGACAATACAAAAGTGTAAAATCTTCTTGTAGTCCTCTCTGAGACGCGTTTCGCCTGCCATTGGGCTTTATCAACAGCCATTGATGTTTTCTGAGATCACTTCCTCTGAGTAATGCAATGCGTAAACGGAGGACTGGCCCTCACCACCTGCAATCAAAGCTCAGGTTGCATTAGCAAATATCTGAAGTCCCACTGGGACTCCAGATAGGCCAGAATCAGTTTAGTTCTGGCAGCCTTGAGTGCCGTCTCAAGTGACATGCATGGCACACGTGCCATAGGTTGCTGACCCCTGGTATAGAGTAATTTGAGATCTGCCCATTTCTTGAAATTATCAGGATTAGTTTTTTTTTTTTTTTTTATCATAATCTGAATCTAAACTAAAATTAAACATTAAGGAATATAACCTTATACCTATGAAGAGCGCAGAGAACAATAATGCAATTATACAAGGATGTACTATGTGGGTCAAACAATTCTTTAACGTCTAAAGGTTCACCTTAGCTTGTAATCTTTATTACAATCTAGATTAGTAAAGAAGTCAAAGAGTAGTTGGCAAACCTTGGAAAAATATTTCTACTGTATAATGACAGAAATTATATGCTGTTTTAACATAACAAAAAAAAAAAGAATTATGCATTAAAATGTTGAAAGGGAAGCCTATTCATCACTACTAAACCTTTTAACAAAACGTAAATCAGAGTACATGTATTAAAACTTAATAAAAAAGGGTACTAAATTTCAAACCATAAACGGAAGAGTAAGGGAACACACTCATAAGTAATCACCAATATTACAGCCCAATATACACTCTGAGTCCCTGCCTAGTATGGGGTTCACTTCTCTCTATAGCACTGATTTTATTTACTAAAAGTAGTTGTTTATGTGCGCCTTCTGAAGGAGGAGGAGGTGCCTCAGGCGTGAGTGAGGGGGTCTCGGAGTTGGATAAAGGCAACGTAAAAAAAACTATTTTTATTTTTTTACATAGGATTTTAAACAGCAAAAAGGAGGGGTTCTGAATCTAACTAGGGGCAAGGACTTTTGTGACGGTAGTCACCATCACTGGGACTATATAAACTGTGCCCTTCTCACGGACAGCTATTTTGGTAACTGTTGGCCTCCTTGGGCTGGGATTGTGTGTGGCTGGATTTGCTGTTGGAAGTTTCTTATGTCTAAGTTACGCTGTGCCCACTATAGGTGAAGAGGTGTGTTATTTGTTTAATGTTTTATGTGCTCTCCAGTCCTGGTGATGCTTTCTACCAACTAGGTGGATTCAGATGTGGAGCCTGTACAGCGCCATTTGTTGGTTGTTAAGATCTTGCAACAGTTATTTGCAGTCTTATAAATCAGGGATCGACAAATCCCAGGCGCCAGGTCGCCAGGAAATTTGTCCTGGCACATGTGATTTGTGAGCCTGTTCAGCCCCCGAGGTCACCATCTTCCTGAGAGCAGAGGAAGGCAGTCGGATCACGGAGGGCTGAAGCAGGCTGCTGACTGAGCGAGGCGGACAGTCAGCTCATAGAAACGTAAGGGAGGGAGACCGGCTCATGTATTGCTGAGGGAGGGAGGGGGCGGACGGCATGGAGAGCTGTGAGAGGGAGGCGGGCGGCTAATAGAGGGAGTGGGGCAGCTGGCTTATTTATTGCTGAGGGAGGGGGGCGGCCAGCCTATGGAGAGCTGAGGGAGGCCAGGTAATTGAGTGCAGAGCGAGGCGGGCGGACGGATGACAATGCTGCGGCGAGGGAGCTGTAAGCTAGACTTCAGAACAACTGCATTAAGCTGTAGTGGTTCTGGTGACTATAGCGTCCCTTTAAGAATTGTATTTTTGGTGTAGATTTCTCTGGCTGGCTCCTAGATTTCAAGCAAATTTGTCAAGCCCTGTTGTAAATATATTATTGTATTATTAGGATTCCCCATATGATTATGTTTTGTGCATGTAGTTGAGTGTGTCGCCATAATTTATATGTAATGCAAATAGGGGCTAGTCCAGAGTGAAATAAAGTATTGTGTGTTTGTTCCATTGGGCACTGTACGTCCTGTATGGTTTGTTCAGGCATTACAGCAAGAGTGTTCAGACCTGTTCGCTGGCAGCATTGGTCCCAGATTCCTGGGACATGTAAAAAAAGAATAGCCCTGAGAGCCACAAGTGCCCTTGTAAAGGCAGTAGCTGGAAGCACTATAGGCAGAAGTGCCTGGAAGAAAAGAGCTGAAGCTTTGTCTATTGGAAGAAATCCTGAGAGACCCTAGTCAAACTTCAGCGACAAGGTCTAAAATGCTCCAGGGTCCCTGATACCAGCTAGGAGGGAGTATGGAAGCTCCATCGCATACATTATAGCAGAGGGATACAGGTTTGCAATACTAACAGGTCCAGATGCAAATAAATCTCAAATATAATTGATTGTTTGCACCTTCTGTTGGGAACCTGAATGGAATATAACAGTCACATTGCAACATACACAATGTGGTGTCCTGGAGTCCTATACGTGCTTGTCTGTTTATGTATAATGTCAAGAATAGTCTGTTCGTATTTGGTACCTCCTAATCTTTTATGTTTATGGAATTCGATTTCTTGCAGTGAGGGGCTGTATGAGAGAGGCACATGCTAGTTAGGAGCACCTATATACCTAAAGTGCAAGAGTAACTGTACCAACCAGCCTCTTCCAGGTGTCTGAACACATCACAACTAAAGCTGCAGACACTAAGAACATTTATTTAATGGGGGACAGTCTCCATAATATTTGATAGGTCACATCTGTTAAACTTGGCGATTCATTTAATTCATATCTTTTCAAGAATGAAACGATCTGGAGTAAAGCTATATATTTCATAAACCCTAGACAGGTTACAAAAATGTTTTTAAAATATAGAGAAAAAAATGGGAGCACTGGGTTTGGCTGCAAAACTCAGCCAGTCCCTGATCCTTACATAACCCATAGAAACAGTGAAATCCAGAGGTCAGTATCTCAAGGTTTTAAGTATTCATTCTGAACACTTTCTCTCTAATGCATTAGAACCGGGGTGACTCTTAGCATAGATACCCATTTAACACAAAATTCCTAGCCAATTCCACAACAAATACGCTGTATAAGTTTGATAGGCGTTGAAAGCATGTTCCTTTCATGATGAAAGCTCAGATTTCCTTCCAGATAGCTATCTTTCCAATGATAGATATCTTGATGACCTGTTTCACACTCGCTCCCTTTTACGGAAGAAGAGATTTATTGAAAGTGACATATTTAGGGAAGCAGAAAAGTCTGAAATCCTACAAACTGTATATTCTGGCAGAAAGGAAAGGATAGTTATCATTATAGTCATCGCCATTTAAAACCAAAAGGGAGAAGGTTTAAAAGTGCTGATTGTGCAATTTTGGATTTGGCATTACATTGTATAAAATATTATTATATAGAATTCAGCCAGAATAGAGCGGTATATCAACAGCCTTAATAGATCTCTGTGTTACTTTTATCATATCACTAAAAGTTAACACTATGTTTTCTGAACTAAATGTGATTAAGCAGAACAAATGTGCAGAATATTTTTTGGTCTACATAATATTTATACACAATAAGCATATCCTCTTAAATCCTTTATAGGCTTCTATCTCCTGGACAACACCAGAAAATGAATATAAGAATATAGTAACACAGGTTAAAATATTTAAATTAAAAGGGACACTATGAAAATCTATAGCAACGAACACTCCTTAGTTACCTCCAACTGCTGCCATTTACAAAACCTTCTACAGCAATAAACCTACTCCCTCACTCAAATAAGTTACGGAGGAGGAAGTACCTCCTTACTGGCTGTACAAGTACCCCTGGGGTTTGTTGTGCCTGTTAGGCAGGTAGATAGAATACCACCTCTCAGTATTACAGTATCTCTCTTAAAGAGTCTTCAATAGCTCCAATCATAATTGAATAAACTGCGGTTGGTGAACATCACCTTATTTTCTAGATACCCTAAAAATTTTGGGAGCAAACATCAGCTGGTCAGACAGACATTTAATCGCACTTTGGTCCGACAGGCTTTTAATGAAAAAGACATGTCCCCAAAGCCATTGGATGTCTGTAAAGCCTGCTCGCAGTGCCTATGCGGTCAAGTCAGGTTCACTTTAAATTGCAGCTACTTAAGAAGATAAGTAATCCGTCACCTGACAATTATAAGATCTCTGCATTATTTCATGAAAAGTGACTAAAAAGAAAAGTGCAGTGAATCAGTAAAAAGTAAAAAAAAAAAAAAACATTTTTAAATCACTAATACACTGAACATTTTTTTTTCTTAAAGCGGCACTGTCATGCCGAATCCGTTTTTTTTTTTTTTTTTTACCCCCCCCTCCCGCCTCCACTACATCCAATTGATCCCTTAGTCACCCCCAAATGCCCCTAAGCCCCCCATATTACCTATTTATTAATCTTTATTTTCTGCCCCGATCTATATTCAGGGCGCCGCCATCTTTGTGTGGGTAGGTGAAGTCCCTGTGGGACACGTCATCTGCCCACACTAGATAGCCTGTGAGATTCAGTGAAACACCTGGACATGCGAACGGGAATTTCATCCATTCATTCAGACGGACGAATTAATGAATATAAAAATCAGACGAACAAACTAACACATTGAGTATCAGTGTTAGTTTGTTCGTTCAGTTTATTACAAGGAGGGAGTTACCGGCGTGCAGCTCCCTCCTTCTAATATGCAACGATAGAAGCGGCAGGGAGCAGTGCTCCCCGCCACATCCTAAGCCCCTCAGGTCCCCCCCCTCACTCTATGGGGGTCAATATGACCCCCATAATAGCATAAGGGAGTAGGGGCATGTCTATTAAACAGTGAGCAGCCAGTGGCTGCTCACTGTAGAAAAAAACCCTACTGCGCGGCGGGTGGGGGCCCTAAATAACAATAAGGGGGGGCGGACCTATTGTCCTCCCCCCCCACCCTTGAGCGGCGGGTGGGGGCCATAATGATAATGAGGGGAGGACCCCTACTGTCCTCCCCCCCCCCCTTGAGCGGCGGGTGGGGGCCATAATGATGAGGGGGGGACCTACTGTCCATCACCCCCTCCCGGCCCCCACCCCTGGGCGGCGGGTGGGGGCCATAATGATAATGAGGGGGGGGTCCTACTGTCCTCCCCCCCCAGGCCCCCACCCCTGTGCGGCAGGTGGGGGCCATAATGATGAGGGGGGGGGACCTACTGTCCTTCACCCCCTCCCGGCCCCCACCCCTGGGCGGCAGGTGGGGGCCATAATGATAATGAGGGGGGGACCTACTGTCCTCCCCCTCTCCGGCCCCCACCCCTGGGCGGCGGGTGGGGGCCATAATGATAATGAGGGGGGGGAGACACCTACTGTCCTCCACCCCCCCCCCCCCCCCCGGCCCCCACCCTAGGTCAAATACCCACCCCCCTTCCATCAAAGGTGACTAGGGGTCCCCAAGCCCCTAGTCACCCACCCCCCCACCCAAATAAAAAAGTCCCTACCTATCACCCTCACCCTAAAAAATAGTGAGGGGGGAATAAAATTACTACCCTGTAAAGTAAAATTAAACTTACCATTCGACGTCTTCTTTTTTCTAAAATCTTCATTTTTCAGCCCCCAAAAAGGCCAAATAAAAATCCATTATACCCGTCGAACTTAAAGGACCACTCTAGTGCCAGGAAAGCATACTCGTTTTCCTGGCACTAGAGTGCCCTGAGGGTGCCCCCACCCTCAGGGACCCACTCCCGCCCGGCTCTGGAAAGGGGAAAGGGGTAAAAACTTACCTTTTTCCAGCGCTGGGCGGGGAGCTCTCCTCCTCCTCTCCGCCTCCGTTCCTCCCCGTCGGCTGAATGCGCACGCGCGGCAAGAGCTGCGCACGCATTCAGCCGGTCACATAGGAAAGCATTCATAATGCTTTCCTATGGACGCTTGCGTGCTCTCACTGTGATTTTCACAGTGAGAATCACGCAAGCGCCTCTAGCGGCTGTCAATGAGACAGCCACTAGAGAATTAGGGGGAAGGCTTAACTAATTGATAAACATAGCAGTTTCTCTGAAACTGCTATGTTTATAAAACAATTAGTTAACCCTAGCTGGACCTGGCACCCAGACCACTTCATTAAGCTGAAGTGGTCTGGGTGCCTAGAGTGGTCCTTTAAAATAAAATAAAAAACCAGAGCGGAAAAAAAAAAACCTGACGGAAAAGAAAAAACCAGAGCGCAAAAAAAATAATCCATCTTCACCCATGGAGGGATCCGCGCAGACTGAGCTCCGCAGGGCGGGGGAGGCTTATAAAGGGCACGCGAATTAGACTTTGCAATAGGAAAACATTATCCAATGCTTTCCTATAGGGATTTGAGCGACGATAGACTTCCACTTAGCGTGAGGACGCCCAGCGTCGCTTAAAACACTTTTCGTGTTTTAAGAACACGGAAGTCCCACTAGTGGCTGTCTGGTAGACAGCCACCAGAGGAGGACTTAACCCTGCAAGGTAATTATTGCAGTTTATATGGGCAGAAGTGGCCTGGGTGCCTGGAGTGTCCCTTTAAGAATATTCCAATAACAACTCCTTAACTACTTCTCAATCATGTACTTCATTTGATACGGTGCCAAACTGTATGTAGCTTAAAATGGTTTTCTATGAGAGCCTACTCTTCCATTATCATCAATCATAATATAATCTGTGCTAAGCAATATCCAAAATCAATTGTGAAGCTATAAATTTAAAGTCACCATAAAAGAAAACTACAAAATATGCAACAATCTATCGAGAAGCTTTCTTTATAAATAGGTATCGCTAACACGTGGAACATGTTTTCTGGAGCTTGACATGGAATAATAAAATGGAATGTTCTTTTTATATAAAGAGAAGATGGAAATCTCAAATAGTTTTTTTTTGTTTCGTTTTTTTTTTTTTTTTTTTTTTTTTTTTAAGTGTTTTAATTTTCTAGTGACAAATCCATTCCTTTCCAATTCATAATTACACCCTTTCTTAATTTTACATGTGAACTCGACTGGTGCTCTGTTCACACCAAAACCACTAACTCTCAGTTAATATATCTGACCGAAGCACCATTTCTGTGGATTACTCTACCTCATGTGATCGGACCCTACATAGGCTCCCATCCCTTAAAACTAATTTTTTTGGTTAGGAAAGCATATAATCATCTTTCATTTCATTCATTAAATAACTAGTACTTCCAAAGTCCATTTTTATTTCACTCTCTGCTAAACCTCTGCCAGGCGCCATTTTTCCTTTAATAGGTTTAAGTGAGCCTATCATGACAGGTTCCCTTTATTATAAATCCACCGGGCGCTGCTCCAGCCTCCACAACTAAAGATGGAAAGCCAGAAATTCTTAATCAGGACTTTCCTTTAGCTCTCTGGAGCTAAGCCACGCACTGCAGTGCACAGTGGTAGCTGTGGTAGTTATGGTTTATGGAATATACATTTTATGTGGATAATTCCAAGCACACTTCAATCACATACAAGTGTAATTCCTGGATATCTCTCCTTCCCTCTAAAACTTCAATTTTTCCCCTTTTAGTTTTTATACTATTCTTTCTCCTAACTTGTAAGAGCTTGGCCAAGGAGCTTCCCCCTTTTTTTTTTTTTTTTTAAATCAAAGGAACGGTTGCAAAGAAGAAATTTAACAGGATACATACATATGCTTTTCAAGACTTCGTTACATAGTAATGTTAGCATGAACAACACGTGAGCATGAGTAACATTTAAAGTGTCTCTATCCAACCCCTGTCAAGCAATGCCACATGCAAATCACCCCCGCAGACACCTGAAAGGCACGTACATTCACATGTAATGGCACTGCCCAAAGGTTACCATATACTGGAGGGAGGTAGTGACTATGGGCTCCCGTCTCCTACACAGAAGACTCACGACCGACCCCTGGGCTTGTCTCCTCTCCCGACCTACAGACGGACTAGACAGGTACTAAACATGCTATACCTAGCAGCCCGTAGAGCCTTAGCTCAACAATGGATACAGCCGGAGACACCACCTCTATCCCTGGTAATGGCCATGGCTAGAGACAATTATTTAATGGACAAAATGACAGCCCAGGTCCGCAACACAATGACAGCCTTTAACCGGGTATGGGCACAATATAACGATTGACTCCATCTTGGAGCTAAGGGGCAGGAAGCGGACGCTCATCCCCACCACCGAATGACCAACGGGTCCCTGCACCCCTAAAGGAGCTGACGGCTCACTCTCCTACAGGGCCAGAATACCGCAGAAAAAGCAAAAAATACCATGGACAAATGAATCGCACCTCACAAAACCTCACTTGTACCCATCATTTTACACATCCTGTTACAATTTAAACGTAATCCAATCACTTATGTATGTTATGCTACACCTCTAAAGTTAAAAAAAAAACAGACAAACGAAAATATATAAGCTTATACACCAGGCTTCTGCGAAGCCTATAATCGCAATGTTAATGTACTGATATACTGTCTGTTTGACAATAAATAAAGAATTGAAAAAAAATAAAATAAAGTGTCTCTATTCCTGGGCTGTTCTGCACCTAGAGTTTGAATTTCAGTGTGGTGACGTTGTGGTGGCATCTAACCGGGCACCCCTAGGAGTCTCTTCGAATTAGAACAAGTAAGTTTGGAGGTACCTGCACCATAAGCTCCATGTAGTGGTGGTAGGTTTTGGTCATCGAGTAACAGGTTTCCTCTAGACCCCTAATGGTTTCTACCTTTTCGATCCAGTCTTGTATAGTAGGGGGATTGTGTTTTTTTTTTCCAGAATGTTGGGATCAGTTGATTTGCAACCATAATAAGATGTAGAAATAGTGGTACTTTTGCCATTTGTATGTCATTTGGGGGTAGTAGAAATAGAAAGGTGTCTGGTTTTAGAGGGATGTTCACCTCTAGGAGAGCCTGGATTATGCTGGAAATTCTTATCCAGTAGTTCTGTATCTCTGGGCACGTCAACCATATGTGTGCCGAGGTACCATTGGGATGGTGGCATCTCCAGCATTGGGTGAACGAGTGTGGGAACAGAGACCGGAGTTATGCTGGCGTGCAGTGCCATCGTACAATTTGTTTATAGCTACTCTCTTGTGCCACTGTATTTCGTGAGGAGTAGTGAACTTGTCAGAAAATTTTACGCCATTGTTCTGGCGTTAAGGAGAGGTTTAATTCCCTTTCCCAACTTGACGTAAAGGCTGGTAGGTGTTTCGTCTGTGCGGAAAGTAGCACGTACATTGTGGAGATAAGTTTCTTTTTGATGGCTTGAGCGACACACTGTCGCTCAAAGTTTGTGTAGTCCCGAGGTCCCCCCTGGGCTTGTGTAGTCCCGAGGCCCTGACTTGATGAAGTGCAACATTTGGTTGTATTGAAGTTTTTGTAGTATGGAGTGAGTTTCCTTGGGTAGGAGAGTTAGTAAAGGCTTCACCACAGAGTCATCAAAAGTCCTACAGTCATGTAAGGGGATATACGATAGTCTTTATTTGTCGTGCCGTCTTCCCCAGGTTCAAATAGGTGGTTATGTCTTATCCGGTACAAGGGGGAGGGATATGGTGATATCGAGGGATGCACCGAAATTAAAATTCTGGGCCTAAACCGAAAATTCAGGATGCCCTTGGTCGAAAACCGAAAAATACTTTTTTCCCCAAATGATTTAAAAAAAAAAAAATGTTTTTCCTATAACTTTATTATTAGATGTTTTAATTAATTTAATCTAATATGAATGATCGTTTTCTACCGCTGAGTAAAGCGATTTTATGCCTGGTTTGCCGGGAGCCGGATTTTTGACGGGCAGACAAATTGGACATAAAGTATTGGGACATACCTCTTCATTACTAAATTCAGGTGTTTCAATCAGACCCATTGCCACAGGTGTATAAAATCTAGCACCTAGCCACACCGTCTGCATTTACACAAAAATAAAAATCTATGAATTCAAGCTTGGTACTGTGATAGGATGCCATCTTTGCAATAAGTTAGTTTTAATTTCATCCCAGCTAGATATTCCACGGGCAACTGTAAGTGGTATTACTGGAAAGTGGAAGCATTTATGAACTCCAGAAACACAGCCATTAAGCTGAAGAGAACGTCAATGAGCGTAGTCACAGGGTGCTGAGGCATAAAACTTGCCAACACTCTGCTGACTCCATAGCTGAAGAGTTCCAAACTTTCACTGGCATTAATATAAGTACAAAAACTGTGTGGCGGGAGCTTCATGGAATGATCAGCTGCACACAAGCCGCACATCACCAGGTACAATGGCAAGTGTTGGATCGAATGGTGTAAAGCATGCCTCCATTGGACTCTGAAGCAGTGGAAACATGTTCTGTGAAGTGACAAATTACGCTTCTCTGTTTGGCAGTCTGATGGGCAAGTCTGGGTTTGGCAGATGCCAGGTGAACGTTATACTAAGGTACGTGGTCAACATTACCTCCCTGTCTACGCTGTGCCAGCTGTAAAGTTTGGTGGGGAGGAATAATGGTATACGGCTGGTATAGGCCCGTTACTTCCAGTGAGGAAAATCTTAATTATGCAGTATACCAAAACATTTTGGATAATACCATGCTTCTAACTTTGTGGGTACAGTTTGGGGAAGGCCCTTTTCTTTACCAGCATGACTGTGCCCCAGTGCACAAAGTAAGGTCCAAGACATGGCTGGTTGAGTTTGGTGTAGAAAAACTTGACTGGCCCGCACAGAACCCGGAACCTTAACCCCATCGAAAACCTTTGCGATGAACTGCAATGTAGATTGCAAGCCAGGCCTTCTCATTTAAAAGGCAGTGCCTGACCGCACAAACGCTCTACTGGATGGATAGACAAACATTCCCACAGAAACACTCCAATTTTGTGAAAAGCCTTTTCAAATGAGTGGAAACTGTTATAGCTGCAATGCGGAAGGCCCATTTACATATGAAGGTCTATGTATTTAGAATGTGATGTTGAAAGTACCTGCTGTAGTAATGGTCAGGTGTAACAACATTTTGTCCATATAATGTATCTTTGATCAGTACCCAAACAGGAAGTGAATGATCATTAAAATAACCTCTCAAATGAGCGGATCATGACTCCTCTCATAAAAGCACTGATCAATATTGCATATAGTTATTATCTCAATGTCATGGCCAACAGGTTAAAATACTGCTTATCGTTGTCTGGAATTACCAACTTTTGCCCAAAATAGCCATTCAAGAAAAATCCTCCGCTATACTTCCAGCTTGTATTAAACATCTGACATTCCTAGTGTAGCAAATTTTTAGAAGCATGTTTCCGGTTATACATCTATATTAAGCAATGTGTGAAAATATAAGAATGTGAAATTTTAAAATAAAATATAGCAAAAAAAAAAAAAGGATTTCCAAAGCACATTTTCAGTGGGGTGGTCAAAGGACTGGAAGTATGATGCAGATCATTTATGGATGACTCGTACAGAATTGACACAACTATATTTACAGTTATCCATGCAGAGAGTCTCAAACATAATTTAGATGGGAATCAAACTCAGACAGGCTTCAGATAAGTGGCGAGCGACAGAAATTGGAGATCACTGAACCACGATATTCTGCTCCTGTGAACCATACGCAGTATCAATAAGTCAGCCTCTTACACTTTATTATTTGATAACAAATGACAAGCCATGGTTCTAGGTGAAGTCATTAAGCTAAATTGATGATGTCATTTGTGATGTAATGACAAAGCCCTTTTAATAATAATTACGGCCGCCCATGTTACCCATAAAAATGTTCTTCTGAAGAATGGCTTCATTACACAAGACGCACACCCACATGAAACAACTCAGACGGTGATTACAACATAACAGACATATATTTAAAATAATATAACAAATATACAGATGCTGTGTCGGGCAAACAAAATTAAAACCCAGGAAGTGATTGAGTTCAAAGAGAATGCAGTGTTCTTTATTTTACAACTTCAAAAATGTCAGCAAAATGTAATTAATACAAAATAGGGTCATTAGCTTTTATGACTGCAGAGTTTTCTAATCAATTCTTACCCATGATTTTGACTAATACAATATAATATTCACAAAGTGATTGATTGATAATATCAATAAGACTCAGCCAAGTAAGAATGGATGCAAGGTCATACACTGAGCAAGAAAGATAGAGTGGGTTTGCAGAACAAAACAAACGAAACAAAAAATAAGTATGATAAGCACACACAAAAAAAAAAAATCAATGCAATTTTCTAACTAAAACTTCATAATAATATTTTGCCATTAATAGTTAAGGGAAGCTAAATTAGGAATACTTAGGGTCCATTTTCTACAGAATAGCTTTTATTTATGGGTAATAAATCTCATCTTTATGAAAAGAAAATGCAGGATAAACAATTTGGTAATGCATGGGTGGACGTAAGATCAGTAGACTTTATAAAGAAGGCAATGCAGATACTTTTTTTTAGCACAGCTTAACACTAATAACTGGCTTCATAATTGTGCCTTTTTTGCAATTTACATTTTCCAGATAGAATGATTTGAAGAAGCACTATTTTACAGAAAACTGTATATACTAACAAGGCAAGGATGACTGCTCTGGAGCATAACTGATAAACTGTCAGTAGGTTATTTACAGAAATGTATTTACCGTATATACTCGAGTATAAGCCGACCCGAATATAAGCCGAGGCCCCTAATGTTACCCCAAAAAACTGGGAAAACGTATTGACTCGAGTATAAGACTAGGGTGGGAAATGCAGCAGCTACTGGTAAATTTCTAAATAAAATTAGATCCTAAAAAAATGATATTAATTGAATATTTATTTACAGTGTGTGTATATAATGAATGCAGTGTGTGCGGATGAATGCAGTGTGTGCGGATGAGTGCAGTGCGTGTGTATGAGTGCAGTGCGTGTGTATGAGTGCAGTGCGTGTGTATGAGTGCAGTGCGTGTGTATGAGTGCAGTGTGCAGTGTGTATGAGTGCAGTGTGCAGTGTGTATGAGTGCAGTGCGCGTATGAGTGCAGTGTGTGTGTGTGTGTATGAGTGCAGTGTGTATGAGTGCAGTGTGTGTGCGTATATATTAATTGAATATTTATTTCCAGTGTGTGTATATAATGAATGCAGTGTGTGTGTATGAGTGCAGTGTGTATGAGTGCAGTGTGTGTGTGTGTGTGAGTGCAGTGTGTGTGTGTGTGTGTGTGTGAGTGCAGTGTGTGTATATGAATGAAGTGTGAGTGTGTGATGCAGTGTGTGTTTGTGTATGTGTTGGTGGGGGTGGGCATTTGATATATTATTAATTATTTTTATTTTTTTATTTTTTATTTTTATTATTTATTATTTAATTATTATTATTATTTTTAATTATCTTTTTTTTTTCGTCCCCCCTCCCTGCTTGCTAGCTGGCCAGGGAGGGGGGCTCCTTCCCTGGTGGTCCAGTGTCATTGGTATTACAGTGGTGGGAGACGGGTGCTGGCAGAGCTGTACTTACCTTTCCTGCAGCTCCTGTCAGCTCTCTCCTCCTCCGCGCGGTCTGTGCAGCTCCCTCGGTCAGCTCCCAGTGTAAGTCTCGCGAGAGCCGCGGCTCTCGCGAGACTTACACTGGGAGCTGACCGAGGTGCTGAACGGACGGCGCGGAGGAGGAGAGAGCTGACAGGAGCTGCAGGAAAGGTAAGTACAGCTCTGCCAGCCCCCCTCTCCCCCGGTCTGTATTATGGCAA
Source organism: Pelobates fuscus (assembly GCF_036172605.1). Lineage (NCBI taxonomy): Eukaryota > Metazoa > Chordata > Amphibia > Anura > Pelobatidae > Pelobates > Pelobates fuscus. The sequence goes on along the minus strand of NC_086321.1, from coordinate 21,254,445 downwards.
TGCAAATTGCCATAATACAGACTCTGACTCGAGTATAAGCCGAGTTGGGGTTTTTCAGCTCAAAAAATGTGCTGAAAAACTCGGCTTATACTCGAGTATATACGGTACTATTTGGAAAATCAGTTTCAACCCCAGGAGTGTCAGAATAGGGATCACAAAGCACTTGAAATCAGGGCATTCAAATTTAAAAAGAATAGAACTGTAAAGGACAGTTATGGGGAATGGATATTGGCCAACAACCAAGGACATGTATTTTCGGAGCCTGCCTAGCAGTTTGGATTTTGCCTTTATTAAGGTTATCTCCGGCGAATTTTTCCAGATCAGCTTTTTTTGCCTCGGTTGTGCAATTTAACTTTTTCAATATCCAAGACCCTAAGCCTGGCCCCAATCTGAAATAATTTTGTTTCAGGACAATTAGACTATCACATTTAGTCCCTTGGATAAGTGGATTAAAAAAAAAAATCCCACGTTTGTGAATTAACCCGGACTAAAAGCAATAGGCGAATATGGAAATTCTTTAAGGATTACCAAAACGTGATTTTTTTTTGAGAGAGAAAAGTTCAGATTGGGACCGAAACACCGACAATGGATTAAATACAAAATAAGTGTAGACAGCTTATTGTATTTGTTCTAGCCTAGCATCTCTAAAGAGATGCAAATTGGCCAGGGTGGTGTTTGGCTCTGCCCCCTGATTGAGATCATCAGAATTGATGATCTTAGCCAATCCAACAATTTCCGATGGGAAAGGATTGTGACATCAATTCTGATGTCAGTCATGGATGTCAGCCAAGGAGGCGGATTGAGAGCGGAGCCAGCACTGGCAGGAAATAAGGTGAGTTTTCTAGTTAGTGAGACGGGGCAAGGGGCGAACATGGTTTTTTTAACAATGTAGGGTCAGAAATACACATTTGAAAAGTCTATTAAGTGCGTCCCATACATGTCCCAAAGTTATGTTAGCACCATGGCATTGAGTCATTAAGTGTGAATCCCTTGCATATTATATACACATACATATATACACACACATAAACACACATACAGGGATTCAAATGTAAAGTCCTATGCTACTAGCCAGGCCTTAGAAGTTAACCGTCATTGCAAGTCATAGTATGCTCACCAGAGGTGATTTTCTACTAGGCAGGGCTAAATTTTCATTCAGCAATAGCTAGTGGAAATTGTAATATTTAATCCATATCTCCATCTATATCTAATAACCCGACCTAAGTGCAAAGCTAAAGTTCTGTAACTGGGGTTTAAGGTCTGAGTGACTGCCACTAGATAGGTTACTAGACAGCAATGTAAACACTGCCTTTTCTCTGCAAACACTACATTAAACTGTAAAGCTTTAAATTTATCATTCATTTTCAATGTACCTTATATGACATTTGTTATGTTACTATTTCTGTAATTGCACAATGAGAGGACAGTAAGAATTTCAAACTACATCACAAATTTTTTTATGTACATAAGTAATGTATCATTAAATAGTTTCTCTTTTAATATTTATGCATAATATTTTTAGGTTGAGGGGATAAAAGGTTGGGTAAATGGTTTGATTCTTTTGACATTTGCATTATGACTATATCAATTTCTGAGTGCACCAGTACTTTATTATCCATTGATTTTTACATTTATATATTGAACCAGTCTAGACAAAGGCTATTCTTATCTACGGACAAAAGAAAGTGGTAGGTACAATGCACCAAAGGAAAAAAAATTATAGTGTTAGAACTTGCATTTTAAATACAGCACCTAGTACAGAGTTATTTTCCAGAAACAAGTCTACCGAAGTATAGACTGGCCTGCTGTTATGCAACCATAACAAGGTTCAGAGTAAGAGAAAAGTGGAATGATATGTATAAACTAAAGGAATGAACAGTAAAGTGGGTTTACCAATCATGTATGTGATGGTAAAGAGTAGACTCAAGGCAAGTCTATGATTAAATACCTATTTAAGTTTCCAAAACACCATAAAACCTGTACATTGGGGGCACTGTTTTACCCGTGAGACATCGCTGAAAAAGTCTTAATTTCTCATTTTTATTTATATTTTATTCATATTAAATAATGTTTAATATACAAATATTTGATGTGACATGACAGCTTATTAGCACACAAGAATTAATACTATTTTTGTAACAAAGTGTGACAAGTTAGGCAGTTAAGGAACACTAATTAAAAAAAAATGGCAATTGAGTACCAACAATCTTTATAACTTTATGTGGGTAAAATGCACTAATACAATAAGTAGGTTTCAAAACGTCCACTTGGCAACTAACATTTGGCAAGGGAACATTCAGCCCAGGCAATCGAAATGTAATCCTGTGTGTGTACCATGGATTGTACAGACTTGCATTGTGGAGTCACTTTTAGGTTAGTCTAGTATCAAAGAACTTGAAATTCTGAGCCTTGCAATAAACACATTCTCCAACCAAAAAAAAAAACCCAAAACATTTGCACATCTTAATTTGCCACTATACGGAAAAATATCTCCTGGAGGGTTTCTGTGAAATAAAATAATGACCCCAATAAGGGACAGGCCCACCTAAGCACACCAGCTCCATTTAAATGATTGTTTCATGTAGATTATCTGCAGTCAATCATTCTACCTGTAAAAAGTTCTATGCACCATCCACCTACATTTAAAGATGGACAAGCAGTTTACTCTAAATCAAAGTTTTCTTGTCACTCTTAAATTCTAACAGTCAAATAACTTGAACCTCTCCATCGTCACGGTTTACAACAAATTTTAGAATAACGAGAGTCAAGTCTTTGGAAGAAACAAAAAGTGTGCATATTCTTGAGAAAAGCAGGACAGTATTACAAACAGTGCAGTAATTGTGAATTTTATTTATAAAAGGAGTTCTATATGGTTTGAATTATCATTACAGAGAACCTTCTATAAAGTGAAGAACATCTTGCCAGCTGAATAGGAAACACATGCAGAAATAAAATTCATTAGGGAACACCTCCAGCAAAAAGGCTTGGACCTGATTTGCTTCTTGTTGACAGGACGGAAATTTTCCTTAGAGGTAAGGTTGTGGGGACGAGTTAAATAAACATAGATTAAGGCGCGTTAAGCCTTTCTTTACCACATTACCAAATAGTAAACATTCTGCACTAAAGCCACACAAAGTACACATCACATGCCAGATCAGAATCTAAACATTTCTAAAAAAAACAATGCACGGACCGCACTGACAAAACATTAACTGCAAAGTACAGAGCAGTACTGGCGACTGCAAGTCACTTTTTAACTTGGCAAAAGGAGTCACATTTTAAACCTATACGTATTCTAAAACAGAATACGGGAAAAATAAAAAAAATACAAATAAATAACAGGACTGGAGAGTAATCCACAAGTGAGTTGTAGAAAGTGGCCGACCAAATTTGAAAATTAGGGACTTTATAGTTCTAACAGCGCTAACACTTTCACAGCAAGCCCTGGTGATCAGCACACAGAATGCCGCCTCATAGTAATGACGTGCCCCATACAGGTACTAGTATAAAACTGTTAAAAGCCAGAGAGAGGGAGACAGACAGGGTTTACATACATTGGTAGCAATCAGTTTGGCGACAGTGTAAAGCAGAACTTAATCCGTCTGGGATAGTGAAGTCTCCCACCAGGTGCAACTGCAGTAGTTAGAAGCCGGCTCTCTGTGGAATCCTGTGCATTGCTCTGACACAAGATGTCATACGGTCCCGAACGTCAGAGTAAAACTCACTAAGGGCTGAAAGACAGAACTCTTAGGTGATGTGCAGCTATGTATAAGAAATATAAAAAACCCAGACAAAAGAAATTCCTTTAAAACTAATGTTGCTCTTACCGATTATTATTATTGGTATTTATATAACGCCAACTAATTCTGCAGCGCTTCACAATATTATGAAAGGAGGAAATTTACAATAAATGAGACAATTACACAGTGACACAGGAACAATAGGTAGATAAGGACCAAACAAGGTGGAAAAGTAGCAGAGCTGGAGGTGAGAGTGGAGTGTGGCTCTTTAGGAGAGAGCAAGAGACAGATTGTGGTAAGTATAGATAAGTTACTCTGGGAGTCCAGAAGCATTTCTGAACAGGTGTCTTTTGAGGGACTTCTTAAACAATTGAAGAATAGGGGTAGGCAGGCTGTTCCAAAACAAGGGAGCCGTCCGCAAGCGCGGACAGGAGAAGGTCACCGGCAGAGGGGACAGACTGAGAAGGGGCATATCTATGAATCATGGAAGAAATGTAAGAGGGCTAGAGCTTTATAGGCAAGGGTTAGTATTTTGAAAGGACACCTATATGATACAGGAAGCCTGTGTAAGGATCAACAGAGAGGCAAGGTATGGGAGGAACGACGGGTGAGAAAGATCAGCCTGGCTGCAGCATTCGTTGCCAATTGTAGCGGGACAGTTCGGATTTCGGGGAGACCAACTAGGAGAGAATTACTGTAAGCCATGCAAGAGATTACCAGAGCATGAACAAGCTCTTTGGCAGAATCTTGCGTGTGAAAGGGGCGGATGCAGGTGCTATTTTTAAGGTGGAATCAACAGGTTTTAGCAATATACTGGATATGTAGGGCAAAGGAGGAGGATCAGCATTATGAATGGGAAAAACAAAAGGCTCAGTTTTAAAGAGATTGAGTTTCAGAAAGCGGGAGGACATCCAATCATAAATTGAAGAAAGGCAAGCAGTGACACATTGCAGGACCGCGGGGGACAGATCAGGGGAGGAGAGATATATCTGGGTGTCGTCGGCATACAGATGGTAGCAGAATCCAAAGGAGTTAATGAGTTTGCCAAGAGAGGCAGTATAAAGAAAGAGAGAACAGAAGGGGACCAAGAACAGATCCTTGGGGGACTCCAGCCGAGACAGGGCGAGAGGAGGAGGTGTCATTGCAAAAGGAGACACTGAATGAACGTTGGGAGAGATAAAAGGAGAACCACGAGAGGACAGTGTCACAGAGGCAGAGGGATTGAAGAGTTTGGAGAAGCAGGACATGATTAACAGTGTCAAAGGCAGCAGAGAGGTCAAGAAGAATTGGTATGGAGTAGTGGTCTTTGGATTTAGCTGCGATTAGGTCATTTGTAACTTTAATAAGGGACAAAACCAGATGAAAGAGAACAGTTAAGAATGTGTGTTAAGGATGGTACAAGACAAGGGGACAGAGATCCGAGAAGGTGGGAAGGTACTGGATCAAGCGAATAGGTGGTGGGACGAGAGGAGAGGAAAAGCGAAGCCACCTCCTGTTCTGTAGCTGGGGAGAAGGCCTCTAGGGTAGGAAGGCACGGTCCATGAGAGGTTGCAAGAGGGAGGAGCAAAGTTTCCAAGACAACACACATTTTAGTAATAAAGACATAATAATAAAGACATCCAAAAACTGGATCTTCGAAATATTTATGGTTCGCATGTTTTTAGCCCCTAATCTGTAAAATCTGTTTTGGAATGAAGGAGCCAGTGGAAACAAAGTAGATCTTAAAAATCTCTGTTTGTGATGGGATAGGGAACACGGGATTTACATGTAACTGTATGTACATAAAGCAGAAAACAGAGGTCATAAATATTACTGTGTCACACAGAATGCCAAAATAAAAGCCTTCTTTACAGCATACAAGCTTTAGACAGAAATGAAAATATCAACAATGCATTAAACTATTGAAATGAAGCAGTATGTTTACTTACCTCTACAGTTACAGTATTTACAGAACATGCAGGCACAGACGCTAACCTCCACATAGGTCAGTAGTGTATTACCTTCACAATCTTGAATATAGATTGTTTTACAAAAATTTTTTTTTTTAAATGTTTGGATGCATCGCCACATACTTATGTTGCCATGGCTATGACATACATATACAAGAGAACCTGTAGTGTGGCCCTTGTGATTTACTAGTACAGCGACCATTTTCCATTAGGCAAGTAAAGGCCAGGTTGGAGGATATATATCTGAGAGTAGGAAGAAAAAATAAAAACAAACAAAAACATATTGATATACTCTGCAACCTGAATAGAATGGCTAACTGGAAATGTATCAGAAAAGATTAGCAGAAATTAAATGAGAGTTTAGAAAAATGTAAATTGTAGAGCAACATTAGACCACTATCCTCAAAAATGGAATAAGGTATATGGTGGCCTGTCAAAAATAAACCAAGCTGTGAAACAGTAAACAAAACGATGATGGGGCTTATGTTAATGCGTAGCCTGCAATACATTGCTGCAGTGCGCTGGGAAGATCTGAGAAGTAGTTTGGGCAATCTTCATAGAAACCGGAGCAATCTCCATGGAAACCAAGGCATGGCGGAGAAACACACCATTGCTTTCCGTGTCAATTGTGTACATTTCAAAATTAGCTTTAAACTTTTTGGGGGCATTTACAACACATAAATATGTGTGCGTTTTGTCTGGGGTATGTAGGTATGCTCAAACAATACTATGTGTTTGTTTTTGACAAGAATATTCAAAGTGTAACTTTTTAAAGTAAAAAAAAAACAAAAAAGTTACATTTAGTGAAATCCCACACATATAAATTAACTATAAAAAGCCCACAAAGAAGATAACAGATATTTTAATATTAAAAATGGAGTTAAAGAAGCTTTATATTTCACCAGCACTAGGTGGACAAGTCATACCTAGGGGGAGCCAAATTGCACCTCACGCCTGTTTTTAGTATAATGTTTTATACTAAATTGGAAAAGAATACTCTAGATTGCTCATCTACAAAGCCTTAATACAGCTTTCCACAAAAAACGTTTAGTCCCCTACTGGCTGCAAAATCCGCACAAGATGAGGAGAACAGGGATGTCGTGAATTTACAATTTAAACTAAAATCGTTTCCTAGGCTTCTTTTCGAAGAGAGCAATTGTTGCATTTAGAAGATACAATGATTACAATAAGCCGATTACAAGAGAAAAATAAAAACATTTAAAAATGTGTATATACATATAAAAAAAATGTTAAAGCAGGAATGCATGAAGCCGTATTTCCAATCATGGAGTGGTCAGTGAAATTGCTGTATATGCTTATTTACAAGACAAGAAAATATAAAAAGTTGGCTTTTTTTCTATTTAAAGAATCCATAAAAGAAGTGTTGTCCCTCGTCAGGATTTGGTTACTTTCAGAAGGCTCCCAGAGTAACTCCTTTCTACTACAATCTCTAGACAGACAGACCTGCACTCTAGAGTACTATCAGAATAACTAGGAGCTGATACTGGCAAGCAATACATCCCAATATACTCCAACACGGATCTGATCATTGTTACCTCTATAATACTTAGTCAGACAGCATAGACAAGAGGGAAATTCAAACCAGCATTCTCTAGTTCCTTGCTTTGCTACATAATCTATCTTTCCAAGATAATAAACCCGCAAGAATGTTTCATAGTCTCTAATCTTTGGGCTCTCGTTACATTATCGATGCAGACTCGTTTCATATACTATACTTTCTGTAAAATACTCCAAATGACCTTGGGAAAAACAGGCCTTCACAGGTTGTATTGATTCGAAGCACCATAACCACTGTGCTGATTTTAAGTGATCATGGTGCCTGGAGTCTGTATGTGCAGCATTTTGCTATAAAACATTGCACATACAGAGTTTAACCCTCTGCTATCTGAGGTGTAACGCTGTCTCTGGCTGCATCATTGGGACATCAGCCAAAAAAAAAAGACTTCTAACAATCGAGGGAGGGAGGAAAAGGGCTATTGTCACATTAAGGATTACTCTACCCAAAATCAGCCTTTTGCAGTGCCCAGTGCTCCATGTGTGTCCTGAAATAAACTGCAGGTACAAACTCCAGCAGAATTTCACACAGTCCTCCACATATAATACATAACATGACCGCTATAGGCATCCAAAGATCGCAACCTTCTCAGCCACACTGATCACGTGGACTTTACACCTCGACATTGTTAATATCAGTTCTGTCCAATGTGGAGAACTGTGATATACTGAGAGCTCTGGGATAACCCACCCCCAGCACTCTTAGCCTATCACAGCAGATCATAGGTGGGGCTAAGGAGGGGTCACTGTCTGGATGCAGGGGAGAGCCCCCATTTTGTTAAGAACTCTCTCAACAGTTTGACAACTCAGAGTCTCTATGCATTATAATCACTGAGCTGTAATACATGTATCTATACAGTGATGGTGCAGTGCGCTCCCTTAATAAAGATTTGATGAATCACATAGATCGCTTCTATTAATGTTAATCAGAGCATGGACAATGGGATCTTTAAGTAAACACATTTATGAAGTATGCAATAACTGAGGTTATTCCAATAGATTCAGGATGGGCAAAGAAATAGCATGCCAAACAGAGAGTGCATATAAAAGAGAGCTATAAAGAGTGTGATGTAACAAACTAAGCGATCTACCTCCTTATTGGCCAACAGTATAGACGTTTGAAGAGCTCTGACCGATATAAAAAAAGCACTATGGGATCTAACAAAACTTAACAGAATCTAATGTTTTTCCTCTGGCTTGTATTATGAAAATGGGTGGCATAGCTAATGGAGTGGAGAATGCTGCCAAATTTCTTTAATTTATAAGCAAAACTGTTCTGAACGTGGAGAATAAAGTAACATGAATAGGGGACTGAAAACATGTCAAATCCAATTAGGCACGCAGTTTTGGTGCCCAAAGCGTTTCTTTAAGCGAAGTTCCATTTCAGTTGCCAAGTTAATTTACCCACAATCCAGACATCAAAAGAACCAAACAGCAAGGCAAGCTGTAGACATCATGGACAGAAGAAAACAAAATGGCGGCACCCGGATACTGAGAATCCATTACAAAAAAAGATAAAATTGACAGAACGGCAAAGGGGAGCACAATCATAACGATGCAAGGAGAGGAAAACAAACGGGTGAGGAATCCACTTTTAAAGGAACAGGCAAAGCACCATGACCACTACAGCGCACTGTTGTGTTGATGGTGCCAGCCGTAAGTAGGTAGTCAAACTGTTTAGGAATGGTTTGACTTCTTACTTGGGATCTGCCTGCACTGCTCCCAGCCCCTCAAAGAGCTCGGGAGAACAAACAGAAGGTCCAAGCAAGAGAGCAGCGCAAAAGAGGAGAGGCGGGGAGCGATGTTCAGCCAACTCGAGCTAAGACATCAAACTGTTTTAAAACGGTGTGACTACTTACAGATTAGGAGCGCCAGGTCACTTCTGGCACCATAGCCACTACAGCATGCTGTAGTGGTTATTGTGTTTCAAATATTTCTCTAAGTGCAGGAGTACCTGAGAAGAAGAAGGGGAAATTAAAAAAATAAAGCATTTTTTAGAGGCTCGTTTATTTTATCCATTAACAGCAACTCTATTGACAACACTAAACATCAAATAACAAATCCACTATACAAATAATTCCATTTCCTTCAGCACTGCTCTTGGTAGTGGATAATATATCCACTTTGGGGCAAGAATTGCACAAACTCTTCTAAAATCTGTGTGCAAGAAACAAAATAGCCATTTGTGTCAAATCATTGTTAATGCTCATTTCTAAAAAAAAAAAAAAAACATTCTGATAATTGAAATTGATTTTGTGTACAATGTGCACTTGTCTAGTTGATCTATTATTGGGATGTTATAAGAAGATGATTCAGATCGCAAATAAAACAATTAACTCCATTAATGAGTAAGGGGTAAAGAATGCATTAAAGCAATTGCTTTACAGACGCATTATTATTTCATGAAAAGGAAATGTTATGTGTGTACATTTGCAAACACAACACAAACTTTCAATAACAGCTACAATAAGAGAACAAATCAGCGCACTGCCAGTATCCCTCATAAGGGATGAGTTTGTTCCAGGGCAAGGATAAAGCCAAGTGTAAATTTCAAAATACAAACCTAGAATTAAAAAAAATAAAAAGTGGAGGGCAAAGTACAACCCCCCCTCCCCCTCCCCCTCCCCACTTATAACTTCTTAGTCAGAGAAACTTTTTATTGAGATCATCCCACACAGGGAGAAAGTCCCAATATTGGTGCAGTAAAATCCAAAAAAGGTTTTGTTTTAAAAAAAAAAAAAAAAAAAACTCAAATCAACTGTAGCATTTGGTTCAGAAAAACTCAAATTATTGGAGTACTGAAATTCATGTGATCTTTACAGACTCTATTAGCACATGTAGAATTAAACAGACTAATATTAGTGACGCTATTAAATGTATAAGGTACATGTACACATATTCAGATAGATTTATCTTGATTTAGTAGGCAAATAAATACTTGATACTATACTGCCATCTACAGGTAGATCACAAAAAAGAAGAATCATCAAAGAACCTAAACAGATATACCATAATAAAAAAGGAGACTACACTTATAGTTAGCAAGCAAGGTTTGTATATACATTTTAGCTTTGTTAGAGGACAAAGTGGCATAAATCGTACAACATTACAATATTTATTACATTTTAAAGGGACACTATAATCACCAAAAGAATGTTAGCTATAGGGTCCAGTGGGCGACCACCCGGGGAGTTGTGCAGGCGGGCGGCAAACTAAGGGATTATGGAGGTGAGCAGCATGCTGGAGGGTCGTGTTGTGGAGGTGGGCGGCATGCTGGATTATCGTGGAGGCGAGCAGCATGCCGGAGGGTCATGTTGTGGAGGTGGGCAGCATGCTGGATTATCGTGAAGGCAGGGTTAAACCCACCTCTCGAGGCTCTTCTGCTGCACTGACCTTGATCACGTGACGGGACATCTCATATGACAGCATTGAAAATATCCTATGAGAAGCTGTGCATCAGGTCCCAAATGGAGTATTGGATTGGACCATTGGCCATGCACTTCCAAGCAGACCATTTGCACTTTGAGCCCAAATTAACATTTAAACTACAAAATGTATTTTCTAAACTGCTAAATTCCTGCTCCAATAATGCTTCCCATGATTTTCCTGCCATGTATTGCATTTAAAGAATTCAGAGAATTGTAGGCAATTAATATCTGGGGAGGGGCAGAGTTTTAGATCCCTGCAGTAGTACTTCATTATCCAAATATTTATGAATCTACCTGCATGCCTTGCGGTGAGTTGTGAATCTTTTTGATGCAATCTCTCAAATGCAGTCGGTGTACAGTATGTTCTATTAAACATAAATATGTGCTATTAAAAATTATATATATATATATACACACACACACATACACATACACATACTTTCTCGCCCTATATAACCCCTACAAGGAATATCTCACATACCTGACATCAATTCGAGAAGTTGCCCTCCCATCACTCCCGCCATTTTTAAACATAATTCTAGAACACACATACGGATTTCCTGTTAGACAGAGTAAGCAACTACCTACAGGCACATGTCTGGTGGGGGCGACTAATCTGAATTCCCTATCTCCTGTCATTTTAGAGCGCTGTTTGTAGTCAGGAGAACAGCCAGAGTTCCCTGTCACACCCATACAGTCCAGCTAGATATAGTTGTGGGTGCTATAGCTCTAAATATGGCCCTCTGCTGGCTCCTCTCTAGTACTTTGTGATGTAACATGCACAGTGTGAGCCACATGGGGGTAGTGCTTAGAGCTCCTAAAAGCAAAATACTATATGTACACACACTTTTTAGTTTGGGGAGATACATGGAGGTACTTGGGAATACGGTGATTACAGGCACACAATATGTAAATCCGGACACACGCACACTTTTTCCCCCAACTCAGCTATTCTGGTATTAAACTATAAATTCACTTTGATTTTCTAACAATTCACTTTAATAGTTAAACCTGTAACGCTTCTTCACCTTTCCTCTGCTTTTAGCACTGTTGAAAAACCAACAACTTATCTCCCTTCTGACCATAATCCCGTTCTGTTCTTGATTCAAGGACCACAATAGGGTCAGGAACACAAACATGAATTCCCGCCTGGCCCCCTCATGTCTCCCTAAAAATAGTAAAACTTACTTGTATTCAAGTCTGCAGATTTTGTCCGTTTCTTTTAGACCTGCCCACTGCCTGCTGACATCACCAGAAGTGGTAGCCTGGTCAAATCACAATGCTTCCCCAAAAGGATTGTCTAAGACTGACAAAGAGGCAGAGCCAGCATGATTCAAACACAGCCCTGGCCAATCAGCATCTCCTCCTAGAGATTAATTAAATCAATGAATCTCTATGAGGAAAGTGCAGTGTCTGCATGCAGAGGGTGGAGATACTGAATGTTTGGATGCATTTTAGGCAGCCATGACCCAGGAAGGATCTCTAACAGCCATCTGAGGAGTGGCCAGTGAAATTATCACTAGGCTGTAATATAAACACTGCATTTTCTCTGAAAAGACCGTGCTTACAGCAAAAAGCATGAAGGTAATGATTTTACTCACCAGAACAAATTTAATAAGCTGTAGTTGTTCTGGTGACTATAGTGTCCCTTTCATGCTGCCTGCGTCTGTTCTCTGCTCGTACTTGCTCTCATGTTCTAGACTGCACAATTCCTATGGAGTTCCCTTTCTTCACTCTATTAAACTCCCACCCAGTCTCCATTGCTTCATAAAATGTTTTTTAAAAATACCTAAAAACTCACTTCGAGAAAGCACATCAATTAAACTGTTAACACCCTTCCATCTCTCTCTTTTCTCACACTAACCTGCTTTACTATCTCTTCTACAACTGTATCAAGATCTCCTTGTACCATAAATTCTCAATCCCCAGCAATCAACGTTTATGGAGTCTGAAATACATTTTACCTTTTCTGTTATTATATCCGACTACCCTTGGAATGTACGTTCATTTAACCTCTCCACCTACTGTTCCCGTACGTCCAACTTGTCTGGTCGCAACTACCTGTTTGTTGGTCCACCTACTGTACAGAACTTTAGAATATGTTGGCACTTTACAAACAAAGTTGTCCCCTCTCCCTTTAGCTATGACTTTCAAAAAGACCATCTTGGGGCAAACAATATGGGCTACATTAAAAACTACAGTCACCTGTATCATGAGAGTCGGAACGCTATGAATGACCAGTAATTTATTAATTAATTTAAGGATTTTTTTTGTTTTCATATATGATACTCCTAATCCCTAGTATTAAAATATTAAGCAATGACACTATAACTGCAAAATTTATAAGTGAGATTGTTTTTTTTAGTGTTCATTAAAATATCTAATTTCAACAAGCTTCGTGCATGTTCTCTAAGAGAAAAAAAGACAAACTGCACATTTCAACAAGATCAAAGCCATAGACAGCCAATACAATAAAGTGAGACTGTTAACGCCAATTGTACCCAACGCGTTGCTTCATAATTCTGACTCTGAAAGAGTTAAGCAGCAATTGACATCTGTGAATCCAGACACCACTTACTAATTTGTTTTCTTGCATATAAATTCTCTGCAGTTTTGGACTTCCTTTGGCAATGGTTATCAGTCCTTCGTCAGAGATCTCGTAGCACTGGCCAAAATGAACATCTTTCAATTCTCTGCACTTAGTGCCCAGCTGTGAAAAATTATGACATTACCATCAGCATAAAGTTGTATTAACCAATGTAAATTTAAGCAGTTTTCTGAAATGTCATTTCTTAACATACACTATATGTTCAAAGGTATGTGGACAGCCCTACTAATTATTGAGTTCAGGTGTTTCATCTATTAATAGGTGAATATCCAGCATATAGCCATAAAATATAAACAGACAGACATTGAATCACACTGAAGAACTCATGCTTTCCTATGGGGTTTTTCAAGACACTGGACACAAAGTGTTAGGACTTAAACTCTGTGGAACTGCATGAAGTGCCTCTAGTGGCTATTTGGTAGACAGCCACTAGAGGAAGTCTCTACAGTGTTTTACAATTTAGGGGCAGGGACACTGCACCCAGACAACTTCAATCAGATTAAGAGGTCTGGGTGCAGGGCTGGATTAACATAGGGGATGATGGAGCTAAAGCTTCTTTTTTTACATTTTTTGTTTTTTGGTTTTTTTACACCCTACTCTTAAGTTTTCCTCCTGACTGGTATTTTACTGGCACAGATGGTATTTGAGGCTGTCTGGCCGTGCCAGTATTGCAGTAATATCGCAATACAGATGCAGATATTTTTGTTCAGTATAAACAGAGATTACTCTGCAATACCAGCGCCGGCCAGTAGGGGTCAGTGTGTGTGGAGAGAGGTAGGGATAGGAAGCATATCTCTACTCACTGATCCGCGAGGGAGCAGCTACACAGCACAGAGAGATCAGACAGCAGCTCCCAGCCTGCAGAGACAGACTACAGTTCAGGGCAGTGAGGGATGAGGGGAAAGGCTGCAGGGAGACATTAGGACACTGAGACATGAAGGGACACTGGGAGACCTGGGGACACAGACACTTGGAGACACTGAAAAAACATGGGGACTCTGAGACACTAGGGGACACATGGGGACACTGGGAGACCTGGGGACACAGGCACTGTGAGACACATTGGGACACGGAGACACTAATGACACAGTGTCTCCATGTCTTCCAGTGTCCCCATGTCTCCCAGCCAGTGTCCCTAGTGTCTCAGTGTCCCCATGTCTCCCAGTGTCCTCTAGTCTCCCAGTGTTTGTGTTCCCATGTTTCTCAGTGTCCCTAGTGTCTTATTGTCCCAAAATGTCTGTGTCCCCATGTCTTTGTGTCCCTAGTGTCTGTGTCTCCATGTCTCCCAGTCAGGGCCGGCCTTTAGGCGCCCTGTGCAAAAAGTCTTCACGGCACCCCACCCCCCCAAGTTGCCTTATATATACACACACACACACACAGTCACACATGCTCGGTTACAGGCAGACAGTCACAAAGCCAAACACACAGTTAAAGGCACAGTTACAGGCACACAATCACGAACAGTTACAGGCACACAGTCACAAAAAGTCACACATACTCCTTTACAAGCAGACAGTCATACAGACTCGGTTACAGACATGCAGACACTCACGCTGATAGGCATACACAATGGCACAGCAACACACACAATTGGAGTCACACACACAGGCAGTCACACACACAGGCAGTCACACACACACAGGCAGTCACACACACACAGGCAGTCACACACACACAGGCAGGCAGGCACAAAGACAGACAGTCACACAAACAGGCAAACAGTCACACTCAGGCAGACACACACACAGACTTACCTCTTTCCATTATGGCTGGAAGGGAGAGTGGAAGCAGTTAGTTGTTGGGGAAGCAGGAACTCCTTCCTGCTTCCCTCTTCCTGTGCAGCAGTTACCAGGGACTTTGGGTAGGTATAAGCCCCGCGATAAGCCCCGCCACCTTGATTTTTTTATTGATTTTTTTGCTCCACTGTCACCCGGCCATGTGTGAGCTGTGTGGCCACAGGGCGCCCCCTGCTCCATGGCGCCCTGTGCGGCCGCACAGCTCGCACACTCCTAAGGCCATCCCTGCTCTCAGTATCCCCAAGTGTCCCCATGTCTCTCAGTGTCCCCATGTCTCTCAGTGTCCCCTAGTATCCTAGTGACACAGGACACACTGAGACATGGGGACACTGAGCAATGAGGACACAGACACTGGGAGACTAGTGGACTGGGTGGCATGGGGACACTGACAAATAGGGACATTGATGCCAGGCTGGCCTTCCAATTCTTTGGGCAGACATGCCCCCTTTTTGGGCATTTTCGCTCCTTTTAGCAGTTCTAGTCACGTGATTCGTGTCAGTGGCCCACCCTTTTACACCACCCATTGACTTCCTGCTTCACTGGACACTGCTGTTAGGGGAAATGGATTTACTTGAAAGATGAAAGCATTAGAGAGAGATTAGCATATTTTAAGAGAATCTGCGTTTTCTTATAGCTGCATCCTATGAGTTTCCCTCTGGCACCATCTCCACCAGATACATAACGCTTGAGAGGTATGACTGTTTTAGTGTTTTTGGTCGATAAGATTCTGTAATTAGGCCCCTCCTAATTCTCAGCACCAGGCCCTGGGCTCTTAATCTGGCCCTGTCTGGGTGCCAATAGTGTCCTAAAAATCAACATGTGCAATGCCAACTAGGGGCTGGAGTGGATGTAAAGCACACCACCATGGACTCTGGAGCAGTGGAAATGTGTTCTCCGGAAAAATTAATCATACTTCACTATCTAGCAGTATAAAGAAAGTATTTGAGAATGACGGATGCTAGGGGAATTCTATTTATCAGAATGTATAGTGTCTACTGTAAAGTTTGATGGAGCAGTGAGAATAGTCTGAGGCTGTTATTCAGGAACTGGATTAAGTCCAATATTTCCAGAGAAGCATCATCTTAAAAAAGGGACACACCAGGCACCATAACTAGTTCATTGCAATGAAGTTATGATTATGAGGAGGTCCTGTGCGTCATCTTAACATAAGAGATTAAACAGTTCATGAATTGTTTAACCTCAAAGTTTGCAAAACAGCACAGGATAGTTCTGCTATTAACTCACCATGCAAGTCCTGGCTTCAATCAGGAAGTCTCGAGTTGGGTGCTCCCAATACTCTCGTTAGCTCCCCATTGAGAAAAGTGAATGAAAAGGGGTCATTTGTCCACATACATTCGGCCATATAGTGAATATTGCAGCCAATTAAAGATAGGTGAACAATAACATTTGATGGATGGGAGAAAGAAAACTAAAATTAAATTACCTGTTTGAGCACTTCATCTGTGAGCCTGTCCTGATTGCCAACATGAACTTTTTGCAGGGATGGACAATGAGTGGCAAGTGCAATGAGCGATGTATCCGAGAGCTGCTTACACCTGTAAGCCGTATATCTTAACAGTCCAGGACAGTTCTGCGCGAGTTTGCAGATTCCCATATCAGATATATTCAGACAGTCAGAAATATTGATCTCTGGTAAGTTCTGATATCTTGATGTAATTCTTTCTAGTACGCCATCTTTAACCTAGTTAAAATAAAAACAAGGTAGAAAAAAAGAAAAAACAAACTCAATAGCCATTTCAGACAACAAATGAACGCAAGGTATTTGCATACAGAATGTCTTCATTCATGGAAGTCTGAAACATAAAACCTTATAAACTTTACATAACAATTATAACTAATTATAGTGGTTATAGCAGGATTCACAATTTAAGCTCGCTCATTAGCCAGTGGCTAGTAGCGTATTGGCAGCTTAGTGGCTGCAGGGCTGATATCTAAAGCCATCAAAAACAACATTAAAAAAATGGAGCCTGGTGCCAGCAGATATCATAATATTGGGATAAAGTAAAATGTATTAGTCTTAGAAAGAAGAAACCTAGTGGAGAGGGGAGAGAAGGGGGGCATGCAGGTACATGGGTGTGTAACAGTGTATTTGTAAAGGTTTTAATACAAAGTGGAATAGTTTGCATGTATTCTTGTGAATTGAATTTATGAGAATCTGAGAGGAGAGTTTTGCTAAAAAGAGACCCTTTAAGGGAGGCCCACCTGTGTACAAGATTTAGCAGGGATGATTATTTAGATAGACTGACAGACAGACATACACTTGATGACCTTGCACTAGTTTTATTCTATAGTTCTGCTTGTAGGTGGAACTTAGCAGGGAGGAGAGAGTCTGAAGAAGTGTGTGTGTCTAAAGATAACTAGGAAGGAGGGTTTGAGGTTAAATTGATTACATTATCTAACCTATCCTTCATTAACGCTTATTGTTGTCAAATAAGGTGTAGCTTATGTTTAGAGAATTGCTTGTTTAGCTTGAAGTTGTAAACATGTACAGCCAATGAAATGTATCCATGTTGTTATCTTAACCACCACATGGCTGTGTATGCATAAACTGTCATGCAGTAAAAAAAAAAGAAGCAACATTTAAATCCTTGCTAGTACCAAGGAACCCCATGTATCTTTCAATATCTCAGGGTCCCCCGTATCAGCTTGGACCAGAATTAGTGGCCCAAGACTAACCTATGATCTGTTGTCTTTGGTAGGTTAGCCTTTGATAGCTGCTTGAACTGCTTCTGCAAAAGGAATCTCTGTAATAAGGATTTATTTTGATTGAAGATTCAAAATTTTTTTTCGCTCTCTAGACTAAAAATCCCATTTTACTTTCTGCCATTGGAAGATCATCCATTCGAGAGTCAAACTTTCTACCTTGTTTGAATGGCATGTCACATGAGTGTTTTGAGGCAGCATCTACTGACCAACCTCTTAGCCAGACAGCCCATGGATTTGGCCGCTAGTTGAAGGGCTTCTGAACTTAAATCTGCCAAGACGTCAGACACCATTCTGATATTCTGAGATCCTCTTTTATATTCACCCAGATATAGGTTTTCAAGCAAATCCAACCAAAACCCTTAGCTACATAACATCCTGTAATGAAGGAAATACTCTCTGCTGCATTTGTTAGAAAAATGTTTATTAATGAAGTTTCCACATTCTTTTAATTTTTGGCATTTTGTAACTCACTTAAAGGGACACTAAAGTCACCAGAACAACTACAGCTTATTGAATTTGTTCTGGTGAGTAGAATCATTACTTTCAGGCTTTTTGCTGTAATCAGTGTCTTTTCAGAGAAAATGCAGTGTTTACATTACAGCCTAGTGATAACTTCACTGGCCACTCCTCAGATAGCTGTTAGAGATCCTTCCTGGGTCATGGCTGCCTAAAATGCATCCAAACATTCAGTAACTCCACCCTCTGCATGCAGACACTGAACTTTCCTCATAGAGATTCATTGATTCAATTCATCTCTATGAGGAGATGCTGATTGGCCAGGGCTGTGTTTGAATCATGCTGGCTCTGCCCCTGATCTGCCTCCTTGACAGTCTCAGACAATCCTATGGGGAAGCATTGTTATTGGATCAGGCTCCCACTTCTGATGATGTCAGCAGACTGCTTGTTTTTCTGAGGCAAACAGCATGCAGAGTTACAGCTTCAGGCTTGAATACAGTACGATTTTGCTATATTTATGGAGGCATGAGGGGCCTAGATGGTGGTTTTAACACTATAGGGTCAGGAATACATGTTTGTGTTCCTGACCCTATAGTGATCCTTTAAGTCTCCAATAGGCAGAGTGGTTTTCATGCCCAGCATGTAAATCAACTTTCACTTTTTAATGTCTTATTGTCTTCCTTCTTAATGGGAAATATGGGTTTAAGGTGTTTGGTAATAATGGCTTCCTTGGAGGGAAATTTCCACTCCCTAAACCATGAGATCTTTAGGATTAGGGTAAACAAAAAGGATTTAATTTGTTTATACTTACTTAGCTCTACATTATCTTCCATACACAAAGAAAATTAGGAAATAGATATATGTAAGAAATCATGGGGAAAGGAAAACTCCTCAGATGAAGCATCGGAATCTTCAGAAGATGAGCTACCTGAGGAATCAGAACGGGAGTCGATCTTTGCGGATCTTACATCCCATTCAGGGGCCAGAAGACTGAGCTGCAAGAATAGCTGCTTCCCTGATATCACTAAAGGTTTGCTGGTGGCTGGTCTGGAACCAAGACAGGAAAGAGGAAGCCCCAGCTTGTTTAACTTCTTCTGCTGCCTCTTTAGAACAGTTATTATACATTTTCTTTTAATAACCATCTGGTATGGGATGATTACGGGCAGCACAGAGAAGATGATTGGACTTGTATAAACATCCCCCTTTCTCCACAGGTTTCTGTTCAGTTTCAGGATTAGACATACTAGAAAAAGGAAATAGAATGCCTAACTACAATATACTAAGCAGGCGGACTAGAGGCCTAAAACAAAAGTAAAAAAAAGTCTTACCTTGGGAGGCCTCTAGATATACTGAGGGCTGATGAAAGCACACCTACAACAGAGCTAAACAGCACCCGCCTGACAGGTAGTTGTGGTTGGATTTAAATAGTCTGCAAGGCCTAATTGTTTGGATTTGGCGCCAAAGTACTGACACCGTAATGCGCATGCGAATATCTAGGTGTAGTTTATCACCAGCTGTATAAGTGTTCCACCAGAAGGACCTGTTCGCATTCACCCTACTTCTGGCACAGATTGGGCTGGCGGAAGGAATAACCATGTGCAACGGATAGTATGACTATCCTTTAGACAACATGTTTAAAGTTTCTGTGACACAAAATAGGACTATTACATTTAATAGCTTAATATGCCAGTACTGTTCATTAAATCAATTTTGTTACTTTGTATTTTTTTTTTGTTTATCCAGTAGTATAGTCCAGACCTTTAATCCATAAACAGTCTAGTTATCAGCAACAGGAGGAGTTCACTCCAAACATTTATGAAAACAACAAAGCACTGACCATAGCAAGCATACGTTTGGGAGATAGTACTAAACCCCAAACAAGAATTGAGCTTTATCACAGTTTTAGATTTTCTCCAATTGGATGCACAGATTTCCATCAGAGCAATGTTTAGTTTAAATATATATTTAGTGCATTACTTTTCTACGCCTTCTTATTACATTGCTGAACACCAAAGATGTGGTTAAAATGCAGCATTTTTTTTATTTTTTTTTTACATTCCGACGGTCGTAACTCATGTTTAGACTGATTTAGCAGTTAGAGAGAAAAAACAAGGACTTCCACATAAATAGTTATTCTTCATTGAAGTTTACAAGCGTTAATTAAATGCATCAACAAAATTCACTATGGCTCAGGATTCCAAGAATCTGTAGTGAAATCAACACCGACAAGTACATTATAAACAATATTGAAGGCAACGGAGGGAGAAAATAAAGAATGGTTGAAAATAGAAGTAGGGAAAGTAAGAATATTAGAGATGAAGGAAGGGAAGGGTTATTTTAGTTCTCAATTAATAATAATGAAATATAAGAAAGAAAAAAAAAAAAAGCTTAGAAAGGGACATTGGAAGCACTATGACCATGTCATCTCATTGAATTGCTTAAAGTGCCAGGAGTCCCCTGGCACCCCCTCCAGTCAGTCAGTGTTAAACCATTTTCAAGTGAGCAGTTTGACACTGGAGGTATGAGTATAGCCTGTCCCTGCAGGGTTTTTGCAGCAAACGCTGTCTTTTCACAGAAAAGGCAGTGTTTACATAACAGCCTAGGGACACTCCTCTGATTGCTTCTAGAGGCAGTGACGTATTTGCCACGAGGCAAACAAGGCATTTGCCTTAGGCGGCACAATGCAGGGGGCAGCAAAAACCGCCGCCCCCAAATGCCCAGGCAAATACCTTGTTATTCTCGGGCAGGCGGCTAGCTAAGATCCAAGGCAGGCGGCAAGGAAGCACTGATTTGTGAGCTCTCTGCTCAGCTCCCTCGCGCGTCACAGAGTGATGCCGGGAGCCAGAATATGACGTCTTGGAATTCAGCTAGCCGGCCAACTGTCTACATGCCTGCCTCCCTGCCCCAGCAGCCCCACTGGACCCCAGGTAAAAAAAATCCACCCAGATCTCCCATAATCTATGAATGTCAGAGGGGGGGGGGGGGGGGGGGGAGGAATATATGTGTGTGCGTGTCTGTGTGTGTGTGTGTGTCTGGCTGGCAGTGTGTGTCTGTGGCTGGCTGGCAGTGTGTGTGTGTGTGTCTGGCTGGCAGTGTGTGTGTGGCAGGCAGTGTGTCTGGTTCGGTGGCAGTGTATGTGTGTGTCTGTCAGTGTGTGTCAGTGATTGTGTGTGTCTGTGAGAGTGTTTATGTCTGTGAGTGAGCGTAAGTATGTCTGTGAGGGAGCCTGTGTGTCTGAGTGATTGTGTGTGTGTGTATGTGAGGGTGCCTGTGTGTGTGTCTGTAAGTGTGCCTGTGAGGGAGTGTGTCTGTGAGGGAGCCTGTGTGCCTGAGTGATTGTGTGTGTCTGACAGTAGGTGTCTGAGTGAGTGTCAGTGAATGTGTGTGTGTGTCTGAGTGATTGTGTATGCATGTCAGTGTGTGTGTCTGTGAGTGGGTGTCTGCGTCAGTGAGTGATGTGTGTCTGTCAGGTTGTGTCAAATCAGTGTATCAGAGTGTGTCTGTCAGTCAAAGTGTGTGTGTGTGTGTGTGTGTGTGTGTAAGTCTTTAACAGGAAGAGGTGTGGCATTGACAGGAATGGGTGGGGTAAATGTAAATTAGGGGGTGTCCGTGTTCCGTCATGCCTAGGGCAGCACAGATCCAAAATACACCACTGACTAGAGGTGCTTCCTGGGGCAGTGCTGCACTGTGTAATAGCGTTTAGCCTCACCCCCTTTCTCCTATGTAAAAGCATTGAGATCATCACTTCTGATGAGGTCAGCCAAGGAAGCAGATCAGGGGCAGAGCCAGAACCAGCAGGCTGGAATAAAGGTAAGATTTTACTATGTTTATGAGTACAACGGGGACGAGGGGGCTAGATAGTGTTTTTAACACTATATGGTCAGGAATACGTGTTTGTGTTCCTGACCCTACAGTGTTCCTTTGAAGTGGCTCTGTCACCTCAAACGTACTTTTCTCCTATTGTTTCATTTTCTCGCCCTCTTTCAGAATCTGTTCTTTCTTTCTTCCTTCATTTTGTGAGCGTTTTATCTAAAAACATAAAAACAAAGTAGGGAATACGTTGTCTAATGCATTTTCCTACATTTGCCAATCTTAACAAAGGATGGACCTTAATCTTTGTTAACCAGATAAAGGAATTGGAGCTCACCTTAAGCCCTATCCTTTTGTCACATTCGTAAGTTTGGGGTGACAAAGTAGTATCACACATAGAGGCCAACGAGACAATAATCATCAATTGTGTAACCATCTATACCAATTACCCAAGTTGTAAATGCAATATTAGTATAATAGCTATATGTCACCAATTCATGCATTTATTTATTTTTAGAGCTGTATTATTTGCAAGACAGGCGTAACTGACATTTTTATTTTCGCAGACACCACCCTCCCCCATGTGGCTTGACTGTTTTCATGGTAGGGTGCAGGGGCAAGATTGACATGCATAACCGAACCTCTTTCCCCTCGCTACCTCCATGCTCCTCTCCAGCTCCAAACAGATGCTCACAAGAGTGCATAGGAAGGGTTCTATAGAAGACTACAGAATCCTTTGTAGAATATTCTACCATCTATAAACGCATACAATCAGAATGTCAGTGTTCCTTTCAGCTGTCACTCACAGCAACAGCTGATTGGAAGAGGCAAGATGCAGTAACAGAAGCAATTCAAAATGACTGTCCTTTGATAATTTGTCCTCATATTCCCTTTGATTCATTTCTATATCTGATAAATTTGCAATTATAATCTTGAGTACCTGCTGCCGACCACTGAGATCCAGCTGCCTCCAGAACTGAAAGTCTAAGCACAGGTCACGCCAATATTTGCAGACAAGCGATGCGGACAAACAGCGCTCGATCAGGGATAAGTTAGAAAATATCTGTAAGAGAGAAATTTGAAAGTGTTATATAACTAGAATTCAAATTTGTTGAAGGACAACGGTCTCCTCAAACTTTCAATATAATCCTGTCTTCAAGTTGCATTATATATATATATAATTTTTTTATTACATATATAAAAAAAAATCATCCTTACTTTTAGTATATGACAGGATCCTTAAGCCATATACATGGACCTTTGGACAGGAATTATTTGAAAAATGACAGTCTCTATGGTCTAATAGAGACCATAACGGTTGGGTTTCACACACTGTCTGACCCAAGGTGCATGTACATGGCTGAAGCATCCCGTCATATCCAAAAAGGTAAAGTTGAGTTTTTCTATATCTTCTTTTACATTTACTTTAAAAAAAAACTTGATTAAGTTTCATTCAAAACATTATTATATTACAATTTTGAGGTAACATCCTTTGACTAGAATCAAAAGCATAATTTTCATTTAATGATTTAGTTTACGTGCCACATTAAACGGAGAGAGACCACCTTTCTCTTCACTTGTTTTGTTAAAAACATTTTTATTTTGAATATCTTTGTCTTAAACATGAAAAGTTTTTTAGGGAAATTTTTGTGGCAACTTAACATGTCTTTAACGTATAAGGCCTTGCAGCAATCACTGCAGTACTACTGCATTCGTGCCTAGTATACGCAACCCAGTCCAACCATGTTCTTTAGTTTACGCGCTCAAATGGTGCAAATCTTTGTAAACATCGAAATTAAGAATTTAGAAAAAAAAAAAATCAGGGTAATTTAGAAAGACTCCTTAAAAACAAATAAAGGACAGTTGAATCAACATAGCTTACCCAGCACTAACACTCTTTAGCTGATTCAGTACACCACTCAGGCATAATGCAAGGATAATGCCAAGACACCCAGAAACACACAAAAAAAAAACCTCTACCAATAACGTCACATTGATCCATGCATGAATGTGAATCAACGTTAAGGCTAATATATATTTATTTTGCATTTAAGCTTAGAGCTTGAAGGATGTCCTTATTGCATTAAGACCTTTTAAAGTGGAGGTGGCATTAAGGAATTTTTATCTATTTATTTTACAATACAAAGCATGCCTGTCTAGCTGGCGAAATATATTCATTATTGTGCTTCATCAGTTTGGTATGGTTTTATTTTGCAAGTACACAGGATAGTTAGACGCCAACCCCATACAATTAGGGAGAGAGGGAAAGGTATGTACGATTTTTTCCATTTTGTGTCAGAATGGTTGAATATGCCCTGGTAATGTACCTTGGTTTGGATAGATTATTGCCAGTGTGCTTGGTACCCTTTTAGCATTTTCATATGCAGAGGTTACATATCAATGAAGAGGAGGCAGACAAGCAAGCTGACATCTATTAAACTAACCACTGCTCCTGCGTTTTTTTGGGGGGTACAGTTGACTTCTGAAAGTATTAACTTATTATCCACAGCACACCACATTAGGGAAGCCCAGGAAAATACCTGCCAAATTAATTTAACCACCTCACCCACAGTATCCATGCAAAATGCACCTCAACCACTGCATGCTACCATCTGGGAGGTGGAAACGAATAGGGGCTTTAGCCATTCATGGCCACTATGAGACACATGGGGCCCCTTTTCATTAGTATTAAAGAGACTGGAAGCACAGTAATCAATAGGGCTTAGTGTTTTGGTTATGATGCAAGAAGTCAGAGTTGTCCTATTTTCGATCAAGCCATTTCAGTAATTTCACAGAAATTTTCACATCTGGTCATTTATAATGTGTTATTCAGAGGTGTAGGTTCAAGAGATGTGGCGATAATGTTGTTTAATGGTCCTTTTGTCTACTACACCAATTGTTTACCGAATTAAGTCTCCGGCTCTTTCCTGGCAATGAAAGAACTGAGAGACCTTGCGATTTTGTATGACAATCCTGCCATAAGACTAGTTACTAGTGCGTCTCGTTCCATTGCTTTTCTTACTCTGTGTCAACTGGCTGCAAAGTTAAATTGTTATACTGATCATTTAAGTTAACCCATTTAAGGTAAAGGCTTGAACTCCACAAATCTGTACAAAGAATAGCAAACTGCTGCAAATAATTATTTTACTTATAAATAAAATGTTAAATCATGCAATGAATGACCGGACGACATAACTTTTATAGCAGCAGAGTGGATTTGATTTAAATCACTAGTCAGTGCAACCAGTTTTCAGATTAGTTTAACAGTTATATCAGAACAGATTTTGCTATATATCATTAGATAATGATGAAATTATCTCCAGATCACATATGTTTGGAGAACTACTTTAAGAACACCAACATTATAGTGTTCCTCTACCTATGGCAATGGGTGTACATTGATTTGCAGAATAACCACTGGATTACGTTTTATTCAGAACTTTGTATGTTTATTTTGTAACAAGTTTGCTTTGAAAAAGTTTATGTTATATCTGCAGACACATGTTCAATTAAGCAGGGAAGGGTGAAGGAACCTATCTATAGATATTTTATTCCATCAAAAAGCATTTAACTTATAATAAATAAAATTAATATAAAAAAAGATGCCTCTGCCCAGCAGCAGTCTGTGCTTTCTCTAGCTGAATTTCAGAAACCGGATGTTAATGGGAACGCGGAAGAGCCAAGTTTGGCGTTGGACCTGTTGTTAACGGTTTAATCCCTACAAGTAAGTAATCACCAGGGACCTGTTTGCACCATAACAACTGAACTTTGATTAGGTTGTTACGGTGCCCTAACAGAACATTTAACATGACATACTTGCTCATGCACGTTACTGCTATAGTATAAGCATGCATGTAAAGGTCGTAGTATTCATGATTTCAGAGGACCATTTGTTGATGGATAGGAATTCTAAATACACGGTTTCAAGTATTTACTGCTACATCTATCTTTCAAACCTGGACTGCAAAAAAAAAAAAAAAAAAAAAAAAGGATATTAAAAGACAATCCAAAGGTTATAACCACAAAAGAGTACTGTGGGTGATGCTGGGAAACAATACCCAAGCTCTTATTTTTCATATCCTTGCCATCTGTAATTTTTTTTATTATTATTGGCACCTGCATTGAACACTCCTGGCCCTTCCAATAGGGAGCATCACTTCCCCATTGAGCCATCTAAGCATTTGGAGTGTGTAATCACGTCAGTCTTTCTGCCAGAGCTGTCCTGTAAAAATGTACACATCAAATCTGTAAAGGAGTGCTCACATGGCCATGTCCATTTGTTTAGATAGTTTGATGAGGAAGCAAAAATTCCCTATACAAAGAAAGTGGGGTAGTAAAATATTAGCGGTCAAGGACAGTTTATCAGAAGCATAACCATTGCTAGTAGTGATTACAGTGCATGCAGAGTCCTTTAAAACTACATATGTTATAGTGTGTTCAAGTGTAACGGGACAGGCTTCAATGCCTTGTTGGTATGGTAACACCCACCCTTATCTATATAAAGGTTACACTCAATTTAGATCCCACACTGAGGAGTCCTCCTCACTGCAGGGGGAGGGACATCCAAGAGAACGGTCAAAGCCATTGTTCGTCTGTCACCAGCATGCTACGCGGGCTGAAAAACAGCTACCTTTCATGCACAAATGTAACATTAGCCAGCCCACAACTCTCTTCCATGCCTGCTTATCATACTACCATACTTGGTTACTCCTCCAACAGCAAAGTTCATTAATTCTGTATGTGCAGGAAAATGAAGTGGTCATAGTGCTTGGAGTAATTCTTTAAAGTGGCACTGTTACCATTTGGGGGCTTTGCCAAATTCGCAAAGTCCCCCGATGGTGACCGTGCTGCCACTGGTGGTCCATTGGCTGGGGAGGGGGGGCGCTTGTCCCTCACAAGTACTGCCATCTTGGTCCTCTTTGGCGCCATCATAACTTCTGTACTCTAGCACATGCATGGAGGACCCCACGGGATCCTCCATAAATACAGCCAATTTCCTGCAGCTGTCACTGCTGACAGCTGGGGGGAAATTGATTATTAGACTCCGCCTTGTGTCAAAGAAAGTCAGGCGGAGGAGAAATACAGAGACAAAAGTAGTCCCTACTTTGACTCCATATCTCTTGACTGGGTTGGAATTTCAATGAAATTTCAAACAGTCATAATGAGGATTTCATAAAGATTCTAGCTTTCTTGAATACTCATTGTTAATATGTGGGTGACCGTGCCTCTTTAAGCTTACGATTAGACAAAGTAATTTTATGGCTACTCCCTTCTACATCCTTACTACGTAGCTAGAATCTGATGCTTTATACATTATTCCATGTTCTTTCAGAAGGTAAATTTGAGTATCATCCTAATAGTTATTAAGGGCTATTATGCAAATCATGTTGAAATAGTGAGGAGACTAAGCAAAAATTGTAGTATCATGGGTTGTCATACTACACCATCCAATTGAAGAGCATTCACTTTTTCAAAGTCAAATTTCACGGCACACTTTATGAAATTTTGTGCAAGAATTTGAGATTAAAAATCATCAGAAGGAATATATTCTCTTCACAGAAAGTGACCATTTCAGAATTGTTTAGAAGGTGCCACCAAACCCTCTTATTGAGAGGAAATATGTTGTAACTTTATTTAGTTTGTAGATGACATTCTATATAACAGTTGCTGTCCTTCCATCACCCACATCCTAACGCACCAAAAGTAAAAAGGTTTTGGTGTGAGCAGTGACTTAACGGTCTCGACAGTCTGCCTCACCTTAAGCAGAATGGATGAGGGCAACTGATGAATATGAAACTGCTCAGTATCCTCCTCCTGGGTCTTGGGCTTAGGCTCTGGGATGCAGCTGTCCTGGGGCTTGAGCTCTGGCCCTGAGATGCAGTTCTCCTGAGACGGTGTGGTCAGGACCCTACGGCACTGGGGCTCAACAGTGTATGGGCTTAGGTCTTGTGACTGTAAAGTCAAGCGTACAGATGAGGGGTCACAGGTTTGGGACGGCACAGCCGAAGAATCTTCGTCTTGTGACCGTACAGCCAGGGCGCCCTCCTCTTGCGACCGTACAGCTGTAGTGCTCTCCTCTTGCGACCGTACAGCCAGGGCGCTCTCCTCTTGCGACCGTACAGCCAGGGCGCTCTCCTCTTGCGACCGTACAGCCAGGGCGCTCTCCTCTTGCGACCGTACAGCCAGGGCGCTCTCCTCTTGCGACCGTACAGCCAGGGCGCTCTCCTCTTGCGACCGTACAGCCAGGGCGCTCTCCTCTTGCGACCGTACAGCCAGGGCGCTCTCCTCTTGCGACCGTACAGCCAGGGCGCTCTCCTCTTGCGACCGTACAGCCAGGGCGCTCTCCTCTTGCGACCGTACAGCCAGGGCGCTCTCCTCTTGCGACCGTACAGCCAGGGCGCTCTCCTCTTGCGACCGTACAGCCAGGGCGCTCTCCTCTTGCGACCGTACAGCCAGGGCGCTCTCCTCTTGCGACCGTACAGTCAGGGCGCTCTCCTCTTGCGACCGTACAGTCAGGGCGCTCTCCTCTTGCGACCGTACAGTCAGGGCGCTCTCCTCTTGCGACCGTACAGCTAGGTCGCTCTCGTCTTGTGAACGTACAGCTGTAGCGCCGTGCTCTCGAAGCAGAACATCTGCGGAGCTGCCTGCGTTTTGAGGCTGTACGGCTGGGCAGTCTCCGTCCTGTGACCGCGCAGCCGGGGAGCCTCCATCTTGGCGCTCCGCTCTCAGGACGCCAGGGCCGCTGGGCTCCTCGGACATGGCGCTGCGGGGGAGCTTGCAGGGTCGCTGCGGCCCATCGCCGCTGTTCTTCCTCTTGCACACCATGTCTGCCTGTGGGGGGGACACTTGGCACAGCAGGCCGGGGCCCCTGAGCAGTCCTGGGCACAGCAGTTTGGGGCCCCGCTCCTCCCAGGGGTCCCGCTGGCTGTGAGGGGGGTCCCGGTCCCGCTGGCTGTGCTGTACGATGAAGCAGAGCAGGCACGGCCCGCGGAGGAAGCAATCCCTGGCCGGCCGCTGCTTCTTCTTCCCCCGGCTCTCCGGAGTGTGGGCGCTGCGCTGCCGGCACAGCCCGCCTCCCATATAGCGGAGAGCAGAGCGCTGTGTCCTGCCACCTCCGGCTCCTCACTCAGCGCTTCGGCTAGTCCCTGCTTTTCTGGTTACCGCCGCAGTGACGTCACCAAAACACAAGCCGCACGCAGCAATGCCGTGTTCCTATTGGCCGAGCGGTGCGGGTGATGGCGTCATATCCCGGCGACGCCTCTCGCCGTGCGGCGGGCGTGAGGTCGGCGGACATTTTTGTTAGGGGAAAATGGCTCATATGGCCTATGTCCGTGTGTGCGTAACCATGGCAACAGGCTACGCTGCTTGGGGAAACGTGCCCGGTGTTAATATGGCTGCCGAGGAGCTTTCACTAGGAAATGAGAGTGCGCCGCCTTGTGGTCAATGTTTGAAGCAAGGCTGGCAAAGCTCTCACTGTGAAGGCTACTGAGTCAGAAATAATAAACTGGGGGGTCATTCTCCCAAACAGCTGTGATTTCATTTACTGTCACACATTAAATTCACTCTGAATCCCCATTAACTGTCAACGTTCATAAACAGCGAATGGCGGGCGAATTGATATCAATATCTCATAATATTAATAATAATAATAAACATCTGGAAAAACACAGGACATTAATCATGTTTTAATCTGCCACTTCGTCATTAAATTTGAAATACGGCCGGACAGGGAGGAAGGCAGATAGGGCGGGGGGAAAGGGGGTGCTGGGTGTCAGAGCTCACTCTCCCCAACCAATTAAACCCCTAACGGCAGCCGGACACTCCTGCAACCATAACCAAGGGACACTACAACAACTACAGCTTAATGTCCGGGTGTCTATTGCCTGTCCCTGCAGTGTCACAGCGTTTACATTACTGTCTAGGGACACTCTCAGTGGCAGCCACTCAGACAGAACACCCCCAGTGGCAGCCACTCAGACAGCACACCCCCAGTGGCAGTCACTCAGATGGGACACTCCCAGTGGCAGTCACTCAGACGGGACACCCCCAGTGGCAGTCACTCAGACAGGACACCCCCAGTGGCAGTCACTCAGACAGGACACCCCCAGTGGCAGTCACTCAGACAGGACACCCCCAGTGGCAGTCACTCAGATGGGACACTCCCAGCGGCAGTCACTCAGGCGGCCACTAGATGTGCTTCAAAGTCCAGTGCTGAACAGTGTGCAGCACCTACACTGTCCCTAGAGATGTATTAATTTAATGCATCGCTATGATGAGCTTTGATGGTCTAAAACACTGTTTTGCCATTCCTTTCAGACGATTGTATAATTGTTTACCTGTCGCCTAGCAACGGAGCATGATGACATCACGCGGAATGCACATTACGTCTGACATCATCACGCACATATCTGGCGATCCAGGAAGTGACTGGAGGCATTAAACTGGCCAGAGATATGGAAATTTACCACACATCCGATCTTGTTTGTGTATCTGATTACTTCGGGGCAGCACTGTGGGTCATGTAAGCACCTTGTTTGTGTATATACTGTCTGTATCTTATGTTTACTGTAGGACATTAGCATTGAGAAAGGGCTTTCGCCCGAAACTTTGCTGTTTGTACTTTGTCCTCAAATAAACTGTGGTAGCACCTGGGTGTGCACACTTATACTAGATGCGCAGGACTCCTTATCCTTTATTGTTTATGATGAGATGCTGATTAAAGCAGTGTTTTGCTGCGGATGTGCAATAGCCTCCCAATGCTTTCCTATGAGAAAGCATTGGATTGGCTGAGATCATTAAGATTGAAAATCTCAGCTATGGAGGCGGAGCCAGCCGCAGCTAGACCAGCGCAGCATGGGAGAAAAGGTGGGTAAGATAAACATTCCCATGCAATCAGTGGGGGCCAGACACCTCAGTAGTTAGTTTAACACTATAGTGTCCTGTCGTGATAATTGTGTGCATCAGGCATCGTGAGACAGTTGTCGAATTAGGCACATGCCTCAGAGTACATAATTGTCCCGTTTCCTGTCAGATCAAGCACCAGGAGATGGAGAAGGTCCCCAGGAAGAAAGTGGTGGCAGGCCATGAGGGACAGCTTCAGGTAATTATAACTACCTTCCAATGTATCCTGCAGTCACCATAACCTCAGCGGATAAGTCACTTTAGGAGGTCTTTGCAAAATATAATTTTGATGCATTTTAAGTAAAACACTGATGTGTTTAATAAGAGGAAAATTAAAAAAGAATGTAGTGTTAGATGGAGCAAGATACTGTTTTAGTACATATTTGTAGATGTTTAACATATTTAATATATTTATTGTTGTATTATTTCTCCCATCTGCATGCCAAAAGTAAAAGCGTGTGTAACTCCACCATGTTATCACTAGATGGTGATGTAGTATAACTAAATCAGCAAGTGCATTAATTCATGTTCTAAAGCTTGAAACAAACTATATTAAGAAAAAAAAGTAAAAGGTGACAATCCTTAGAATGTTTTGCATAACCAGCTGTAATAGAATCCTACCTTTTGCCTGGGAATAGTTATTACTACCGATCCTTTAAAAGCTAACCGGGCACATATACAGTAACAGAGACCATGGATATAATTGAATATCAATTCATCATCACAGTTCGGGACTTTTACAAGCATTCGTTTATTTATGCGACCCATACGGTATGGACTCAGCCTTCATAAATACGAATGCAAACTACCGAACACCGGACTTCCCTGCTACCCAATTATCTGGTATTTTACCTCCCTGATCGGCACATACAACCCCTATGAGAAACGCAAACTCTTTGTTTCAGTTCCTGGGTGGCCGCCATTTCGGGACTTTTACACGTGTTCGCGGCCATCTTAACTCATGAACAGCGGTAATTTGCCATTGAGTGTCTGGAACTAAAATCGACACTCGAGTAGGCGAACACCGCTGAGACCTCCATAACACCGTAAATTCGTGCTGAAACTACCGACTATCCTGCCGTTCGGCAGAAAGACTATACAACATACAGGGATTTTAGCGACCATCAAGATATCCACGGATGGCAAGCTTTTCGTGACTTTTCACCACACGAACGAGGACCGACCGCAAGGCCAAAAGTTATGGAACTATTTTCGGCTAGTGTGCCTGTGCGGTCGGTCAAAACTTTAAAGCTCCATAACTCCCGAACCCCTTAACCGAATGGGATGATTTTTCAATATGTTTCTCACCCAGATTAGGGCTATCTGGGGATACTGGATTTATGAATGTACCCCAAGTATTTGGGGTACATCCAAAACTAGGGTAAAAATGTGTGCCTGTTAATTATGTTAAAGGTTTATCTGAGGGGAGGAGATGTGTGGGATGTACCTTATGTTTTATTGGTTGTTGTGTTAATTATGTAGGTGTCTCCCTTGCATGGGCACAATCACATAAAAGGAGAATTCCTGTCATTAAAATTTAGTTCTTCTTGACCCTTCAAAACGTAGCCTCGTCTCGTTCTTGGAAGGAGATTTACTGCATAACCACCTTGCTATTTTAATAGCTATGCCTGACTCTTCTCTTGGATCTCGTGGATGAGAATAAGCAACTCCACTACTACACAGCAGCTTGCCCGGAAAAAGGAAGTCTCCAACGGCTGATACCCGCTCACTACCTGGGTAGCCGTTACACCAGCGTTCCCAGTAGATGGTCACAGTGATCACAATGATCAAATTATAACAAATTTCACCCAATAGTCTTAAAAAGCTACAGGATCTCTTGTTTCTTTTCCTGATCAAATTAAATACTGTTTATATACAGAAATACAGGGTGTAGGGAAACTACAAATATTGCCAGTTCACTACTGTGTCTGTCCGTGCTAACGTGCGGCATGTGTAAAGCAATATGGGGTTATGTTTGAAAGGGTCACTTTCACTTTTAATGCATTTTTATGGTGGTTTTCTTGTTTAAGCCTATTATTCACTTTAGTTACATTATACCTTATTGCACCACTTAGTTTTATATTTTGGTTTACAAATGTGTGAGTACCAGTGTGTTAAAACATTTTTTTTTTAAAATGATGTGTAAAAGTGAACCTTTTTCTTTCGACAGAACCTTCTCTCAGTGCCATAGGGGTGGGTTTTCTGTACCAGGTAAGCAGCTTTCACATTCTTCCTTCAAACGGAAAATGCAGAAAAAGAGGGTAAAAATATAAGGAGCTGTGCAAGAAGACCACAAAGATTACCCAGGCCCCACACTGGACCCCAGGGAGAAGACACATGTCAGCTATCCCAAAGGTAGGGAGGCTGGTTGGGCTTAAATAAAAAATAAAATGAATTTGTCAGTGCGTGTGTGAGAATCAGGGCCGGCACCACCTATAGGCGAAGTAGGCGCTGGCCTAGGGCGCACGTTCAGAAAGGGCGTGGGCACCAGGAGTGCCTACAATTTGCTGCGCAGCGCCCAGATCTCCCTCCCTGGCCCAAGGTAAGCCTCAGGGAGGGGGCAGAAACCTAAAAAATATATATTTATGTATATATATATTTCCTGGCCATATCCATGGCAGCACAACATTGGGTAGCTCCTCCCTATCCCCATTGAACAGGAATAATAATTAAGCCGTATAAGTACCACCTCCTGCTCCTCCTTCCCCAGTCTTTTTTTCCTGTCCTATCCCTAGGACATGTCGGTCTTTTCAGACTGCTAAATTTTCTTTTATGGCTTACCTGAGGATTAGTTCCTCTGGCCCCTGGGGAGTTCACCCTCTCTCCCCTGGGAAGTCTCCAGTATACGGCCCTGTGCAAAGGTGTCCCCCTGGAGAGAACCCCTTTAATGACCGGGGGTTTTTTCCTTCCAATTTTTCAGTGGTAACATGGGAAGGAACATGGAATTTGGCTGGGTTCCGGTTTGGTATTTCCCCACCAGGATCAAGGTAATATGGTTTGGTATTTACCTGCTGGTTTTTTCTTCCAGGAGTGGTTTGGTTTTCTGGAAGCGATATAGGTACACACTTTCTCTGTATGGTTTGCTGTGGAAGCGTTCTGGGTTCCCCTGGATACATGGTTCCCTGCACGGCGTTCGGGAGTTCCTTGTGCGCCTGCGCGGCGTTCTGGGGTCTCCTGGGCGCCTGCGCGGTTTTCGGGGACCCTGGGACGCATGCGCAGCATTCGGTATTTTTTGGCGTTCGCGTGGCTTCATTCGCATAAGCGCGCGAACGCCATTGTACGTGATTAGCGCGTTCGCGCGCAAAATCTGTTTGTTTGATTCTAATTAGGCCGTTCGCGCGTCTTTTCGGTCATTTGCGCATGCGCGATGACGTCAGACGCCCTTTTAAAGCGCCAGGCCTCCTTTTTTGGTCAGTTGGAATTTTCAGCTTCCTGGAGAGTTTCTGGCACTGTGGAGATCTAGGGATTGTTGGTTCTTCGCCTTTTCGGGTTCCTTTTTCTTCTAAAAGTAAGTTTTTTCCCATTTTTTGTTTGGTTTCTTGTAGTATTTCTTCTTGGTTTTAGTTTCGCTGTTCCATCTATTATTTATAGATGGACTCGCGCTCAAGATCCAGGGAATCGGATTCCTCTCATCATAATAGGTCACAATCTAAGCGATATAGGTAAGCCATCCTTTTTGGATAAAATGATATTGATATTATAAATAAATAAAAGAGTGGTAATGTACTAATGTTCACGTCTGGTGTATTGCAGTGATAAAAGTACAAAGACTTCAGGATCGTCCAAAGGGAAGTCGCCCAAAGGGACGCTGTGTATATCCTGTGATAACAGAGCCATAGAAGGGAAACGTCTCTGTTCGAATTGTCTCTCAGCAGCTGCTGGACCTTCTCAGTCAACACCGGACTTTAGGCAGCTTATCAAGCATGCAGTTGCCCGGGGCATCAGAGAGGTTGGTAAGACCCACAAGCGACCTAGATATTCTGAGCCGTCAGATTGGTCTCCTGATAACTCGGAGGATGAGTTTATGGATACAGCTTCGCTGAGAGACTTGGCTTTTTCCTCGGAGGAGGATGCTATGCCTGATCCTGACTTCCTGGTACCTGCGGAGGTGGATCATTTGATTGCTCGGGTCAGAGAAACCCTTACCTTGAAAGAACCCTCAGAGGAGGAACCCTCTACGTCTAACCGCTATTTCTCAGATCTTAGAAGGAAAAGAGCGGCTTTCCCTGTGCATACCACTATTAGTGACCTTATTAAAGAAGAATGGTCCAGGTCTGATAGGAGATCATCTGCAAAAGGGAAGTTCTCCAGGTTATACCCGTTTGATTCCAAAGATGCTGAAACATGGGATCTTCCACCCAAAGTTGATGCTGCCGTGGTTAGGCTAGCCAAGCGCACTACCCTGCTGGTGGATGATGCTGGCTCCTTCAGGGATCCGATGGATCGTAAGATGGAATACTACCTGTCTAAATCCTATGTAGCCTCAGGACAAGTCTCCACCCTGCCGTTGCTCTCACGTCTGTTTCAAGAGCTATGAAGGTTTGGCTGCAGGAGCTGGAAGGGGACATCAAGAGTGGCAGAAGCCGTTCCTCTATTGTTGATGCCCTAAAGGATATGCGTCTAGCGATTGATTTCTCTTCGGAGGCCGCAGTGGATCTGGTGAGAAACCTTGCTAGTAGTATGTCCTTCTCGGTTTCCTCCAGGCGGGCACTCTGACTCAGATCTTGGGCGGCCGATGCTTCCTCCAAGAATAGTTTGTGTTCTCTGCCATTTCACGGGAATATGTTATTTGGCAAGAATTTGGATGAATGCATTAAGAGGGCGGCTGAAGGAAATAAAGCCTTTCTACCCCAAGAGAGGAAGTATAAAGGATCCTTTCGTGCCCGGAAAGAGTACCATTCCTTTCGTGACAGTAGGTCCTACAAGCCTGGTAGGGAATATTCCAGATTTCAACCGGGGAGAGGAGCCCCTTCTGGAAACAGAGGAGGCAGGTCACGCGGTTCATCTTCCTCTAAAAATCCGAGGAATCTATGACTACGTACTGCCCAAAACCGAAGGTGTCGGGGCTTGTCTTCTCCAGTATCTTCCGAGATGGACCGATTCCACAAGCGACGTTTGGGTGCTGGATATTATTCGGAGAGGTTACCTGCTAGAATTCTTCAAGCATCCCCCCCAACAGGTCCTTTCACCTCACAAAGTGGCCAGGAGACAAGGAAAAGTGCATGGCCCTACAAAACTTCATCCTTTCCTTGCAGAAGGAGAAGGTCATCGTCAAAGTGCCAGCGGGCGAAAGAACTCAAGGGTTTTACTCCCACATCTTCTTAACAAGGAAATCCTCAGGGGGATGGAGACCCATTCTGGATCTACACAGGCTGAACAAGCATCTGCACATTCGCAGATTCAAAATGGAATCTCTGCAATCTATGATAAAGGTTGTGTCCCCCAACCAATGGATGCTGTCTATAGATCTATTAGACGCATATTTTCACGTTCCCATTGCCCAAATCCATCAGAAGTTTCTGAGGTTTGCTGTAGAAGAAGGTCATTTCCAGTTCAGGGCCCTCCCCTTTGGACTGAGCACAGCCCCAAGAACGTTTACAAAGGTCCTGATTGTTCTCATCGCAGAACTCAGAAAGCAGAACATTGCTATTTACCATTATTTGGACGACGTCTTGATCTTAGGAAACAACGTGGATTCAGTGACATCCCAGGCATTCAGTTTCTGCAAGCTCACGGCTGGAAGATCAACACCAAGAAGAGCCACCTCCACCCAACGCAATCTATGGTTTACTTAGGTGCCCACTTCGACACTCTGAAGGGCACTGTCCAGCTCTCATCAGTAAGAATACTGAAACTCAAGAGGTGTCAGGGTACCTGTGGTCTCTACCTCAGAAAGAGGTAGAGACTTAGCAGTTCCTTCATCCGGACGGTCTGATGGCTTCCTTCCTCGCGGTCTGTCCGGTCGTGCAAAGCCGGCCGCGAGGGAGTGACTGCCTTTTACAGCTTCACGTCCGGAAGTCATCAGGAGACTACCGGAACGACCTGTCAGTCAAATGCTGCAGGACCAATCAGGACGCCTCAGAGGCGTGGTTACTTTTCGGAACAGGGTATTTAACGGAGCTTCTCTCGTCAGCTCATTGCCCTGTCGTGGTTCTAGCTTGTTCTAGTCACTCAGTGCTTGTGTTCTGCTTATTCCCTTTGGTTTTGACCCGGCTTGCTTATTCTACTCTGCTTTCCTCTGTATCCTTGATTCGGCTTGTCTCTCGCTCTCCTGCCTTCTGTTACCCTCGACCTCGGCTTGTCTTTGACTATTCTCTCAGTACTACTTACGTTAGTCCGGCCATTCTAAGGTCCGGTATACGTATCTGGCTACTGTTTGTACTCTGCGTGTTGGATCCCTGTCCCGATCCTGACAAGAGGTTATTGAGAAGAATGCTGAAATCCTCGGTTGCCCCTGCAAAGGCTGTAATGAGCCTCCTTGGTTCCATGTCCTCCACAATAGGTCTGACCAGATGGGCTCAGTGGAGAATGAGACCATTCCAAGCCAACTTCCTGAGTCAATTCTCATCCGGAAACCTGTTCCAGCCCATCAAGCTTCCCCTGAATGTACGCCATTCTCTAATCTGGTGGCTAAACAGAAAACACCTATCCAAAGGTTTTCCATTAGGGGACATCGCATGTAGGACTGTGACAACGGATGCAAGCCAGTGGGGTTGGGGCGCTCATTATCTCCACGACTTTGCGCAGGAAGAATGGAATTTCAGGACGAGCAATGTT
This sequence comes from Pelobates fuscus, assembly GCF_036172605.1. Taxonomy (NCBI): domain Eukaryota; kingdom Metazoa; phylum Chordata; class Amphibia; order Anura; family Pelobatidae; genus Pelobates; species Pelobates fuscus. The sequence continues at coordinate 21,216,678 of NC_086321.1, read as the reverse complement.
CATTCCAATCTGCTAGAACTTCTGGCTGTCCTCAAAGCTTTGAAGCACTTCTCGGTCCATCTCAAAGGTCAATGGGTGAAGATAAGGACGGACAACTCCACCGTAGTATCCTATGTCAATCACCAAGGGGGTACCAGGAGCTGCAAGATGATGGAAATAATGAGTCACCTGATGTGGTGGGTTCAGAGAAACCTGGCGGGCATTATAGCCATCCATCTCCCAGGGAAACGGAATCAACTGGCGGATTTCCTCAGCAGATCCAGAATAGATCCAGGGGAATGGTGCCTATCTCACAGGGTATTCCGCATGATTGTGGGCATGTGGGGTCTCACCCAAGTAGACCTTCTAGCCACTCGGGCCAACAGGAAGGTAGCTCTTTTCTTCACGAAGGAAGAAGACCACCGGGCACTGGGAAGGGATGCCTTATCAAGCCCCTGGAGGTTCAGACTGGGCTATGCGTTCCCCCCGTTTCCATTAATTCTGCCACTCCTGAGAAAGTTGAGATCGGAGCAGGTGTCTCTCATCCTGATTGTGCATTATTGGCCTCAAAGACCTTGGTTTCCTCTGCTTCTGAGTCTTTCGGTGGAACCTCCTCTCCCGCTCCCCAAAGATGCGGATCTTCTGTTCCAGGGTCCTGTAATGCATCCAGACCCTGTCTCTCTCAACCTCATGGCTTGGAAACTGAAAGGAATCGGCTTTTGAACAGAGGATTCTCCCAGGCCGTTATTGATACTATGCTGAGGGCACGTAAGCATTCCACTTCAGCCACTTATTATAGAGTGTGGGAGGTTTTCTCCGACTGGGCCCTTCACAGAAATGTGGATGTTCAAGATCCTTCCTCATCTAATATTTTGGATTTCCTGCAATCTGGCCTTGCTAAAGGGCTGAGCTATAACACTCTCAAGGTACACGTTTCAGCCTTGTCCGCCCTGACCAGTCGTAGATGGGCACTGGACTCTGATGTCATCAGATTCATCAAAGGTGTCCTTCAGATGAAACCTCCTATTAAACCTTTTGTTCCATCCTGGAATCTCCCTCTGGTTCTGGATGCCATGAAGCTGAAACCTTTTGAACCTTTTGATTCGGTTTCCCTACAGGTTCTCTCTATTAAGACTGCCTTGCTGGTTGCCCTGGCCTCTGGCAGGAGAGTTTCTGAGCTCAATGCCCTATCCATCAAGGAGCCTTTTACTATCTTTCACAGGGACAGAGTGGTCCTCCGTACAGTTCCTGTATTTCGACCTAAAGTCACCTCCTCCTTTCACATCAACGAGGATAATGTTCTTCCATCTCTGAGGTCGGACTCCCATGAAATGGGGAATTCTGCTGACCTGTCCTCTCTGGATCTAGTGAGATGCCTCCGAATGTATATTGATAGGACTTCTGCTTGGCGTTCTTCTGACAGTCTTTTCGTCCTTCATAGCGGCTGTAAAAAGGGCTCACATGCTCCTAAATCTGCCATTAGCAGATGGATAGTAGCGGCTATTATTCTGGCTTATCAGTCCACCGGATATCCAGTCCCTGTGGGTCTTAAAGCCCATTCCACTAGGGCTCTCTCTTCTTCCTGGGCAGCCGCAGCTAATGTCTCTCCTGAACTCATTTGTAAAGCAGCTACATGGTCTTCCTCTAACACTTTCATTAGGAGATACCAAATTGATGTCAGAGCAGGGTTGTCTGATCAATTTGCTAAGTCAGTCCTGTCTGTATCCAATACCTGATTTCTGTGTCTTTCACTTGTTGTGGTGTTAATACACTTTGCATTTAAAAATTTTTGAGTCTGTGTCTCTTTCCCTCCCTGGTTTATTGCTTGGGTATTACCCAATGTTGTGCTGCCATGGATATGGCCAGGAAAATGGAAAATGTATTCATACTTACCGTAATTTTCTTTTCCTGGTTATATGCCATGGCAGCACAAGGGTCCCACCCGGGGCTATTGCTGGAACACGTGACTGGGGAAGGAGGAGCAGGAGGTGGTACTTATACTGCTTAATTATTATTCCTGTCCAATGGGGATAGGGAGGAGCTACCCAATGTTGTGCTGCCATGGCATATAACCAGGAAAAGAAAATTACGGTAAGTATGAATACATTTTCCATTATATATATATATATATATATATGTATTTTTTTTAACATTCCAATGCCCCTTTTTATACCCCTAAAGTACTAACCCTCACTACTGCCCCTAACTCCCTACCATTTCCCCCCACCACCCACTTCAGGGCCGCCACCAAAAATTTTGGGGCCCCTAACTCAGCTCAGGGTCTGGGCCCCCTGGGGCCCGCCTCCAAATACCGCTCACTGGGTCCACACACAGACACAAACGCACACACTGATACATACTAACAGACACACATACTGAAACAGACATACACGCATACAGGCATACATACTGACACACACATACTGAGACATACACACAGGCATACATAGTGACAGACAGACACACATACATACAGACACCGACATACATACATACACACACACATTCATACATACAGACACTGACATCCATACACACATACATTCATAATGGCATACATACAGACTGACATACATGCATATATACAGACATACTGACAGACATACATGCATACAGACATCCATACACACATACACACAGACCTACGTTCATAATAATATGCAGACATACATTCATACTGACATACAGACATACATATATACATATATAATGACATACAGACATACATATATACATATATAATGACATACAGACATACATATACACATACATAGACATACATACAGGCATACATGCATACATACATGCATACAGACATACATACATACGTAGACATACATGCATGCAGTCAGACAGACATAGACATGCATCCAGACATACATACATACATACAGACATATACATACATAGACATGCACACAGACATACATACATACACACATAGACATACGGACAGACATACATGCATGCAGACAGACATACATACACAGACAGACATACATACACATACATGCATCCAGACACACAGACATACATGCATACAGACAGACATACACGCATACAGACAGACAGAGACATACAGACAGACATGCATGCATCCAGACAGACATACATACATAGACATACATGCATACAGACATGCAGACAGACATACATACACATACATGCATCCAGACACACAGACATACACGCATACAGACATAGACATACAGACAGACATGCATGCATCCAGACAGACATACATACATAGACATATATGCATACAGACATACACATACAGACAGACATACATACATACATCCATACAGACAGACATACATACACAGACATGCATACAGACACACATGCATACATACAGACATACACATACATGCATACAGACACACAGACATGCATACAGACAGACATACACAAACATACATACAGACACACAGACAGACATACACATACATGCATACAGACATACATACAGACAGACAGACACACATACACATACATGCATACAGACACACAGACATACATACAGATACACACACATACATACACATACATGCAGACAGACAGACAGACATACACACAGACACAGACATACATACATACATGCACACACACAGCTCATTTTCCAGCCACCCTCCTGTCTCTTACCTTTTCTTTGCAGGAGGGTGGCTGGGGATGACGGGAGTCGGCGCTGCTCCCTCTTCATTGCTGGGCTCTCCCTCTTTACGGCTGGGCGGGCGGGCGCGCTCCTCCCGCGCGGAGTGAGCTGGGAGGAAGTGAGCACTTCCTCCCAGCAGCACTTGCGGCTGCTTTTTTTTTTTTTTTTTTTAAAGGGGCCCGGTCGCGCTATACAACGGCCATAGCGCTGACCGGGCCCCTGAAGAAGGGGGCTCATCGGGTGGCCCTAAGTGTGTGGGCCACCCGATGGGCCCCACACGTGGGGCCCGGGCGGCCGGGCCCCCCAGGGCCGCCGGGCCCATGACAACTGTTATGGTTGTCATGCCCTGATGGCGGCCCTGACCCACTTCTACCCCTAAACCCATACTATTGCCCATAATCACCCACTACTGCCTCTAACCCCCTACTATTATTATTATTTTATTATTTATATAGCACCATCAGATTCCGTAGCGCTGTACAAAAGGTGGACTAACAGACATTTAATTGTAACCAGACAACTCGACGTACAGGAACAGAGAGGTGCCCCCTAACCACCCACCACAGGTCCTAACCCCCTACTATTGCCCCTAGCCACCCATCGCAGGTTCTAACCCCCCATTACTGACCATAACCCCCCACTGCAGGTCCTAACCCCCAAACCTCTTACAACTGTCGCCATCTCCCTACAACTACCCCTAACCCTAACCTCCTACTATTGCTCCTAATCCCCTACTAATGCCCCTAACCACCTTCTACTGCCCATAAGCACCTACTATTGTCCCTAACCCCCTACTAATGCCCTTAACCACCCACTACTACCCCTCGCCTCCTACTAATGCTCCTAACCACCCACTTCTGCCCCTAACCCTCTACTATTGCCCCTAACTACTGCCCCTAACCACCCACTACTGCCCCTAACCACACACTATTGGCCCTAACCCTCTACTACTGCCACTAACCCCCTACAATTGCCCATAACCACCTACTACTGCCCCTAACCCCCTACTAATGCCCCTAACCCGCCACTACTACCCCTAACATCTTACTACTGCCCCTGCCCCCTACCACAACCCCTAATCCTAACCTCCTACTATTGCCCCTAACCCCTACTAATGCCCCTAACCACCTTCTACTGCCCATAACCAACTACTACTGCCCCTTATCCCCTACTATTGCCCCTAGCCACCCATCGCAGGTCCTAACCCATCATTACTGACCCTAATCCCCCACTGCAGGTCCTAACCCCCCACTACGGGTCCTGACCTCCTACTACTGTGTAAGGGTATTTATATTGGCAGACATTTTGTGCTATGATAGAAATTAAAGTGTATATTGCCTAAATCACTCTGAACAGAGCAGGCTCCATTTTGTTATCTTCAAGCTAACAAAAGACACAAGATTTCTATCCCTTCTGTAAAACTAACCACTTTGCCAGAGCTAAGGAATGCTTAGTATATACAAACCTGTTGATAAGAGATGAGAACGGGGGATGGACAGACTGTCTAAATGCTAATGGAATATAATCAATTCTAAACCCAGACATTTGTGACAGAGAAGATTAAATAATTTAATTTTACTTTCGATATTGTATAACGCCCTGTTGTAAGTTTAGGGGTCATACTTAGTTATAACTGTCATATTAGAAATTATAGCAGAATTGCCAGACACATAGTCTGAAGAAAGCCCCCCAAAAACTCTTTGAACTGACAGTAAACTTAAGTTATAGACAACTATAAAGATGAGTTAAATGACGTCAAAATAGCCACCAGGAAAATTTAACTCTTTCCTGGATAGGAATGTTTAGTGGGACGAGACTGCCCTCCAGACCAATACTTAAATTGCTATCTGGAAGGTAACCACACCTCCAGTTTTCTATTGGTCTATCACCTAGTGACGAACAGAGAATTTTTCCCTTTAAGAGTTAAGACAAAGGGAAGAGGCATGGAGGAGGTATGTAGAGGAAGCAGATGGAAGCAGGCTAAGTCAGGAGACAGAGAAAGAGACCCATGACATTCAAATTCCTGAGAATACCTGAGAACATCTGATGAGAACATCTCTTTAACTAGTAATTATACTGGTTTCATTTAATTGTCACGATTCTGGGAACCCAATACGATGACACACACACACACACACAGAAAAGGTGCAGTACCGGACCTTAGAGTGGCCGGGCTAAGCACACAAAGAATAGTCAGGAGACAAGCCGAGTAAGGGGAACCAGAAGACAGAATAACGAGAAACAAGCCAAGGTCAAAGGTCAGAAACACAAGTTCAGAATCAATACTATTAAGCAAAGACCACAACAGGGCAGGGAGGAACAGGAAAGGTAAGTATTTAAACCCTGTGGTTAATTCTGATTGGATAACTTCCAATCAGAATTAACAATCACACGTGGGAGATATCTATGTCTCCCACTGTGATTGTCGTACTGTGTCTTTAACGCCGGGTCAGGTGGCTGACCGCGGCGTCTACAAGAGTGGGCGGTCCCCCAGCGTTCAGCGTCATGCATGCTGCCGCTGGGGGATGGAGAGGAGGACGCGGGCGGCATCCGAGGCTGGGCAGATGCCGACCAACGAGCGTATGCCGGGAAAGGACCCGCGGACGGCTGGAGGGTGAGTGCCGCGAGCGGACTGCAGCCTCCCCTCGCAGCCGCCCGCGGGATCCTGACATTAACCCCCCTCGAAGACCGCCCAGAGGGCGGCAAGCAGCAGGCTTCAGAGGAAACCGGGCATGAAAGGAGCGGACCAGAGAGGGAGCGTGCAAATCAGAGACCGAAACCCAAGACCGCTCCTCGGGACCGTACCCCTTCCAATCCACCAGATATTGCAACCCACCCCTAGAAACACGAGAGTCGAGGAGGGCAGCCACCTCGTACACGTCACTAGAGACAGCGCGAGGGGAAACGGGCCGTCCGAGGGGACGAGAGAACCGGTTACACAGTAAGGGCTTCAAAAGGGAGGTGTGAAACGTGTTCGGAATACGCATGGAAGGAGGCAAGTCCAGGGAGTAGGAAACGGGGTTAACCCTACGCAACACCTTGTAGGGGCCAAGAAACCAGGGAGCAAACTTCATCGAGGGAACCCTGAGACGGAGATTCCTGGAGGACAACCACACTCTATCACCCGGAGCATAAGAAGGGGCCACACCTCTATGGCGATCAGCAAACCTCTTCTGAGCAGCCGCCGAACAAACGAGTGCCATATGGACCTTATCCCACATCTTCCGCAAAGAAGCAAGGTGCTGATCCAAGGCGGGCATTCCCTTGTCGGAGAACGCACCGGGAAGGACAGTAGGTCGAAACCCATAAGCAACCTCAAAAGGACTTAAGCCAGTAGACGAATGAGACACCGTATTCCTGGCAAATTCAGCCCACGGAAGGAGGCGAGACCAGTTGTCCTGGTGCGCATTAGTGAAGCAGCGCAAATACAATTCCACAGACTGATTAGCACGTTCGGCTGCACCATTAGATTGCGGGTGATAGGAGGAAGTGAACGATAAGGAGACCCCCATCTCAGTACAAAAGCCCCTCCAAAACCGAGAGACAAATTGAGGGCCCCTGTCAGACACGATATCCTGAGGTACCCCATGCAAGCGGAACACTTCTTTGGCAAACACCTGAGCCAAAGGAAGCTTCTTAAGCGGAATAAAGTGCGCAATTTTAGAGAACCTATCCGTCACAGTCAATATCACTGTCTGACCATCAGAAAGAGGAAGGTCTACAATGAAATCCATGGATAAGTGGGTCCATGGTTTCTTGGGTATAGATAGAGGCATAAGTAGACCCTGGGGTCTCACATTAGGGGACTTACACTGCGTACAGACCCGACAAGCCTGTACAAAATCCACTACGTCTTGCTTAAGTGAAGGCCACCAGAACTGTTGACGGAGGCCCTTATAGGTTTTGGTAACCCCCGGATGACCGGCAGTTTTGGCGGTGTGAAATAAAGTTAACAACTTTTTTCTGTCCTTTGTTTTAACGTATAGTTTACCAGCCGGCGTCTCAGGGGGTGCTTGGGTTTGGTAAGTCTTAATACTATTAAGGAAAGGAGATGAAACAACCAAGCGTGTAGCAGCTATTATCTGAGAAGCAGGAACAATAGGTACAGGAGTCGGGTTAACAAATTCTAACGGTTCATGCTGTCGAGAGATAGCGTCAGCTTTGGCATTACGGCAACCAGGTCTATAGGTAATAACGTATTGGAAACGTGAAAGAAATAGAGACCATCTAGCCTGCCGGGCAGATAACCTTTTAGCATCAGCTATATAAGAGAGGTTCTTATGATCTGTTATAACCATGATTTTGTGTTTAGAACCCTCTAATAAGTACGTCCATTCCTTAAAAGCTAACACAATAGCTAATAGTTCCCTGTTCCCAACATCGTAATTCTTTTCTGGATCAGACAACCTTTTTGAAAAGAAACAACAGTGATGGAGGGGTTTGTCATACGACAACCTCTGTGACAGTACTGCTCCCACACCCGATTCAGAAGCGTCTACTTCCATAACAAAGGGAAGAGAAGGATTAGGGTGGTGCAGCACTGGAGCAGAGGCAAATTCCTTCTTGAGAGTTTCGAAGGCCTTAAGGGCTTCGGGAGTCCAAACCCTAGGGTGTAGACCTTTTTTAATCAGCTTCGTTATAGGAGAGATAAGTGGTGAAAAGTTTTTTATAAATTTCCTATAATAGTTGGCAAATCCTATAAAACGCTGGATAGCCTTAAGTCCTTGGGGAAGTGGCCAGGACAGTATGGCTTCCAATTTAGCAGGATCCATACTGAAACCCTGTTCAGTAATTATATATCCAAGGAATTGCACAGAGGTCTGATCGAACAAACATTTTTCTAACTTACAGTAGAGTCCGTTCTGTAATAACTTTTTGAGCACCATCCTAACATGGTTATGGTGTGACTTCAAATCAGGAGAATACACAAGTATGTCGTCAAAGTACACCACGGCACAGACATGCAATAGATCCCTAAGGACATCGTTTATGAGGTCCTGAAACACAGCAGGAGCATTACACAGTCCAAAAGGCATGCCCAGATATTCGTAATGCCCACTGCGCGTATTAAACGCTGTCTTCCACTCATCATTCTCCTTTATACGGACAAGGTTATAAGCCCCCCTGAGGTCTAATTTAGTGAAGAACTTAGAACCTTTCACACGATCAAACAACTCAGTGATGAGGGGGATAGGGTAGGCGTTTTTAATCGTTATGTTGTTCAGACCCCTGTAGTCTATACATGGCCTCAAGTCGCCCTCCTTCTTTGCCTCAAAAAAGAAACCAGCACCAGCAGGAGAGGAGGACCTTCTAATAAAGCCTTTACTTAATGACTCCCGTATGTACTCCTCCATGATCTGGTTTTCTTTCTCTAATACGGTTATCAATAAGAATTATATAGTCTATAACATCATCCAGAAGAACAGGCAATTCCCTGGACGCTATTTCATCCAGTATGTAAGCGGCCAAACCCTCCTGAAAGGCTGTTACGAGGGCGTCATTGTTCCAAACCACTTCAGCTGCTAGAGTGCGGAATTCGATAGTGTAATCCGCTACAGATCTGTTACCCTGTCGGACCCTAAGCAGAGCTTTGCCAGCAGAAGCAACCCTACCGGGTTGATCAAACGTGCGTTTGAAAGCTGTCAGAAAATCTGCAAAGGACATAAGAGACTTATTCTCCCATATGGGGTTGGCCCATGCTAAAGCTCTCCCGGACAAGATGTTTATCAAAAAGGCTATTTTAGATCTGTCAGTGGGATAGGAACATGGATTCATCACCAAATGGATGTCGATTTGGTTGAGGAAACCACGACACACTGCTGGGTCACCGCTGTAGCGCTGTGGCGGCGTCATATGCACTACATGAGCAGGAATGGGTACTGAAGTGGGAATGGGCTCGGGCACAGCAGCAGCAGCCTCCTGAACGGCAGGCTGCAAGTGTGCAGTATAAGCCAGTATGGTTTGCAAAGCTTGAGCAAACTGATCCATACGGTGGTCCAAGCCATCCATTCTAGCCTCCTGATTAACTAGGAGCTGTGGTATGTCAGCAGGTTCCATTATGGCCCTGTTGTAATGTCACGATTCTGGGAACCCAACACGCTGACACACAAACCCACACACAGAAAAGGTGCAGTACCGGACCTTAGAGTGGCCGGGCTAAGCACACACAGAATAGTCAGGAGACAAGCCGAGTAAGGGGAACCAGAAGACAGAATAACGAGAAACAAGCCGAGGTCAAAGGGTAGGAGAAAGTCACAAAGTCAGATTAACAAGCCAGAGAGTACGTAACCAGAAACACAAGTTCAGAATCAATACTAGTAAGCAAAGACCACAACAGGGCAGGGAGGAACAGGAAAGGTAAGTATTTAAACCCTGTGGTTAATTCTGATTGGATAACTTCCAATCAGAATTAACAATCACACATGGGAGATATCTATGTCTCCCACTGTGATTGTCGTACTGTGTCTTTAACGCCGGATCAGGTGGCTGACCGCGGCGTGTACAAGAGTGGGCGGTCCCCCAGCGTTCAGCATCATGCATGCTGCCGCTGGGGGACGGAGAGGAGGACGCGGGCGGCATCCGAGGCTGGGAGGATGCCGCCCAGCGAGCGTATGCCGGGAAAGGACCCGCGGACGACTGGAGGGTGAGTGCAGCGAGCGGACTGCAGCCTCCCCTCGCAGCCGCCCGCAGGATCCTGACATTAATTAATCTAAATTAATTAAAATTTTCTAATAGCATGATATATGACTGGATAAATCACAATCAGATTTCGATATTTAGAAATCTTAGTTAAATAAGAAGTAAATAGTTATAACCATTCCATTCTGCAGATGGAATTAGAATAATGATGTATTTATATGATTTATCACATGTTAGCATATCGTGATATTTATCCAGGTGTATTGATTTGCTCTAAGATAAGATAAAATATCTGTTTAGGCAAGTTAAAATTCTGCTTATAGAACATGGTAGATTACTCTTTTTGGATGGTTCCAGGAAATGACTAATGAGCTGGTATAAATGTTATTTTATTTAAAATCACATGAGAATAGGTCTTAATTACCTTGGAGGTCTAACCAGCATTGAAAGGGTTATTCAAGCTTTCAGCTAAAGTTTTGTGGCCTTAAGCTGCAAGCTCTGTGTGTGTAAGTTTCACTTTCGTTTCTCTGTGAAGTACAGTCATAAATCTTGTTTGACAATTGGCTGTGTTAGCCATTGGGAGATGTTTTTACATTACCACATTGTATTGCATACCAGGTTATACTAAATATTCATTGATCATTATCACGCATGTTACATATTATTATTATTTAAATTGTCACAATAAATTGTATCTATTTTTATAACAAATTGTGATTTTTATTTATATGGAATATATTTCACTTACATGATAATGATCTTTGGGATCTGAGAATTAAAATAGTGGGCAATTCTCAACTGTTTACTATTATTATCCCATAAATATCCACACAACTGCCCATGACCCCCTACTACAGCCCCTGACCCCCCACTGCAGGTCCATACCTACCACTTTATACCCTAACCCCTCACTTCAGCCCTTATCCCTCCACCTCAGCTTCTAACCCCTTATTTAATACTCTAACTGCTCACTACACCCCCACTGCAGCCCCTATCCCCCCACTGACCCTAACATCCACTACTGCTTCTAAAATCCACTACTGTCCCTATCCATCATTACAGCCCCTTATCCTGACTGCTGCCTTTAAACCCTCACTACAGCACCTAAACTATAGCTATTTTGGGCTGAGAGGGAGCTAACTTGAATCTCCCTTCCCATCTTGTACTAAATGAAAATTCCACTACTTCCTACATACATTTCCCACACATCACACATTGCCACACATAACACTCACATCTTCTCACACTGCCACACACACTGCTAACAGCTACCCACACGCAGACACTGACAGATATACACACATCACACACTGCCACACATACCGCTAACAGCTACCCACACGCAGACACTGACAGATATACACGCACCCACACGCAGACATTGACAGCTTACACAGCCTCATATATCATGCACAGGAAGCCACAACATACACTTCACACATAGCTACAACACTTTCAGCCACCCTACACAACACACACACCACACATCTACTCAACATTTTTTAAAATATTCACATTACATAACATAAAAAAAAATAACATGGGGGAAGAATTTCCTGGTGTATAGCCTAATAAAATGTGCCTATGTGCACATGTGGTGGTGTGGCAGAAATGCCTCTGCCACATGTGCTCGGAGGGGCCTGCTTGCCAGCCTCCTGCCAGACCTTGTGCTTTGTCAGGGGCCCCCAAATTTCTGGTGGCAGCCCTGAGTGTATCAAATTAGTGAGAGCATTGTCTGTCAATGTGTGTGTGTGTGTGTGTGTGTGTGTGTATACCTGTCAGTATGTGTGCCTGTCAGTATGTGTGTCTGTCAGTATGTGTGTCAATACAGAGACGCCTGTATTTCTCCTGAGGTTAATTGTGGGCTTTTCCTTGTATCCGGAACAATTCTTCTGGCAGTTGTGGCTGAAATCTTTCCTAGTCTACCTGACCTTGGCTTGGTATCAAGAGATCCCGGAATTTTCCACTTCTTAATAAGTGATTGAACAGGACTGACGGGCATTTTCAAGGCTTTGAATATCTTTTTATATCCTTTTCCATCTTTATAAAGTTCCATTACCTTGTTACGCAGGTCTTTTGACAGTTCTCGTGCATCCATGTGAGAGCTAACAAACTCATTGACTATTTTTACACAGAAACTAATTGCAATTTAAAAAGTCACAGGTGTGGGAAATTGACCTTAAATCATAATTTTAACCTGTGTGTGTGTGTCACCTTGTGTGTGTGTAACAACGCCAAACATTCAGGGGTATGTACACTTTTGATCAGGGCCATTGGGGTGATTTCTGTTATCATTATGATTTAATAAGGATTTTACTTTTGAGTAGATCTGTATGTGTTTTTTTCCATGGTTCTACTTTATTCTAACCATGCACTTAAGATATATTTGTGTGATATAGAAGCTTGGTCACTCACAAATACCATTGTGTTTTGTATTTATTTCTGGTATACTATGAGTATATACTTTACATTTTGTGCTTGTTATTATCTTTCTGTAACATTGACTAGCTAAATAAACTAAAATGTAACTAAATTAAAATTGAGCTAGATAACAGTGTCACCTAGAATGTCAATATAAATAATAACATAATAATAATAACATATGTATATCTAAATATCTAAATTTATGATGAAAAAAATAAAACGACAAGTGAGCAAAGAGTAAGCTGATACAGATAAAGGGGTATTCTTGGCACCAAAACAACTGTAAAGAAACACTCTAAACACCACGAGCACTATAACACGCTAAACTGCAGTTGCAGGGCCAGCTCATCGTCTGAGAGCATCAGCTGATTACTGGAGACATAGGTGACTGGGAGAATTTTTACATAGATATTTTAGCTTTACATTTTACATCGACTTTGAATTCTGACTGTTTTTCACTTCATAAATAGCCCTGTATGTTTAAGCAGCTTTAGTCGCACTTCACTGGCTGTGACTCCTACAGCCTCCAAGTATGTTTACTTGTAGGTTTATATCTGCTCTGTTAGTTCTTTAGTCACACACAGAAGGCTGCTGTAGGTTCTAGCAGGCAGGGAGGGCACAACCATAAGACCATTGGCTGTGCAGAGGATGCAGAAGATCCTCTTCCACAACCACGCTACAAAAGGGAGGTAAGCAGGCTCAGGAGTCGAAAGGAGAGAACACACCACAAAGATACAGAGGTAAGAGAAAGAGACACAAAAGGGAATGGGGGTGGGGGGGGGGGGGACACCAAGAGGCACACAGAGGGACTGGTGAAGGAAAAAAAGAGACACACAAAGGGGCTTGGGAGAAGAGGAGGAAAGAGACACATAGAAGGACTGTGAGGCAAGAAAGAGACACACAGAGGGCCTGGGAAAGGAAAAAAGACACACACAGAGGGGCTAGGGAATGGGATAAAGAGAAATAAAAAGGAATCAGGGGGAAAGAGAAACACAAATGAGCTGTGGAAGAGGAGAAAGAGATACACAAAAGAGCTGGGAGTGAAGAAAGAGACACACAAAAGGAGGAATACAAGACACACATAGGGGGTTTGTAGGTGATTTTAAAAACAATAGAATATATTAATCACATGTTTTGACTGCATTTTAATATCTTTTTAATTACTAACTCCCACCCCTGTTACTTAAGAGGTTACCCCAAGCACCATGACCACTCATTTATTTGAGGGATAGTGGATTTGTTCCCAAAATAGGGACTGTCCCTCCTAAATAGGGACACTTGGGAGGTATGATGTTCGGCATTGCTAGTCAGACATTGTTGTTGTTTTTCAGCTACCTCAAGTGATTGTTGCCCTCTATGATGCCCTGCCCCACTGTGAATATGAAAATGTAATTTGGGAAGGGCAAAAAGGGGCAGGCTAGTGGCACAAATGGGACCACTGGTAAAACTGACAGGTCAGCCTGGGGTAAATACATGACCAATCAAGTAGGTCGGCTAACTAAGGGCTCCTTCTTGATTGTTTCAGTGCTCTCTGCAGGGTCCTAATGCCATGAGCAAAGCGCAGGCAAATATAATGATACGCTCGCACTATGCTTGTTAGGAACAGTTTCCAGCCGACATCACGCCAATGGTTGATCTAATGCACATGTGCTCATTAGGGCTTCTCCATAGGAAAGTATTTAATGGAATACTTTCCTATACGGATTTTGAAGATGTTAGATGTACTCATAGAAAGTGTGAAGACGTCCAGCATCGTTTTAACTCTGTACAAATCCAGGAAGCACCTCAAATGGTTGTCTGGGAGACAGCTACTATCCCTGCAATCTGAAACTGTAATGTTAGAGGGACAGGGTTAAACGGACAGTGGGACTCACCAGACCATTTCAATGAGTTTAAGCGGTCTGGGTGCTAATAATGTTCATTTAAGCTCATTGAAGTTTTACAAAGATTTAATCCCAAAGTTGAGGCTCTGCACCCACCACCACTACCCAACTTCCTTCCTCTCTGCCACTGCAGCATAAAGATGGTTTAGCTGGGTGGTGGGTGATGGCCTGGGAACACCATGGGATGCTGTCGCTTAATATCACTGATCGCTCATACTGTTTCCCTTGGGTATTGGGTGCTGGATGGACACCAGGACACATGCCTCTTCCTTTAATTGTCTAGCTAATACTAAACATTTTTATTTTCTCACTCTTGTCTCTGGCTAGCTGGAAACAAATTAAAATCTTGATCCTGGTAGATCTGTACATTTCATGAGAATAATTATCGCTGTCTCTTTGTATAATATACTTTTGCATGCAAGTCGCAATTACATAAAAGATTTTTCTGTCTTTGAAGTTTTCAGGTTCAATCTGTCTGCGGTGTAGCGTTTCCTAAGCCTTGAAATGAGTAAAATTATTATCCCACTGAAACTTTGAAGATAAAAGTGAAAGCCTTTTCTACACGGGACAAAAGTTTGAAGTCACTTCATCTACATTCATTTTATAACACCAGCGAGATATCTCTGCATGCCAGTTAGTTTAAATCCAGGTTAACAGTACTTGAGAAGGCTGAGAACCCCCAGCTACTCCAAATACTTTGAAACTCTGTGATCTATTTTAAATGAAGGAGAATGTCCTTGATAGGACTTTGAAGCATCGTTAATTAGAGGAGACTTAATGATGTCACACAACAAATAGTAATGGCTCTAGGAGTTCCTTGGGATAAAATGTCACTGGAGAATGTTATTTAAAGGAACACTATAGTCACCTAAATTACTTTAGCTAAATAAAGCAGTTTTAGTGTATAGATCATTCCCCTGCAATTTCACTGCTCAATTCTCTGCCATTTAGGAGTTAAATCACTTTGTTTCTGTTCATGCAGCCCTAGCCACACCTCCGCTTGCCAGTGGTGTATCCTGGTTTTGTGCACACACACACTAACAGACACACACACTAACAGACACAGACACACACACTAACAGACACAGACACACACACTAACACACACACACACACACACACTAACAGACACAGACACTAACAGACACACACACTGACACACACACTAACAGACACACACACACACACACTAACAGACACAAACACTAACAGACACACACACTGACACACACACACTAACAGACACAGACACACACACTAACAGACACACACACATACACTAACAGACACAAACACTAACAGACACACACTGACACACACACTGACACACACACACACACACACTCACAGACACACACTCACCCACCCACATTAACACATTTTTTTAAAAAACATTTTTTTAACACATTTCTTTTATTTATTTTTAACACATTTTTTTTTAATACATTTTTTTTAAAATTTATTTTTAACACATTTTTTTTTAATACATTTTTTTTAAATTTATTTTTAACACATTTTTTTTAATTTAACCCCCCCCCCCCCCCAGCCTCCTTACCTTTGGGAATGCTGGGGAGGGGGGGTGTCTTTTCCTCCCTGGTGGTCCAGTGGCTGCTGGGCGATCGGGCGGCACTGCCTGGCGGGTGGGCGGCCGGCCGGCGAGGGAGCACTTCCCATGAGCTGTCTGCTCAGCTCCCTCGCGCGCCTCAGAGTGAGGCTGGGAGCTGGAATCCGATCGCCCAGCAGCCCGCCGGCATGTCAGTTAGCCGCAAGGCTAACAAGACATTTGCCTTGGGCATTTGGGGGCGGTGTTTTTTGCCGCCCCCTGGAAAATGCCGCCCAAGGCAAATGCCTTGTTTGCCTCGCGGCTAATACGCCCCTGCCCCTGGCTATGATTGACAGAGCCTGCATGAAAAAAAAACTGGTTTCACTTTCAAACAGATGTAATTTACCTTAAATAATTGTATCTCAATCTCTAAATTTAACTTTTTTTTTGTCAATCTTTCTTTTATTAAAGGCATATAGTATGGGATACAGAAGAGAAATTGGAGGAAACGTTTAAGCAATTTACAATATAGGGTTGGTACATCAATACGCAAAGTTAGATTACATTTCCAGATTTTCTATGCCTCATTTTTTTTTATGTATTGTAGTTAAACTGCAGTTTGAAAATACAAGCTAAGGATCAAAAGATCCGGATTGGTAACTCGCTAAGTCATGTTAGTCAGGCGTCTGGTGACACATGGGTGAGTAAAACACAGGTTTCACAATAGTTGCAAGCATAACACGGGTAACGGCACTGACCTCGTTGGGACTTGTTAGTATGGCATCCTGAGTTATATTATTAAGGCCTATACCTAGCATGCTCGTGTCGGTTAGTTATAGTATTGTCTACCGAAAGGTCATAGAAGTTGTGCTATAATTGTAAATAGTAGAACCACGCTTCAACTGTAGCGTAAAAGTAAAACATTAAAACCTTAACAAGTTGCTTAGACTACGCACATTTGAACACAAATAGTGAGAGATAAAAAAGGAAAATCATACTGTAAATTATAAAGATAAAAGTCAATGCGTGGTACATATCGATTGTTCATCTGGTCGTCGGAGAGGGTGGTTAGTCATATGGCAGTCCCTAGGGAAAGTTCAGCCAACCCCTGTCAGCGGCAAAGTCGTTACCCCGCCAGGTATCACCTTGATGGCGTCTCCGCATTGGAAACTGGCTTTGTCCGTAGGCTGTGTAGTGTGGTCTTGTTTTGTGACCCGGCTGGAGGCTGTAATCCCACGGGGCATAGGTGCGCCATGCTGGTGCCTGAGGCCTTGGTCCTGTGGGTTGCTTGCGCATGTGGCTTGCTCTAGGCTCCAGCGTGCGTGAGTGTTCATATCTGAGCCTCCTGGCGCCATTTCCCGGTTTAACGGTCTCTTGTCTCTGAGAGGCCTGGAGATCGTTCTGAGGGCTTTCGGCCGGGGGTCGTAGTGACGGCGCCGGGTGTCCGGGCGGATCAGCCTTGCTACCGCTCTCACCGCTTGGCTGTATGTCATTCCCTTGGAGCAGAGTGTCGTCCAGAAGCTTTTGCAGATTTTGTCAAACTGCTCCAAGCTCTGCTTTGGCGGATGGGCGTTTGAGTCGATTGGTCTGGGCCTTTGCTGAGTTGCCATCTGGGCCATGTCTCGCTTGGATGGTCTCCCTGCTGACTGCCCGGCCGGTAAGTCCAGCATTGGGTAGTCCGACTTGGTAGGCCTCTGTCTGGCTAGCGTGGCCGAGTTATGTGCTTCCGCCATTTTGGATGCCCCTTCCCCCGTGGTGCTTGGAGGTGTCGCTGGCTCTTGCGGGAGATGCCGGGCTCGGGGTGCACCGGTTGGCGGGGACCGGGATATCCCCCACCGGTCCATAGGGGGGGGGGGGAGGCAGCTCACCAGGCTCGCTGTTAGCTGCGTGCGGTCCGGTAGGCCCCGATCTGCCAATGTGGTGCCCAGTTACCCTGGACATCGAGCTTGGTGTCTCCGGGTTCGGGACGGTCTCCCCAGTCCAGTGGGTCACCTTGTGGGAGGGTGAGCACTTAGTATCCCGTTGCATGCTCGTTTTAATGCTTGGTGTGTGGGAGCTCGTCCAGAGCACGTCTGCCCTGTTCGTTGGTCAGGCTCCGCCCCCCCCTAAATTGAACTTTAATCACATGCATGAGGTTCTTGCAGAGTCTAGCAAGCTATTAACATAGCAGGGGATAAGAAAATCTTAATTAAACAGAACTTGCAATAAAGAAAGCCTAAAGGGCTCTCTTTACAGGAAGTGTTTATGGAAGGCTGTGCAAGTCACATGCAGGGAGGTGTGACTATGGTTCATAAACAAAGGGATTTAACTCGTAATGGGCAGAGGATTGAGCAGTGAGGCTGCAGGGGCATGTTCTATACACCAAAACTGCTAAAGCTAAAGTTGTTCAGGTGACTATAGTGTCCCTTTAATGCAATTCTGACTTTTATTTTAGGATTCAATTAAAGTGCTGTTGCTAACACTTCGGATAATATTTATTTAATGCTAGTGTACAAAGTATTCTTTTTTTTTTTAATTCTTTATTTTAGGCGTGCAGTGTTAAGTACAAACTTAGGACTTATAACAGAGTTACAATGGTAATGACAATGCGTTAACAAATAAGTTCAAGATGGGCTGCATTTTTTTTTTTTTTCAAGGAAAACAAGCTTATTCAGAATGAAACAGTACATATGCTGTGAGGTAATGAGGACACGATTGACAAAAACTGCACAGGTATTTTTACAGTAAGCATGCATAAGTAGATCTTGCCAGTGGTTGTTTGAACAAGAGAGGCAGGAATACACATTAATTACGCACTGGTTGAGAAGGTAGAATGAAATAAAATGCATAAAAACAAAGCGTGTAACTATAAGCTTAGAATAACCACTGGGTATTAATCATATATATTCTGACGTTGGTTTAGCAGTAAGCCGTTGTCAATAACAAGCAATCAGCAGGAAATTTGAATAGCACCTAACCAATGCCTATAGGTAGAGAGACTCAGTTTTCCCCACAGTCTCTTCAATGAGGCTCCCTTTTTGGGCCCGGACCCTGAGACAGTCCAGGTGGCATTTTTCCAGAAAAAGGGACTAGCCTCTGCGGTTTGCCTTTCTTGCTCACCCGGTATCCAGATCGGCGGGCCCCTGGGTCAGGACTTTCTCGCTGGTTCTGAGGTCGGTGGCATCCCTGCGAGTGCTGTATAGGAGTGTGGATGCGAGGGGGTAACTTGCGTGGTATGTGGCGTCGTACCGCAGTGCAGTTCCCTGCTCGGGGGATCCGTCGGCTGACTCGTCGGCGAGCATGTGTTGCGGTCACCGGCCTGCCGAGCCTCACGGCCGTGCCCGACCGGCACGACCGTACCGACTATACGAGCTTACCTGCTCGTCGGCAAGCTGGGAACCGCACACTCAGTTCTTCCGGGCATCACGCCCGAATCCAATATGGCGCCGACCACGTGGTCGCGTCTATGGATAGCCCCGCCCCCGAGAGTAATACCAACGTGTGCGTGACGTCACGACGTCAACGCACACACACCTTTTGGGGTCAGAGGTCAGAACCAATCATAGCCTAGAGAGGGGTATTTAAACCCCTAGCTTTTCCCAGAACTTCGTCCTGTCGTGGTTTCAGTTTCCTGGTTTCCCGAGAGTGCTATTTCCGTGTTTCTGATTTCCTGGTATCCTGATCCTTGGCGTTTCCTTGGTTATTCTGATCTCTGGTTTCCCTGACTTGGCTTGTTTTATCGGTATTGAGTATTTTCTGGCTTCCTTGACCTCGGCTTTCCCTTTGACCATTCTCTGTCTCTAGCGTATTAGTCCGGCCATTCTAAGGTCCGGTTTACGCTCTATCCTGTTATTTTCCTTTTCTTACTTATGTATATGTTTACATAGTTTCTGCGTGCTGGACCACATTACTAGCCGTGACATTACGACAGGGCCATGGATCCTGCAGAACTATGCAAACATATGATCGCCTGTGAAAATAGGGTGGAGGATATGGACCACAGGTTAGACCAATTTGCCCAGGCATTTCAGACCTTGCTCCAGAGGACTGCCTATTTAGAGGTCCCTCCTGTACCACCTGTGGTTCCGCCACCTGTAGTGGTTCCCGTACCACATAAACCACCGTCCATAACCCTGTCACCTCCCCCTCGTTATGGAGGTGATTCTAAGGAATTCAGAGTTTTTTTAAACCAAATTGAATACCACTTTGAGGCCTCCCCAGGTTCATTCCCAACAGATAGATCAAAAATAGGCTATCTGATGAACCAATTAACTGGAAAAGCCTTGACCTGGGCTAACCCCTTATGGGAAAGTGGTGACTCAGTAGCCCGTGATTACAGTGCCTTTCTCACAGCTTTTAAGGCTACGTTTGAACCTAAAGGCAGGGAGAAGAACGCTGCCAAAGCCCTTATGAGAATAAAGCAAGGCAGTCGTTCTGTAGCCGATTATGCCATAGAGTTCAGGACATTGGCGTCTGAGGTCGATTGGACCAATAGTGGTCTGGTGGCTGCTTTCTCTGAAGGTCTAGCTGAGAGTATACAAGATGAGACCGCAGCTAGAGACCTTCCGGTTAATCTTAATGAGTTTATTGCCTACATGATAGACATTGATAACCGGCTCAGAGAGAGAGAGAAAAACAAACAACGTAACAGACGTTCTAATTTGTCCATAGCTCCTCGTTTCTCTAACCCAGTGGTGAGTAGCCAAGCGCCTCTTCCAGAACCTGAACCCATGCAATTGGGTAGCGCTAAACTCACTGAGGCAGAGAGACAACACAGACGTAACGAGGGGCTATGTATGTATTGTGGCAAAAAGGGACATTTAAGATCGTCATGCCCGGTTCGGCCGGAAAACTTGCACACCTAAGGCACGTACGGGGACCGACCTTAGGTGTGATGTATATGTCCCCTAAATTGACTAAGAACCGTTTCCTTGTCAAAGTTACCTTGTCTTTTAAGAAGACTACTGTTCAGTGTGAGGCTATGATTGACTCTGGGGCAGCGGAGAATTTCCTAGACAAAGAGTTCTCTGCAAAACATCTCCTGCCCTTAAGACAAAAAGAGAAACCTATAGCAGTCGAGGCCATTGATGGAAGGCCTCTTACCCAGCCTTTCATCACACACGAAACTCTGCCAATCACTGTCTCAGTGGGTATTCTCCATTCTGAAGAAATGACCTTTCAAATCATATCTTCACCTACATGTCCGATAATACTCGGTTTCCCTTGGCTCCTGAAACACAATCCACGTTTGGATTGGATTGAAGGAGAGATTGTGAGTTGGGGTGAGAGCTGCAAAGGTGTTTGCTTTAAGCAAATCCCACAACCTATTGGTACCATTAATGTTCCTATTGCACCTCCCTTGACCACACAAATACCGCCGCAGTATATGGATTTAAAAGAGGTATTTAACAAGGTCCAGTCAGAAGGGTTACCTCCTCATAGACCTTATGACTGTACTATAAATCTATTACCAGGGACTATGCCTCCCAAGGGAGGAGTTTATGCCTTGTCCCCCCAGGAAAATCTTTGTTTAGAAGAATATATAAAGGATGCTCTCAGAAAGGGTCATATCCGTAGATCCTCCTCACCAGCCGGGGCTGGGTTCTTCTTTGTCTCTAAAAAAGAAGCAGACCTACGCCCCTGTATTGATTATAGGGGTTTGAATAGGATTACCATAAAAAATGCCTACCCTATTCCCCTTATATCAGAGCTGTTTGACAGATTGAAGGGAGCTCGAGTCTTTACTAAGCTCGATCTCCGAAGTGCATACAATCTAGTCAGGATTAAGGACGGTCACGAATGGATGACCGCATTTAACACCAGAATGGGACATTACGAATACCTGGTTATGCCGTTTGGATTATGTAACGCTCCAGCGGTATTCCAGGATTTTATTAACGATGTCCTAAGAGAGTACCTTCACATGTTCGTTCTAGTGTATCTGGACGACATTCTCATCTATTCCCCAGACCTAGAGACACATCACGAACATGTGAGAATTGTACTGAAAACCCTGTTACAGAACGGTCTTTACTGTAAACTGGAGAAATGCCAGTTTGACCAAACGGAGATACAATTCCTTGGATACGTTATATCTCCGTCTGGTTTCCAGATGGATCCCCGCAAACTGGAGGCAGTCTTACAGTGGCCATTGCCCAAGGGCCTTAAAGCTACTCAACGCTTTATAGGTTTTGCGAATTACTACCGCAAATTCATAAAGGGATTTTCCTCCGTGATTTCCCCTATAACCAATTTAACCAAAAAAGGAGCAAATTGTATATCGTGGCCCAAAGAAGCAAGAGAGGCATTTGAACTGTTAAAATCTTTATTTTCCTCAGCACCTGTCCTGACCCATCCTGATCCAACCAAACCATTTATCCTAGAGGTAGATGCGTCAGAAACAGGAGTTGGAGCCATTCTGTCTCAGAGAGAAAGTCCTGATACGCCTTTACATCCCTGTGGATTTTACTCTTGCAAACTCACACCTGCCGAGAAGAATTATGACATAGGGAATAGGGAACTTTTGGCCATTGTACTTGCCCTTAAAGAATGGAGGCATCTCTTGGAAGGTTCCAAAGAGCCACTTCTGATCTTTACTGATCATAAGAATTTGGCTTATATTGGGGACGCTAAGAGACTGTCCTCTCGTCAGGCTAGATGGTCATTGTTCCTCTCCCGATTCAATTTCGTAATTACGTATAGGCCTGGTACTAAAAACACCAAGGCAGATGCACTTTCTAGGCAGTTTGAGACAGAGGAAGTTCCGGAACAGGAGGTATATCCTATTATACCTCCTGAATGCCTCATTGCCACTACAGTTTCCGAAGTGTCTTCTCCACTCTTCTGTGCCATAATAGCAGACCAAACTCAGGCACCTGTGGGAAAACCTCCGGACAAACTGTATGTGTCACCTCAGTTCCGAAAGAGGGTACTAGATATGTTCCATGACAACCTCACAGCGGGCCATCCTGGAGTCCATAAAACTCTCTCTGCCATCTCCAGAAGGTTTTGGTGGCCTGCTCTTAGAAACGATATCAAAGATTACGTTGGGGCATGTCAAATATGTGCCGTTTCTAAAGTTCCTCCTAGATCGCCTCCTGGACTGTTACAACCACTGCCCATACCTAGTGCTCCATGGACCCACTTAGCCATGGATTTCATTGTGGATCTACCCAGTTCAAACGGGTTTAATACAGTCCTTATGGTTATCGATAGATTCACAAAGATGGCACATTTTGTCCCACTTAAAAAATTACCATCTGCTCAGGATCTAGTTCAAATATTCTTGAGAGAGATCTTTCGGTTGCACGGTGTACCCAAAAGCATAGTATCTGACAGAGGCACCCAGTTTGTTTCTAGGTTCTGCCGTTCCTTTTGTAAACAATTGGGCATCGAACTCTCCTTTTCATCAGCGTATCACCCTCAAACAAATGGAGCAGCAGAGAGGGCGAATCAGTCTTTAGAAGCCTATTTACGTTGCTTTATAAATGCCAATCAGTCTAACTGGTATGAGCTCTTACCCATGGCTGAATTCGCCAGGAACAACGCCACTCATGAATCTTCTAATCATAGTCCATTCTTTGTAAATCAGGGTTATCACCCCGCTGTTTTTCCTTCTGAATTCTCAGACACGGAAATTCCTGCTTTGAACACCCGTTTAGAATCAATTCATGATACCTGGGATTCCGTCCATTCAGCTCTGCAAAAAGCCTCATTACGAGCAAAGGTCCAAGCTGACAAAAAACGGGGCGCTAATCCTGTCTATCTTCCAGGTGACAGGGTGTGGCTTTCCACAAAACATATCAAGCTTAAGGTCCCGTCCATGAAATTTGCCCCTCGGTACATAGGTCCCTTTCGAATTACCCAACGTATTAATCCAGTGACCTATTCTTTGGCACTTCCGGCTCATATGAGAATTGCGAATACTTTCCATGTGTCTCTGCTCAAGCCCCTTACTTGCAATCGCTACACCAAGTTATCCACTCCTCCTCCGCCCTTGGTAGTGGGTGATCAAGAAGAATATGAAGTCCGCTCTATCATGGACTCCAAGTTATCCAGAGGTGTCTTGTCCTATCTCGTTGACTGGAAGGGTTATGGTCCCGAGGAACGTTGTTGGGTTCCTGCTGACCGGGTCCATGCGCCCCGTCTTATCCGGTCATTTCACGACCGCTTTCCTCTTAAGCCGGGTCCTTCCCGCCCGGTGCGCGGTCTTCGAGTGGGGGGTACTGTTGCGGTCACCGGTCTGCCGAGCCTCACGGCCGTGCCCGACCGGCACGACCGTACCGACTATACGAGCTTACCTGCTCGTCGGCGAGCCGGGAACCGCACACTCAGTTCTTCCGGGCATCACGCCCGAATCCAATATGGCGCCGACCACGTGGTCGCGTCTATGGATAGCCCCGCCCCCGAGAGTTATACCAACGTGTGCGTGACGTCACGACGTCAACGCACACACACCTTTTGGGGTCAGAGGTCGCCCTCTGACCAATCATAGCCTAGAGAGGGGTATTTAAACCCCTAGCTTTTCCCAGAACTTTGCCCTGTCGTGGTTTCAGTTTCCTGGTTTCCCGAGAGTGCTATTTCCGTGTTTCTGATTTCCTGGTATCCTGATCCTTGGCGTTTCCTTGGTTATTCTGATCTCTGGTTTCCCTGACTTGGCTTGTTTTATCGGTATTGAGTATTTTCTGGCTTCCTTGACCTCGGCTTTCCCTTTGACCATTCTCTGTCTCTAGCGTATTAGTCCGGCCATTCTAAGGTCCGGTTTACGCTCTATCCTGTTATTTTCCTTTTCTTACTTATGTATATGTTTACATAGTTTCTGCGTGCTGGACCACATTACTAGCCGTGACAGCATGTCGCTTTGCTGTGTGCCCTTTGGGCTGAGTAGCCACCGCTTCAGCCTTCTTCCCGTGCGTGGTAAGTATAACTGGGTAGGCGGTGTTGTATTCTATGCGCCTCCAAAAGTTCCGGCATATGAGGTCAAATTAAGCTGTAAAATGCTTTCTCCGTGCCTGTGTTTCCAGACTTTCATGAAGTTGCAGGGTTTGGTGCTTGGAGGCCATCTTGGGCCCGACATGCGGTCTGCAGTACGGGCGGGAGACGTCAGGGTGCAGGCTTGTTAGTTTCCCCAGCGGGGACCGGGATAACCCCCACCGGTCCAGAGGGGGGGGGGGTTGCAGGGCAGCAGACTTGCCATCGGTCGTAGCCGGCCCTGCGCTAGGGGATCGGCCGTCTCCCCCAGGCGCCTGGCCGCCATTCTCGTTAGGCCGCATGCTCGGACGGTGGATTACTTCGGTGCTGAGACTTAGAAGGGACACCTTCTAGGGGTCCACTTGCTGTGCTGTCCATCCACTATCTTCTCCTCTCTGAGTTTTAGTCGTTTAAAGTGTGGTATTCTTTAGTTGGTACTCAGATTTGCAGGAGCTGCTGACAAACACATCTAGCCATCTTGGCTGTCAGGCCCCGCCCATAGTGTACAAAGTATTCTTATCTCCATCACATCAGTCTCTTGACTCCTTTTTCTGTACAGTTGAGACAAGTTGTTAGGATCCAAAATTCATAATTTAGATGACAAGGTTATATAACAAAGGAAGGATAACAAATCACTTCCTCTCATTAAGGTGGAGTGATGGTAGAAACAAGAACTAATTGAGGTTCAGAAAGCCAGAGGGCAATGCAAATATAACGAAGGGTCAGTACAGGCAACATACAAACGGTCAGAATAGAGAGAGACTAGACAGACAGAGAACACAAGACACTCTATATATACATCGTTATAGTAGGAAAAACATTTCCACTCACAGGTATTAAGTATCCAAAGTAAAATTTGGGTTTTATTCCATATCAACAGCAAACAAGCATGTCGGCGTTTCAGACCTCCTTCGGTCCTTTCTCAATATATTACTTACTGTATGCTTTTGCAAAGTGCACAGATTACACTTGGGTGTCCATCATGTCACTGAGTCATTGTGATCACTACAAAATGAATTAGCCTTTAACATGTGGTGTCACACAGACAGGAGAGTGAGGATAATGATCAGATTCTCATATAACCATACAGTGCTCCCTAAGAGGCTATTCTTTAAGGTGGGAACCACCATATGTGATAGCAAACATGGCATGGAGAGGTCTAATCAGCAATGGAGCATCAACATCAGAGCTGGTAACCCATGGATACATGGAAATATACAATGGTCTGAGTTTTGTATTGTTGTAAAATGAAAGTTGATGATAAATTTAACCTAACCCCAAATTATCTTATTCTAAATTGTTGCCTTAAATGTTATACAAATAGTTTACGCTTAATAACATTATAACCCTACATATAACTTTAAATCTTACAGGGGGCGGAGTTTGGCAGCCGATCAGAGCAGACGCAAGGTAGATGGTCTCCGTCACTACCCAGAGCAAATTAGCGCTTTTCGGCCACCTAACCGCTGGCTCCTGTTCTTTGCTTACCTGACCGCTTACCAAACAGTTTGTAAACCCACGGCCTCTTTCCGGCTTCCTCGCAGTCTGGTCTCGGCACGACTAGTGGTTCTAACCGTAAGTAAAGACCCTTACCAGAATGCAATGGTCACAACCGTTACACGTCCTCGCGATACGGGTCCAGTCACATTTTTCATACGTTCATTTGATTGGCATTTCGTCTGTTTGCAGGCGCGTTCGGCACAATTTGTGTTTTAGAATCAGCTCTGATATGTGTTTTCATATTTTAAATGCACGATCGCAGCCTTTTCTTTTAACTGCACAGTGCGTTCGTATGTTTCATTAAGTCACCAATTTTCATACGAATGCGTTTCAAGTGGCAAACATACAAACAATTAGGTTTAAACATTTATTCTATACAGGGGATTCCTCCCCGTTCGGCAGTATACTGCTGGTTATGAGATTGTTCACGAATTCAGCCAATTGGCCTGTTTGTTAAGTCAGATGCCCCTATTGGTTAGAGAGGATATTACAGTTACAATTATATGGTTATGAGTTGTGGCTATTTCAATATAATGATTTAGATTGGTTTTATTTTAGCTGACCCCTCACATTGCATTCGTATGTTTCATTAAGCCACCTGTCTCATACGAACTTTCGTATCAGTAGGAAACAGGCGAACGATTATGGTGAAAGAATTATTCTATACAAGGGATTCCCCCCTTTCGGCAGTTATTTGCTGGATTTTATGTTAGGCCTGGTTTGGCCTGGTTTTAAGTCATATGCCCCTATTGGTTAGAAAGGTTATTACAGTTTACGTTCAATGGATATTATGTGTGGCTAGTTTAAATATACTGAATTTGGCTGTTTAATTAATTATCTTTTAGCTGACATTTGTCATGATGTTCCCACAGGTTTCGTTGCAGGAAAATTAAGCTTAAGATTTTGTGACAACTTTGTCAATACTTGGCCTTATTAGGTTGGTAATTTGGTTTAAGGTTGTACTCATTGAAAGTTTTATTTTATAGTGGGCATTAACATCTCGCATTCCTTTAGGTGCCTTGGTCATACATGACGGTTGCTTTACAAGCACTACAATTCCATCATCTGCCTCTGTCATATTTTCACTGCTCATTTATAGGTTCTGGTAGGTTTCCTTTTATTGTTCGGGCCCACAATCTGGCCCACTCACAAATCCATACGCA
Organism: Pelobates fuscus; assembly: GCF_036172605.1. NCBI lineage: Eukaryota > Metazoa > Chordata > Amphibia > Anura > Pelobatidae > Pelobates > Pelobates fuscus. The sequence goes on along the minus strand of NC_086321.1, from coordinate 21,188,943 downwards.
CAGATACTCATCACATCTTATCTATGGGCTGCAGCACGTATCTACTGCCACCCTCTTGTTCCTATATTTCTGCATAGAATCTTGTCCTGACTCAAACTTTATCAGGTATGATTTCACAACCCCGTACCTTTTCTATTTTAAAGTGGTACTGCCTTTTGAAATTTAGGTTGTCCAACTAGGTTTCTGTTTTCCGGTCTTAATCCATACGTTAGTGGTCCAGCAAGGCCAACACCCATCCTCATACTCGGAGGTATACGTCCCTCGGCCCAAATCATAGGTATCCGCCTTGCATGTCGCATAGAGATGGCCTCCCATGTCACTCCCATTCTATCTTATGCTTTAGTTACCACCGAGAGGCCAACACCCCACCACAACATTTCGGTGGCCTCAAACTCCCCTCGGGCCATCGCATAGTTAGCGCCTCTAACGCCGCTTGGCAATTAGTAGGGACTCATCTGTCACGTTAAGGTAGCATAATTCTTCGCCGCTTGGCTTCTAGCTTGCCTGCCAGTACCCGGTCTCTTTGTCTAACTTATAGTATTTAAGTTGCATATATATATTTTCAGTTACATATCAAGTTCCTGAGGCACTTGTGGTTTTAGTTCATGTAGTCTAGAATGCAACAATTTGCAAACCGCTTTAAATGGCTTTAAATGAGGATGTTAATAGTTGAAATTAACTCTCAATTTAGAAGTGCCAAATATCTTATAGCATTCTCTCATCTTTAGATAAGTGATTTAGGGTTATCTATTGCCTTAGCAGTACCCAACAATGTTATGAGACAGGAGATTTAGGGACTTCTAACAAGTCTACTTCTACTGAAATGAGGTCTTTCTAAGCCGTAATTCAGGGTTTTTTGACACTGCCTAGCCACTTCTTATAAGGGTGGCTTTTTGGGTGTCAACAACCTGTTGTCACTGTGGCTACTATATGTAATTAATTTTTTCTCAGGTATAAGATATTTGGCACTTCTAAATTGAGAGTTAATTTCAACTATTAACATCCTATCTACCTGGAGTTGCCTCCTTTGCCTGATTCTATTATATGGTCTAATGTCTACAAACTAAACAGTTGTTTCTTCAGGTGTAAGATATTTGGCACTTCAGGTTGAGAGTTAATTTGTTCATTAACACATCTATCGATCTGGGATTGTCTTCTTTACCTGACTCTACTATACAGACTAATGTTTACAAGCAAACAGCTTAGATTATAGGCTTAAGATTACCTCTATATTAAGAGGAATGTGCATCGTTATTCATATATGATTTCAGGGTTGCTCCTACCATTAGTAGCACCTGTTTATATCAGATGCACTCTTTCCATAAGTAGACATCTCTTACTGTCCCTATTATCTCCAATACCTAGAGGAGTGACTTCCTCCTCCATTATCTAGATAATTTGTATCTTGATAACCATCTGACACCAGGCATTGACCCCAAGTTTTCCCATATATGTTTGCACTATCTAGACTCCATCTACGACCTAGACCCTTAGAGGGTAGCACTGTCTGTCCCTGTTTTCTGTTGGTTTTTTTTTTGTGAATATATTTTTATTCGTTTTGAAAGTTCAAAAGGTAGATCAACAATGTGGACTCGCAGGTCCAATCAAAAAGAGACATTCTATTGTCGTACAAGACAGCCAGAATTTCACAGTTAGCGTCTATGGCGGACTCGCAGGTCCTCATCATTACGTGGAATGATAGACATGGCTCCCGGTTCCCAGTATGATTGTTGTACCCGGAGCTAGTGACCGCCTTGGGGGTCTTGTTTGGGGTCTCCCTTGTCAAAGGTAGGTGCCTCATTCCATGGGAAGGGGAGGGGCGGAGTGTCTCCCCTCTTTTGGGTTTTCTGGTAGCTATGACTATATTAGCCAGTTTACAACTCGTGGGCCCCTATTGTTGTCCACCTACCCCTTGTAAGTGGTCTCTTGGTGTGCGGTCTCGGGGTAATCTATCTGGTTCTCCCCTCCCTTCTAATGCCAGGGTATTGGGTTGCTCCTTTCACCGTTTGTCTATATCCTTGTGCCTACTCTGTCTCGTGAGCCGTGCTTGAGCCTGCCTGTCTGTGGTGTCTTATCAGTCTCTCTTATCTTTTGCGCGCCCTCGCTCTCTGGCCCGCAGGGGAGAGGGGTGAGGGGGGGGGGATTGAAGGGGGGGAAGAGAGGGAGTAAAAAAAAAAAAAGGGGGGGTGTGGAGGGAGGAATGCCGTATCCCTTCACTATCGTTAGCAGTCTGGTCTGTATGTGCAGGATTAGTGTAGCATGTCTTGGAAGTCCGGGCGTCCGGTAGTCAAGATCCAGTGTGTCCATATCGTCTGGTACGTCTGAGCCCTCCCTTCTGCCATGAGAGAAAGCTCTTCCAGTGCCCTGAGTTCCTCCATTAGTTGGTACCATGTTCCCATCGAAGGTGCGGACTGTTTTTTCCAATATATGGGGATGAGGCTTTTAGCCACATTGAGTATTCTAATCGTGAGGGATTTCTTATATATTGACGCCTTTATTGTGGTGTGGTGGATGAGGAATGTTGCAGGGTTTTTCGGTGGTGGTGTGTCTGTGAGTCTTTTTATGATTTTATGTATGTTTTCCCAGTATGGTTGGATGAGTGGGCATTCCCACCATATGTGGAGGTAGGTACCCGTGTGGCTTGTGCATCTCCAGCATGTGTCGTCTGTCGTGGGGTCGTATATGTGTGTTTGGTATGGGGTGCGGTACCAGAGTGCCAGTATTTTGTATGCCGTCTCCTGTGTCCCGCTGGATGGTGCGCAGTGTAGTGTGAGAGTGCATATCTTGTCCCATTGGACCGGGGTGAAGGTTGTGCCTAGCGCTACTTCCCATTTTCCCATGAAGCTCGGGGGTGGCTGTCTCCTCATCCGCCTGAGTATGTCATAGAGTGTGGAGAGGCCTTTTGCTAGGGGGTCTGGGTCCATGCATATTCCCTCCAACGCTGTCAGTGGTCTGGTGGTGTTTTGTGTTTGGAGTAGTGTTTGTGTGAACATTTGCAATTGTCGGTATCTGAACTGTAGCATGAATGGGTTGTTTGAGTTCCCTGTCAGTTCCTCAAGGGTCTTGAGGTGGCCGTTAGCGGTCGCGTGGCATAGTCTCGGGACCTCTTGTCCCAGGAGGCGTGTCAACGTCTTCGGTTCCTTCCCCGGGGGAAAGGCCTCGTTGTGGGTTAACGGGAGTAGTGGGGACGTTGTGGTGGTAAGTGACAGCGGTGTGGCCAGCTTATGCCACACTTGTAAGGTGGACTTGATGAGGGGGTGTGGGGCCGCTAGTCGTCTGCCCTGTTGGTGGTCTAGCCAGGGGAGGATCGAGATGGGTCTGCCCACCTGTGCTGCCTCTATGGCTTTCCAGGGTTTGGCCACTCCTGTTTTAGTCCATTCTACCAACCGTTGGATGTGTGAGGCCCTATAGTACCCTTTAAAATCTGGGAGGGCTAGCCCTCCTTTTTCTTTTGGCAGTGTGAGTACGTCGTGTTTTATCCTCGCTTTTAGCTTCTGCCAGGCGAACTTAAGGGCTATAGTCCTGAGTGAGGTAAAGAAGGTCTCCGGGATGGTGCTGTAATGCCTTAACTACGGTATCCTCTTACTTCCTGGTTCCACGGAGTCTAGCCACACCCCTCTATGACACGGTCTGCCTATTTAATCTGACTGCACCAGCTGATCAGGGCTGGATTATTGAACTACGTTCCTTACTCACAACCCGGCTACAACTTCGTTGTGAAAGCCTCTGCTACCAGACCGGACTGAAAGACTCTGCAAAGTTCCCTTCACCTTTCCTCATCCACGGCTAAAGCTGAACTCTATCCATGCAGGATAATCTGCCTCTGAGGAATCTCGGGAACCAGTGTTCTATAAGCCGGAAGCTAAGTAAAACTTCTCTGATAAACGTTGCATCTAAAGCTGTTATTTCCTGTCTCCAAAGTCCTTCGTTAAAGCCAACCGTTACAGCTAACTTCAACACATACTTGTCTCAGTTAGCTGCATCTATCTTTCTTCAGTTAAAGTCTATGGAACAGCTATTGTAACTTCTTATCATCTAATTAACTAATACTACTAAAGGACTCTTGCTGCTTCAGTTCCGTTTACTCCTTAAAGCTACAGTGCATGTAACTGTGGACTTCATTTATCGTTTATTACTTAATGCTACAGTACCTGTAAAGTGGAATTAAAGTCTTTACCTTTTACTTTATTTAATAAATATTCAAACTATACGAAATCTGCAGTTGTGTTCCTTCATAACAAATGTTTAAACGTGACAGAATAATCCAGCCATTGTAATGGATCCAGCAGATTTCGATTCTACTATAGCTACGCTGAATCAAAGAGTTAATGCACTAGCCCAAAGTGTGCAAGACCTGCAAGTTACTAATGAAAGACTTCTCACTTATATCAGAGATTTACAAACTCATACTCCTCATACTACTCTGCACTCGGCTAGTGATCCTGCTGTGTGTAACCCTGAAAAGTTCTATGGAGATCGTTCCAGATACAGGGAGTTCCTCAACTCTTGCAAACTTTTAATTGCTTTGAAACCTAGATCCTATCCTACAGAAAGAACTAAAGTTTGTTCGGTTATTTCCTTTCTAAGAGGTGAACCTATGTCATGGGCTCATTCCTTTCTGGAAAACGATGACCCCATCTTAGATTCACTGGATGAATTTTTTGAAGCCATGTCTCTTCTCTATGAAGATCCTAACAAACAAGCTACAGCTGATTTAACAATCAGAACACTACAGCAAAGAAATAGACCCGTTGAAGATTACATTGCTGAATTCAAAAGATGGGCTATAGAAACGCAATGGAATGACATCACATTGCGCAACCAGTTTCGAATTGGTTTATCGGAAGCTGTAAAAGATGAATTATCTAGAACAGAACTCCCTACTAATTTGAACGCTCTAATTCGCCTATCAATCAGCATTGACAGAAGATTAAGAGAAAGAAAGGCCGAAAAGTCTCTTTTTCTTTCAAAAGACCGCAAACCTTTCACTCCCTCAAAAGCTCCAGAAAAGACTTCCTTAACAAGTGAACCTATGGAACTAGGGGCTCCAAAGCCTCCTGACAACCCATCTGAACCAATCGAACCTATGGAAATAGGGATAATAAGAAGTCCCCTCACTCCTGAAGAGAAAAATCGAAGACGTATGTTAAACCTCTGCATGTATTGTGCCTCTCAAGTTCATTCAGTCTCTGATTGTCCTTCATTGAAACGGACAAAAGGCAGAAGGCCGTCTCATGCCTCTTCCATCCTAAGTGTACTTCCCTCTACAGCAAATACTCAAATGTCCCCTATCTTTCTTGTATTACAGTGGGACAATAAAAGAATCATAACCAAGGCTGTTATCGATTCCGGTGCAAATGGAGTATTCATCGACTCAGCCTTTGTAACAAAGAATAAAATTCCTTGTGTTCGTAAAAGAACTTCTGTACCTGTTAAAGTGATTGACGGGTCCCTCATCTCATCGGGACCAATACTTCATGAATCCATCCCTCTAAAAGTAACCATCAATCATACTCATACGGAAAGTCTTATATTTGATGTCATCTCATCACCATTTTTTCCTATTATATTGGGGATCAACTGGTTAAGGAACCACAACCCTCAAATCTCATGGTTTCCCTTCTCTCTTGCATTTGATTCTGATTATTGCAAGAAAACATGCTTGCAACGTATTCCAATTCTTCAGTCTACGAAAGAACTAGCTAAAACCTCATGTTGTTCTGACACCGAACTGGAGTCTCCTCCTCCTACAATCATTGGTGAATTAAAGAGAAAGTTTACAACAGCTCCTATCCTTCAACTTCCAAATCCTTCATATCCTTATGTCCTTGAAACGGATGCTTCGGAATTTGCAATTGGAGCTGTCCTTTCTCAACACAAAACTCCTCAAGTACCTCCTTCGCCTAAAGTCATTGGAATCTTTTCTTCTCTTATTGACGACATTAAAGGTCTCAGTGAAGATGCTCTTGAACTTCCTAAATCAATGAAATTATCTAAGAAAAACGGTCTCTACTATTTCAAAGACCGGATTTACGTGCCTCCCTCCTTCAGGATTAAAATACTTGAATTAATTCATGATTCTCCTCTGGCAGGTCATCCAGATATGAAAAGGACCCTTGAATTGTCTAAAAGATACTGTTGGTGGCCTCGTCAAGACCAAACTATCGAATCTTATGTCAAATCTTGTTCTGTATGCCAAAGATCCAATCAATTGTCCTTGTTGAAGCCTCATCATCCTGACCCTTTCCAAAGAAATCTCACTACTTCTCCTGATCCCATATTGGTCCAGGGTGAAGAAGAATACGAGATTCAAAGTATACTGGATTCAAGGTTCCATCGTGGCTCCTTACAATATCTCATCAGATGGAAAGGATATGGAATTGATGAAGATACATGGGAAAACTCATCTGTCGTTCATGCTGACAAATTAATTTCCAAATTTCACAAGCGTTACCCTTCTAAGCCAAGTCAATAGCACCCTGAGGTTGCTCATTAGAGAGGGGGTACTGTAATGCCTTAACTACGGTATCCTCTTACTTCCTGGTTCCACGGAGTCTAGCCACACCCCTCTATGACACGGTCTGCCTATTTAATCTGACTGCACCAGCTGATCAGGGCTGGATTATTGAACTACGTTCCTTACTCACAACCCGGCTACAACTTCGTTGTGAAAGCCTCTGCTACCAGACCGGACTGAAAGACTCTGCAAAGTTCCCTTCACCTTTCCTCATCCACGGCTAAAGCTGAACTCTATCCATGCAGGATAATCTGCCTCTGAGGAATCTCGGGAACCAGTGTTCTATAAGCCGGAAGCTAAGTAAAACTTCTCTGATAAACGTTGCATCTAAAGCTGTTATTTCCTGTCTCCAAAGTCCTTCGTTAAAGCCAACCGTTACAGCTAACTTCAACACATACTTGTCTCAGTTAGCTGCATCTATCTTTCTTCAGTTAAAGTCTATGGAACAGCTATTGTAACTTCTTATCATCTAATTAACTAATACTACTAAAGGACTCTTGCTGCTTCAGTTCCGTTTACTCCTTAAAGCTACAGTGCATGTAACTGTGGACTTCATTTATCGTTTATTACTTAATGCTACAGTACCTGTAAAGTGGAATTAAAGTCTTTACCTTTTACTTTATTTAATAAATATTCAAACTATACGAAATCTGCAGTTGTGTTCCTTCATAACAAATGTTTAAACGTGACAGGTGCATGGGATGGCTTGAAACACCCGCGGCAACCACGAGAGCCGAACCACGAGAGCCGAACCTGCGTCCATTCATTCAGGTCTCTCTGAATGGTGGTCAGGAGCGGTTGAAAGTTGGCTGTATATAACTGGGTGAGATCTTTCGCGATCGTCGCCCCCAGGTACTTCAAGTGAGTGCCTGACCATTGGAATGGGAGTTCCTGTCTTAGAACCGTCGCCCTACGTTTCGGGATTGATACATTGAGTATTGTGGATTTGGAGAAATTAATCTTAAAGTTCGATAGCTCTCCGTACGCATCGAATTCCTTCAGAATTGCCGGCATAGCGGTTTCTGGCTTGGTGACAAAAAATAGTAAATCGTCCGCGTACGCCGCTACCGAATGTTTCCTTTTCCCTATCTCCAGCCCCGGGATGAGCGGGTTGTTCCGGATTGAGTTAAAAAACGGTTCTAGGGCTAGTACGAATAGGAGGGGTGAGAGGGGGCAACCTTGTCTAGTCCCATTCCGTATTGGGAAGGGGTCGGTGAAGGCCCCGTTTATGCATACTCGCGCTGTCGGTCTCGAGTACAACGCTCTAATCCAGGCCATCATATATGGTCCCAACCCCAGCGCCTCCAGCACCCGGAACATGAAGTCCCAGGACATCCTATCGAAGGCCTTCTCCGCATCTGTTGATAGCAAGAGAAGGCCCGTGTTGCTGATTGTTGCGGTGTGGATCAAGGCTAGTGCCCTGGTCGTGTTATCTCTTGCTTCCCGTTGCGGGGTGAAACCCGCTTGGTCCCCATGTACCAAGTCTGGAAGATACGCCTGTAGTCTCTGCGAGAGTATCTTGGTGAATAGTTTCAGGTCACAGTTAAGCAAGGATATTGGCCGGTAATTGGCGCATATTTCAGGGTCTTTCCCTTCTTTAGGGATTAGGGCGATGTTTGCCCCTAGGGATTGTGCTGGGATTTGTGCCCCGTCGCGAATTGCATTGAGGGCTGCCAGGAGGCGTGAGACTAGAAGCTCTGAGTATGTTTTGTAGTATTTTATTGGGAAGCCATCTGGTCCCGGACTCTTACCCTGTTTGGCTTTTTTGAGGGCCCATGCTATTTCCTGCGTTGTGATTGGGTCATCTAATTCCGTGCTAGCCTCTTGTGTGAGGCGTGCGCCTATGCGCGATTCCAGATATCATGTTATTCGTGCTTTCTTGTCTACAAGTGTCCTGTCTGACGTGTGAGGGTCTAGTGTATATAGGTCCGCATAATAGGTCCGTATGGCGTCAGCCATGCCCTGTGGCAAGCTCTGGGTCTTCCCCTGTTTGTCCCTGATTCTAGGGATGTAGGCCGTTGCTCTCTTTTTGGCAATCATGCGGGCGAGGAGTGCGCCGCATTTGTTAGCGTTGGTATAGAAAAACGCCTTGGTGTGTAAGTATGCCCTATGGTAGTTGGCGTTAAGGATAGAGGAAAGCTCCCTGCGGAGGACCGTCAGTTGAGCCCCGTCAGCCGGGAGGTGGGTCTGTTTATGTTTGTCCTCCAGTGTCCGTATATCAGTCAGTAGAGTGGTGAGTCTGGCGGCTTTAGCTCTTTTAAGGGCGGCTCCCTTCGCTATGAAATGTCCCCTCATCACACATTTGTGGGCTTCCCACAGGCAGAAGGGCGTGACTTCAGGTGTGTAATTTTCTGTGAAATATTGTGCCAATCTCGTTTCGGCCTCCGTCTTCACTACTAGGTCGTTAAGGAGGGAGTCGTTGAGCCTCCAGTTGTTGCAAGTGGGTCTAAACAGTGGGGATGTCAATGTCATCAGAACCGGGGCATGGTCAGACCAGGACGCCGTGCCTATAGCAGTCCGTCGGATGTCTGTCAAGTGGTAGTGTGGCATTAGAAAATAGTCTATCCTCGAGTATGTCCCATTAGGTGACGAGTAAAAGGTGTAGTCTCGGTCTTCTGGGTGTGTCGCCCTCCAGCAGTCGACGAGTCGGTGGTCACGTAGGGTCTTGTCTATGTCCTGTAGGATGTGTTGGGGCAGCGTCGAGGTGCCTGTGGATGTGTCTACAGTTGGCTTCAGGGCTACATTCAGGTCTCCCCCCACTATCAGGCAACCTGTGGCAAATTTTTCTATAGCCCTGGTTGTGGAGCGCAGAAAAAGGTGTTGGCGCCTATTAGGGGCATAGAGGCATACAAATGTGTAGGGTCGGTCAGCTATCAGTCCCTTGACGCAGATGTATCGGCCCTGTTTGTCGCTGAGGGTGTCTGTGAGGGCGAAGTGCAGTGATTTATGAATCAGTATCGCTGTGCCCTTAGTTTTCCCTTCTGGGTTATTACTGAGGAAGCATTGGGTATATCGTCGGTCCGTACGTTTAGGGGCGTTACCCTCCTTAAAGTGTGTTTCTTGGATTAGCACGACATGCGCCCTCTGACTGTGGAAGTGGCGTAGTGCATTAGAACGTTTTTCCGGTACGTTCAGACCTTTGGCGTTAATGGAAAGGAGATTAATCTCCGCCTGCGTGTGTGCGGTCTGTGTGGGCATAGCCCGAGTGCAACTCGGTAGTTGGCGTATGGGTGGGGTGGGGAGGGAGGGTGGGTGTGGCTCGGGGGGGGTGAGCACAGGTGCGTGCCGTGTAATTGGTGTGGAGGTTAGGTCCCCTCCCTCTCCCCCGGGGGCCGTCCGGGCGAGAGCCGCGTATTGTGGAAAGAACCAAAATTAACTAGAAACAGTTAACAATGAACTAAACTGTAACAAAGTAAGGTAAAGGTGTGGGCTAGGTAGGAGTCGGCCTGGCCGTACCAGTCGGCCCGGTCGAGACCCCCCGCCATAAACTGTACACCCCCGTCCGGTGGGAGCGTGGCCTATCTCGTCGTCGTCTCCTAGGGTCTATCTCTGTCTCTCAGTTGGGGGCAGGAGTATTGTGTGGCAAGGAGGTGTGCCCTTCCAAAGGGAGGTATGTGGGAGAGTTTGTCCTACCTGGGGTCATCTATGTCCTCTGTCTTTACCCGCCTGGATGATAGTCTGGCTAGCCTCAGTTGTATGCGCCTATTGGGGGGGGGGCCCCCTCCCTCAAACATTCTTAGGTAGTTTAGGTATCTAGCAGGGTCTGTATGGCTTGTGCGGGCCTTTCCACCATCGCGTGTGGACTAATCCCCCCTTCCTCCCGCATCTCGGCCTTCTGTTCTGCCTGCCCTGCAAGGATGAAGTTATCGAGTGGGTGTTTCCCTGTGTTGCCACCCCTGTGGACCCCGGGTGTCGACCTGAGTTTCTACCTTCCCGCTTCTACCCTAGAGGATTTAAAACATCGTTGTGTCAAGTTGTCGGTGGGGGCCTAGGGATAGGGGGACTGACCCTCTGGGATCCCTGAACCCGTGCGTTCGGATCTAAGTAGCTGCTTCTCTACTGGCCCTAGTGGCCTTCAACTTCGGGGGGGGGGGTTTACTCCCTTACCAACCTTCTCCCTCCCGCCATTCCCCCCTCCCCAAATTGTCAACATTCTTTTTTAGCCTTTTCATGGCCACCATTCACCCAGTCCAGTAGGGCCCGTTTAATAGTTCAAGTCCCCATTGTGCCTCCGCTGGCCCTTCCCCATACCCCATCCCCGACAGCCTCCCCAAGGATCTCATCGGAGTTTGAAGTGTATTACCCATGTATAAAGTTTGTGTCTATGTGGGGCTTAGGGCCCGGGTGTGTGTGATTATAGTTACGTGTCCTGTGTGGCCCCTCTTGTCGTCGGATTCGCTCGATATGGCTAGCGGGTCGCTCCAGCCGGTCTCACTGTTTCCATCCGATTTCTTGGTCGTCGCTGCGGCTGTGGCTGTCCCCGCGGTGGTGGTGGTGGGTTATTATAGTAGTCCAGCGGGTCCGGCCAGCGCAGATTGAGTGGGGGCAAATGGAGTTCCTCCGTGAGGTCCTGTAGGTCCTGTGCCGTGTGAACCTGTCTTGGGCCGCCCGTAGTGGTGACGGTTAATCCTGTCGGGAAGGTCCATCTGTATCTGATCTTCTGGGCGGCCAGGGCTCTAGTGAGTGGTTTCAGAGCTCTGCGGTATCCTAGTGTGGCCGGGCAAAGGTCTGGAAATAGTTGAAGTTGGTGGCCCTCGTGCATGATCTCTCCTTTGTTGCGGGCGCCGTGCAAAATCTCTTCTTTCAGCGCATAGATTTCTAGGCAGCAGATCACGTCTCGTGGAGGGGCTTCTGGCGGGCCTCTGGGTCTCAGTGCTCTGTGGGCCCTCACAAATGCTATAGGAGTCTCCTCGGCGCGTCCCAGAAGGCCATTGAATATGGACGTGAGCAGGCCCATTAATTGGGCGGGAGTTTCATCCCCCTCAGGTAGGCCCTGAATCCGTAGATTATTTCTGCGGCCCCTGTTGTCCAGGTCCTCTATGTGCCGCGCCATGGCCTGCATTTGGGTTAGTTGTCGTGTCTGGGTCACTGCCTGGGATGCCTGCGCTGCTGTTAAGTGGTCATGGTCTGCCTCTATTTGGGCCATGCGGTCTGCCATCCCCTGTATGTCTGACCTCATCAATTGGAGGTCCGCCCTGATGGAGGTTTGGAGGGCTGTGTTGGCATTTGCCAGGTCTGCCCGGGTTGGCAGTGCCTTCAGCAGGCTTACCCAGTCCGTCGGTGGATCCGTCATGTGATCATCCCTCTCTGGGGAGTAAGAGGCAGGAGTGGAGGTTGCCGACTGCGTGCAGGCCTCAGATGCCGCCAGGGAGTTCGGGTCCGGTGTCGCGGCCAGGAACTGCTGCATGGAGGTGTGCAGCGTAGCCTTGCGTGTCCCTGAGGGTTTGGGGGTGCTCCCCGTCCTGGAATGTTTCCCCATATTGAGGTAGGGCTGCAGCTTTCTCGCGGTTTGCGGGCTTTAGTCGGAGGAGCTGTAGGATTAAGCGGCCATTTCGTTCCGCCGCTAGGCCACGCCCCCTCTTCTGTTGTTTTTATGTATTTCTATATTAAAGTGTTTTTATTTTCTTCTCAACACGGTATAAATCATGACAATTGAGCTATATACCTCTCTACATGGGCACACCTCTGGTTAATGTGTGTTGGAAGTTGTGGCGGAAACCGCCTCGCCACGGGACATTGGAGGGGCCTGGCTGCCTGCCTCCTACCTGCTGACTATGGCCCCTGGAAAATTGGTACGTTTGAACTATATTTGGGCATGTTTTAGTTTATATTGCTGCTGCTGGCCCTTTTAGAATCATCCGTGGACATATTGGGACGTTTGGGAATAATGTCCCTTTAAGACTTTGTAACATATCACAGTAATACTGTTTTAAATATTATGTAGGTATTTATGTGTTCGGTTAAACTGGGGATATGTAGAAATGTGTGTTTTATGTGTTAAATGTATCAGTATGTAATTTTATGTCTTTTACTGTCTTTTTGTCTGCCATGTGGGTAATGGAGTTTTGCCTCTGTCCTTGGAGATAATTAGATACTCGACTACGTAAACACTGCTGTTCATGTGTTAAGATGGCCGGGGCTCCAGAAAATACAGACTGAAACTCACGAACGGACTGCCGTTTGGTAGGATGAATCCCACGAACAAAGGGATTCATCCGAATGCCAGACCAGCCTTGGATGGCATATATTTTCTGGACTTTTAACACACAAAATGAGACGACCGCCAGGCCAAACTGTATGGAACTAATTTCGGCTACTGCTGCCTGTGCGGTCGGTCAAAAGTTTACTTTCCCATAACTCCCGAACCCATGGTCCGATCTGGGTGATTTCTGAATATGTTGCTCACCCAGATTATTTAGGGGTGTACCTAGTATATTTGCGGTACATCTAAGAATTGGGGAAAAATGTGTACATTTTAATTGTGTTATCTGTTAAGCTGAAGGGAGGAGATGTGTGGGAGGTAACGTCTATTTGATTGGTTACTGTAATAATTATTGTGGGTATCTCCCATGTAGGGGAGAACTGCATAAAAGCAGATTATGTGGGGTGGCTGCCAAGCTGAACAGACGTGGGGAAGAAGAGCTCCCGTCGGGCAAGCAGCATAAAGGGCACAAACGGAGGCTAAACGGCCCAAAACGTCCACCGAGGGCATTGTCTGAACCGGGGGTACACTCCTCTACCGGGTGATACCTCCCTGGAGCCCGTCGGGACCAAGCGACCGTAACGCCAGCTGCGGCCTACTAGAGCGCGAGCCGGAGAGGCGGCCGCTCACTCCGGCATTGGAACCCCCACAAGACCTCGTTTCTCTCCTGCCCCCCCCCTGGACCGGTGGGGTCATCCCGGTCCCCACTTGACAAGTGGATTAAAAGTGTGGACAAGTGAGACTAGCCACAAGGCCTGCGGGGTGACGGTACCGCTGGGCCTCATCCAAGATGGCCGACCGGCAAGGCCCTCAGAAGGAGAACTCAGGCGGTCACCTACCCTCGCACCCCCTGGAAATTCTTGACCAGCTTTACCTAAGCTTCTGCACGACCCTATGCGACAGGGGAGTACCCTCTAGCCGAGCAACCCGTTTGGTGGCCTCATGGCTCCGGCCCGCTACACGCCATCGCCATTATGACTTCCCACTCCTAGCCTACCATGCAGCCACCCGGCCACGCAGACACCAAAAGCCGTCTAAGCGGAAAACTACTCCAAACTACCCGGACACACGTACCCGCTCCCACTTAAAAGCGAGCAAGCCCGCCGGGCAACTCTCTAGCACAGGCACCTTACCCGAGCGCAGACCCTCAGACCAGCGGGATCCTCACCAAGACCACGGGGCCTTCTCTCTGCATCACTCTGATGCACAACAGACACTACCGCAGTAACAAGCTAGAAAAGGGCTGCAGCGACATCTCTCATGCCCGCATCCACACGATGGGAAGACAAGCCAGAGCACCAAACAGACGACCACTCCGCGGAAAACCACTGGAGATGCTCTCCAAACCGGGGAAGCCATTGAGGCTGGAACACAGCAAACAGGGGAAATGATCGCACAAGGCATTGGCTGAGACGCGGGCATTGCAGGACTCTAGGGGTCTGACGGACACTGTCTGCTACCTCAGGTGCCCCCATCTCACAGAAAACATCATAGCTCACTGCCGTCCACATCTCAGATGCTAGCGAACTGGCAGAATGAACACTCTTTTAGTTAAAGTTTTTCGTTATCCTAATGGCATCTTAGCAACATATTTAAGCCTGTTAAACGGTCTAGGATTGTCCTTAGTGTTAATGTTCTATTGACATAACCATTTTTATATTATGCCTACGAGAAGTGACAAATGTAACCTGCTAAATGAGTAAGCGACAAATGTTTAGGCGACCAATGTTTAAGCGACAAAGTTTAAGCGACAAATGTTTCAGCGACAACTGTTTAAGCGACCAACACTTAAGCGACAAATGTTTGGGCAACAAATGTTTAAGCGACAAATGTTTCAGCGACAACTGTTTAAGCGACCAACACTTAAGCGACAAATGTTTGGGCAACAAATGTTTACGCGACAACTGTTTAAGCGACAAATGTTTAAGCGACAAATGTTTAGGCGACACATGCTTCAGAGACAAACGTTTAAGCGACAAACGCTTGAACGACAAATGTTTAGGCGACAAATGTTTAGGCGACAAATGTTCAAGCGACAACTGTTTAAGCGACAACTGTTTAAGCGACAAAGGTTTAAGCGACAAATGTTTAAGCGACAAATGTATAAGCGACAAATGTTACAGCGACAATTCTTAAAGCGCCAAATGATAAAGCGACAAATGAAATACTCACTATTACTGACTAGCCTGGACCCAGCCTGATTCTGCTACTATTATTTTCTGTTTTGCTTACTAGTCGATGTTAAACCATAACATATAAAAATTTAAAAAAATGAGGTATGAAGACTAAGGAAATGTTAGCTACCATTGTTACTGAGCCCTATACTGTTATTTTAAACGCACATTTCCCTTTCTCTATTCTGTATACCGATTACCATACCTCAATAAAATACATATTGACAAAAAAAAAAAGCAGATTATGTGAAATAAAGCCTCAGTTCTGCTCCTGATACTGTGTGTCGTCCAGTTATTGGGAAAGGTGATGGGATATTATTGGATTGTCTTACTGATTGTGCATGCTACTCTATTTTTACTTTAATTTACTACTTGTTCCTGAGCCATTCTAGGATACCAGCGGAAATAGGCTGTGGGAGATCAGCTCTCCGCTACAGCGGGGTACCTGTAACTCTTGGTTAAATGGGTGCTTTCTATTACTCTGGGTTAGGAGATGAACATTCTGTTACTCTGGATTAGGAGATGAACATTCTATTACTCTGGATTAGGAGATGAACATTCTGTTACTCTGGATTAGGAGATGAACATTCTGTTACTCTGGGTTAGGAGAGGAACATTCTGTTACTCTGGGTTAGGAGATGAACATTCTGTTACTCTGGGTTAGGAGATGAACATTCTGTTACTCTGGGTTAGGAGATGAACATTCTGTTACTCTGGGTTAGGAAAGGAACATTCTGTTACTCTGAGATAGGAAAGGAACATTCTGTTACTCTGAGATAGGAAAGGAACATTCTGTTACTGAGTTAGGATTCTGTTACTCTGAGTTAGGAAAGGAACATTCTGTTACTCTGGGTTAGGAGAGGAACATTCTGTTACTCTGGGTTAGGAGAGGAACATTCTGTTACTCTGGGTTAGGAGAGGAACATTCTGTTACTCTGGGTTAGGAGATGAACATTCTGTTACTCTGGGTTAGGAGAGGAACATTCTGTTACTCTGGATTAGGAGATGAACATTCTGTTACTCTGGGTTAGGAGATGAACATTCTGTTACTCTGGATTAGGAGATGAACATTCTATTACTCTGAATTAGGAGATTAACATTCTGTTACTCTGAATTAGGAGATGAACATTCTGTTACTCTGGATTAGGAGATGAACATTCTGTTACTCTGGATTAGTAGAGGAACATTCTGTTACTCTGGGCTAGGAGAGGAACATTCTGTTACTCTGGCTTAGGAGAGGATTATTCTGTTACTCTGGATTAGGAGATGAACATTCTGTTACTCTGGATTAGGAAAGGAACATTCTGTTACTCTGGGTTAGGAGATGAACATTCTGTTACTCTGGGTTAGGAGAGGAACATTCTGTTACTCTGGGTTAGGAGAGGAACATTCTGTTACTCTGGGTTAGGAGAGGAACATTCTGTTACTCTGGGTTAGGAGAGGAACATTCTGTTACTCTGGGTTAGGAGAGGAACATTCTGTTACTCTGGATTAGGAGATGAACATTCTGTTACTCTGGATTAGTAGAGGAACATTCTGTTACTCTGGGTTAGGAGAGGAACATTCTGTTACTCTGGCTTAGGAGAGGATTATTCTGTTACTCTGGATTAGGAGATGAACATTCTGTTACTCTGGATTAGTAGAGGAACATTCTGTTACTCTGGGTTAGGAGAGGAACATTCTGTTACTCTGGATTAGGAGATGAACATTCTGTTACTCTGGATTAGTAGAGGAACATTATGTTACTCTGGGTTAGGAGAGGAGAATTCTGTTACTCTGGGTTAGGAGAGGAACATTATGTTACTCTGAGTTAGGAGAGGAACATTCTGTTACTCTGAATTTGCAGATGAACATTCTGTTACTCTGGGTTAGGAGATGAACATTCTGTTACTCTGGGTTAGGAGAGGAACATTCTGTTACTCTGGGTTGGGAGAGGAACATTCTGTTACTCTGGGTTAGGAGATGAACATTCTGTTACTCTGGGTTAGGAGAGGAACATTCTGTTACTCTGGGTTAGGAGATGAACATTCTGTTACTCTGGGTTAGGAGAGGAACATTCTGTTACTCTGGATTAGGAGATTAACATTCTGTTACTCTGGGTTAGGAAATGAACAATCTGTTACTCTGGATTAGGAGATGAACATTCTATTACTCTGAATTAGGAGATGAACATTCTGTTACTCTGAATTAGGAGATGAACATTCTGTTAATCTGTATTAGGAGATGAACATTCTGTTACTCTGGATTAGGAGATGAACATTCTGTTACTCTGGGCTAGGAGAGGAACATTCTGTTACTATGGGTTAGGAGATGAACATTCTGTTACTCTGGGTTAGGAGAGGAACATTCTGTTACTCTGGGTTAGGAGAGGAACATTCTGTTACTCTGGGTTAGGAGAGGAACATTCTGTTACTCTGGGTTAGGAGAGGAACATTCTGTTACTCTGGTTAGGAGATGAACATTCTGTTGCTCTGGGTTAGGAGGGTACATTCTATTACTATGGGTTAGGAGAGGAACATTCTGTTACTCTGGGTTTGGAAGTGTATATTTGATTACTTGTTATTGGGAGGAGTAGATTCTGTTACTCTGGGTTAGGAGGCATTAATTCTATTATTTTGGTTTAAGAGGGATACATTTTGTCACTCTTGTAATGAGTGGTGCATGTTGTGGCAGTAGTAACAGGGTTGCAAAGGTCATTATTGTGGCCAGCCCTGGAGTTCTGCAGGTCAAAGGGGGACTTTGGCCATGGAGTAGCAGGGGGAGGGATCTTTACAACATTTACACCGTTAACACCCCAGCATGGCTGTGAAAATGTCCAGATTTGCAGTCTGAATGGCTTTGTACACAACCAGATGGTTTTTCCCTATTCGATATGGGGCTCTTTGGACTTTGGTAAATAGTCCTGAGACCCATTGGCCTAAAGAGAGCCTAGGAATGGCCGATGGATTACTGTAGGATCTAGTAGACTTAGAGTTGTGGAAAAAAGCATATTGCACAGTCTGTGGTTTTACATTATTCAATTTTAGCACTTTCTGACTATAGTGGTGTTGTGGAGACAGGCTCAGGCACACAGTGTAGTGGTGTTATGGAGACAAGCTCAGGCACTGAGTATAGTGGTGTTATGGAGACAAGCTCAGGCACTGAGTATAGTGGTGTTATGGAGACAAGCTCAGGCACTGAGTATAGTGGTGTTGTGGAAACAGGCTCAGGCACTGAGTGTAGTTGTGTTCTGGAAACAGGCTCAGGCACTGAGTGTAAGGGAGACAGGCTCAGGCACTGAGTGTTGTGGTGTTGTGGAGACGAACTCAGGCACACAGTGTAGTGATGTTGTTGAGACAGGCTCAGGCACCGAGTGTAGTGGTGTTGTGGAGACAGGCTCAGGCACTGAGTGTAGTGGTGTTGTGGAGACAGGCTCAGGCACGGAGTGTAATGTGTGGCAGAACCAACCTCGCCACT
Organism: Pelobates fuscus; assembly: GCF_036172605.1. NCBI lineage: Eukaryota > Metazoa > Chordata > Amphibia > Anura > Pelobatidae > Pelobates > Pelobates fuscus. The sequence goes on along the minus strand of NC_086321.1, from coordinate 21,170,594 downwards.
GTGCACTGGAGAAGCCTGGTTGCTAGCCTCCTGCCCTGCGACTATGGCCCTGGGGTGTATTAACCCTTTAAGAACTGTATTTGGGCACAATGGGTTTTTGTATGCTGTTCCTGGCCCTTTAAATACTTTGGAGCAGTGTTACAACTTTTAAACTGGCACTTCGAATGAAGTTGAAGTGCCGAATTCGTCGAAGTGCCGAAGTCGTCGAAGTGGCCGCCATTCGACAAACAAACACGTGGCGGCGGCCATTTTAACTTATTCGAACGCGGTCAGCGGTGTGTGCAGCCAAATCTATGGAACTGTTTGCGGCTACCCAATTGCACGAACACTGCTGACCCGTACCTTCTTCGACACCGCGGCTGGAGACTAAGTCCCGTTCGAAGATTCGAATGCTCGTTCGCATGGGACTTAGTCATTTTCTCGTTGTAAAATAGACCGACCGCACAGCCCAAATCCATGGAACTGTTTTGGGCATGAAAAACTTTTTAACCCCTGTGTGACAAAGTGCCCTTCGCCACTTGGGCCTGGAGAGGACTGCTTGCAAGCCTCTTGCCATGTGATTATGGTCCCTGGGAGATTGGGCCCTTTAAAAACAGTATTCGGCCCTAACAGAGTGCATGTCACTCATTCTGGCCCTTTAAATACAGTGGGGCCATTCGGTACTTGCCCTGTGTGAGCGGTGATACCCCAGATAGCTATGCCATGGAGCCTATTCATATAATGAAAGACTATGGGAAAGACTTTAGCTCCATGGCGATTAAACTGTATTCGTGTGGTCTGGGTGCCATTCACCTAATAATGTGCACCCAGACCTGAGCTATCTGGGGATATGTAACATGTCTGTGTTTGGTGTAATAAAAGTGACTTTATATATTTTAAAACATAATCCTGTATTTAGGTCCCCACATGTGTAATGGAGTTTTGTCTTTGACCTGGGAGATAATTGGATTACTTCTCCAATTATCTCCAGGGCAGAAGGGAGGAAGCCAGGATGCATTGTGGGGATGTTTTACTTTTACTGTTTGAGCCAGATTAAAATACTGCCAGCCAGGGGGAACAAAAGATACTTTTACTAACTTTTGAACCCCTGGTCTGATTCATGACATTTTTTAATATGTTGTTCCCCTGAATGGATTGATTGTGGATATGTATTTTTATGTGAATGTGATGTATGGTTTTAAAGTTACAGAGTATGTGTGGAAACTGTATTTTTACTGTATGTAATAATTATGTTAACTGCTTATCTGAGGGGAGGGGATGTGTGGGTTGTACTCAGGGCTGCCACCAGAAATTTTGGGGCCCCTGACACAGCCTACGGTCTGGGCCCCCCGGGGCCTGCCCCCAAGTCAGTCCACATGACCCGCCCCAAGTCCGCCCACATAACCCGCCCCCAAATGCCCCCACAGGGCCCATCTTAAGTCTACCCACAAGGATGAGGTGTCTGTGTACTGAATTTGTTTGTGTGTGTATAGTGGCTATAAAATGTGTGTAGTGGATACAAAGTGCGTGAGTAAAGTGGATACGCTGTTTATAGTGGATTCAGATTGTATGTTTGTGTAGTGGACAGAGTGTGTATGCATAGTAAATGCAGAGTGTGTGTTTGTGTACTGGATGTAGTATGTGAATAGTGAATGCAGAGTGTGTGTTTATGTAGTGTGTGTGTATAGTTAATGCAGAGTGTGTGTTTGTGTAGTGGAGGTATTGTGTGTATAGTGGATGTAGTGTGTATGTATAGTTAATGCAGAGTGTGTGTTTGTGTAGTGAATTCAGAGTGTGTGTTTGTGTAGTGGATGTAGTGTGTGTATAGTGAATGCAGTGTGTGTTTGTGTAGTAGATGATGTGTGTGTGTGTAGTGGATTATGTGTGTAGTGAATGCAGTGTGTATTTGTGTAGTGGATGCTGTGTGTGTGTGTAGTGGATGATGTGTGTAGTGGATGCAGTTTGTGTGTTTATGTAGTGGATGATGTGTGTGGTTGTGCAGTGCATGCAGTGTGTGTGTTTATGTGGTGGATGATTTGTATGGTTGTGTAGTGGATGCAGTTTGTGTGTTTATGTGGTGGATGATGTGTGTGGTTGTGTAGTGGATGCATTGTGTGTATTTGTGTAGTGGATGATGTGTATGGTTCTGTAGTGGATGATGTGTATGGTTGCGTAGTGGATGCAGTTTGTGCGTTTATGTAGTGGATGCAGTTTGTGTGTTTATGTAGTGGATGATGTGTATGGTTGTGTAGTGGATGCAGTTTGTGTGTTTATGTAGTGGATGATGTGTGTGGTTGTGTAGTGGATGATGTGTGTGGTTGTGCAGTGTATGATGTGTGTGGTTGTGTAGTGGATGATGTGTATGGTTGCGTAGTGGATGACGTGTGTGGTTGTGTAGTGGATGATGTGTGTGGTTGTGTAGTGGATGATGTGTGTTGTTGTGTAGTGGATGATGTGTGTGGTTGTGTAGTGGATGATGTGTGTGTGGTTGTGTAGTGGATGATGTGTGTGGTTGTGTAGTGGATGATGTGTGTGGCTGTGTAGTGGATGATGTGTGTGGCTGTGTAGTGGATGATGTGTGTGTGGTTGTGTAGTGGATGATGTGTGTGGTTGTGTAGTAGATGATGTGTGTGGTTGTGTAGTGGATGATGTGTGTTGTTGTGTAGTGGATGATGTGTGTGGTTGTGTAGTGGATGATGTGTGTGGCTGTGTAGTGGATGATGTGGATGGTTGTGTGGTGGATGATGTGTATGGTTGTGTGGTGGATGATGTGTATGGTTGTGTGGTGGATGATGTGTATGGTTGTGTGGTGGATGATGTGTATGGTTGTGTGGTGGATGATGTGTGTGGTTGTGTAGTGGATGATGTGTGTGGTTGTGTAGTGGATGATGTGTGTGGCTGTGTAGTGGATGATGTGGATGGTTGTGTGGTGGATGATGTGTATGGTTGTGTAGTGGATTATGTGTATGGTTGTGTAGTGGATGCAGTTTCTGTTTTATGTAGGGGATGATGTGTATGGTTGTGTAGTGGATGCAGTTTGTCTGTTTGGTGTGTGTGTGTGTGTTGGATGTGTGTTGGATGTGTGACAAATGCTGCTGGGATTTTTTTTTTTTTTTATGTAGAATTTGTATAATTAAAAAATATGTATTCCCCCTTCCCTGCCTCTTACCTGTAGCCAGGGAGGGGGAACACTGGATTCCCTGGTGGTCCGTTGGCTCCGCTTATTGGGGCAGCAAGGAGGAGCCCAGCAGACTCCCTCCATGTTCTCCCTCCTGCCAGCCACTGCTCTAGCCCAGCATGCATTGCGCGCCGCGGAGCGTTGTCATGACAACCCGCGGCAACGCTTTACTGCTGTGGCTTGCGAGAGTGCTGGAGGGGAGGTAAGTATATCCTGGGCCCTGCTTGGAAGCCAGCAGGGCCCGCAGAGGCAAATATACATAGCGGTACTCGCTATGTATATATGCAGATTGAAGGGCTGGGGGCCCGGGCATGCAGAGGATTACCTGTGCAGTCCGGGCCCCCCAGGACCGCCGGGCCCGTGACAACCGTCATGGTTGTCACCCCCTGATGGCGGCCCTGGTTGTACTGTTACTTGATTGGCTATTTTATGCCTCCCCCTGGGTGTGTCCTGTATGTGCACAACCGTAATAAAAACCAGGCTGGGTGTGCCAGCACCTCAGTTCCTGCTTAACCCTCAAAGTGAAGTGTCGTCTCATTATTGGGGGAGGATTTATTGTATGCTGTTCCAGTTTGACTGCTAGGAGTGTAAACCTATTCGGATGGTTTTTCCTATTCGGCTGTATACAGCATTCATATGCTTCTCTGAGTCGGTGGTTGTGGTGTCTGCTGCAGTGCTTGAAGTCCTCAGGAGCGCTAGGAGCATCCTTTAACGGAGGTACCCAGTCGGGGTGCCAGTCGATCCGTTACAATTGGTGGCAAGCGGCGCGATCGTTCCTACAGCCAGAAGGACAGCTACAGGAAACACCATTTCTTTGGATTTACAAGTAGGGGGCAACGCATGTCCCAGTACAGCGACTCTAAAAGCAACAGAATGGAACCAGCAGTGTTATACGAGGAGGAGGACCTGGATCGCCGGGATGCATTAAGGAAAAGCATCTGGTACCAGGCCCTGGATAATGTACAATACCAGCGGGGTGAGAGTCTCCCCAGTGAAGAGCAGCGGTTGCAGAAGCAAGTGGCCCTGCGGATGCCCTTCCTGGGAGAGCAGCCCCTGGAGGAATGGGTGAAGGAATTGGAGCTCCGAGTATGGCAGGAGATTTGGCTGGAAGATGCCTACCAGGCACTCTGGTGGTATATGGCACAGTATATACGCTGGACAGCCGAGCATGACAAGCCAGAGGGAGAGGAGTTTGATGGTCCTGGCTTGTTATGGGAGTCCTTTGCAGAGACGGACTTCGGGAGCCCTGCGCAGACCAGACTTCAGGACATTTTCTACACAAGGGAGGCTAGGCATGACTGGGATGACCCCCATGAGGTAGGGCAAGACCTGCTTCACCTAGCAACCATGGAGTGGGAACTGGAGCAGGACTACCGAGGTCTCTTCCACTCCATTGAGAAGATTCAGCAAGACAGCAAGGTGACAGATCCAGTTCCAGACCCATTCAGCTGGGAAGATATTGTTAAGATTTACTGGGAGGAACCCCAGGCTGCAGGTGGAGATGGGACCAAGGTCTCTCCACCGGTATTGCAGGGAATTGGGAGCCCAATCTCCATTCCCCAGAGGCAGGCTGAGTTACAGGGGGCAGAGACAAGTGGTCCTGTCCCCCAGCAGCAGTGTACCTTGCAGGGAGAGGAGAGCAGCGTCCTCCCTTCCCAGCGGCAAGGTGAGCTACAGGGATGCTGGGCGGTCGGCTCAGATCCCCAGCGGCAGTGTGATATACAGGGAATTGGGAGCCCAGTCTCCATTCCCCAGCGGCAGAGTGTCCTACCGGGAATAGAGAGCCCAGTCTCCTTTCCCCAGCAGCAGGACTCTGTATTGGGAGCAGAGACAGTCGGTCTGCCTCCCCCGCTGCTGGAAGTATGTATGGGAGAGGAGCTGGTTACCCCCTCTCCCCGGCGGCAGCTTAATGTACCAGGGGGAGACAGTAAGCCCCACAACTGTGCAGATGGGACCGTGGTCTCTGCACATACAGCACAGGGGGTAGGGATGGTCGGTCCTGCCCCCCAGCGACCGGGCTGTTTAGCCAAAGAGGAGACAACCGGTCTCTCTTCCCAGCGGCAGCCTGATTTCCAGGAGGAGGTGATGGTGGATCCCTCCACCTTACAGCAACCAGCGTCCTGGGGAGTGGAGGCAACCGGCCTCCCTCTCCTCCACCAGCCAGAGGTACCTGAGGTAGTGGACCTCATAGATTTGTCCTGGAGACACACACAGATGGCAGGTGGAGATGGGACCGAGGTCTCTCCACCGGCCCTACAGGGATGCTGGGTACCCGGCCCAGATCCCCAGCGGCAGTGCATCTCACAGGTAGAGGAGACAACCGGTCTCTCTTCCCAGCGGCAGCCTGAGTTCCAGGAGGAGGTGATGGTGGATCCCTCCACCTTACAGCAACCAGCGTCCTGGGGAGTGGGGGCAGCCGGCCTCCCCCTCCCACCACAGCAGGAGATACCGGGTGAGGGGGAAAACAACCCTAACCACACTGGCACAGGTGGGACCACAGTCTCTGTGCCAGTCCTACAGGGATGCTCGACGGGCGGTCCAGATCCCCAACCTTCCCCGCAAGGATACCAGGAGGAGGTAAGCAAGCCTTCCCCTCCCCTGCTACATCCCGACCGGGTCCTGGGGGCAGTGGATGAGCCTACGATACCCACTGACCCACCTCCAGCTGAAGAGCTGGCATCCGGGCAGAGTGTTGCTAGCCTCTGCCCTCCCTTTTTCCCTGGTCCAGAGCCTGATTTACCGCAGGCTAACCCAGCGGAAGAGCTGGCAGCAGAGCAGAGCGCCGCTGGCATCTGCCCCCCAAGTAACCCCAGCTGTCTGCCTAGCTGCGCCAGGGAGACCGAGGAGGCTGAACTGTCCCACTACAACCTGGAACCTATAGGCCAGTACCATTTATTGTGGGGGGGTTACTCTGTGAACTGTTTACTGTGGGTGGGCTGCCCGACTAACCTAGGTACTGACCGGCAGAAGGTCAGGTACCTGTTTAGTCTTCCCCCCAAAGGGAAGATGTGTGACAAAGTGCCCTTCGCCACTTGGGCCTGGAGAGGACTGCTTGCAAGCCTCTTGCCATGTGATTATGGTCCCTGGGAGATTGGGCCCTTTAAAAACAGTATTACTCAGCCTTGTTACAATGCAGCCGCCCATCCCATGTGTTCCCTATTAAGGGTTAATAATGTATAGGGGTGTATATAAAAAATACCCCTTTCTGTCTCATTAGAGATTTTTGCCAGAGGCTCAAGGAAGCAAGGTGAATGGTTAGAGTTAGGACCCACCTAGGGGGGTCTGCCTTGATGTGGCAGGTGGGCTCAATCCTCTCATGGCCATTGGAGGTAACTAAAAGACCTCCATTTGTTTTAAAAATACATAGGGATAAAGGATAGAGCGCAAGTAACATGTTTTTCTTTGGTTTTTACTATGTATTGGGGCTGATGTGTACTGTAGTCATTGCAGCCGCCCAGTAGTGATGGGAGTTGAACGCAGGACTTTTCTTTCTGCATTTGTATCCAATTTTTGTATTACTCAGCCTTGTTACAATGCAGCCGCCCATCCCATGTGTTCCCTATTAAGGGTTAATAATGTATAGGGGTGTATATAAAAAATACCCCTTTCTGTCTCATTAGAGATTTTTGCCAGAGGCTCAAGGAAGCAAGGTGAATGGTTAGAGTTAGGACCCACCTAGGGGGGTCTGCCTTGATGTGGCAGGTGGGCTCAATCCTCTCATGGCCATTGGAGGTAACTTAAATTCCTCCATTTGTTTTAAAAATACATAGGGATAAAGGATAGAGCGCAAGTAACATGTTTTTCTTTGGTTTTTACTATGTATTGGGGCTGATGTGTACTGTAGTCATTGCAGCCGCCCAGTAGTGATGGGAGTTGAGCGCAGGACTTTTCTTTCTGCATTTGTATCCAATTTTTGTATTACTCAGCCTTGTTACAATGCTGCCGCCCATCCCATGTGTTCCCTATTAAGGGTTAATAATGTATAGGGGTGTATGTAAAAAATACCCCTTTCTGTCTCATTAGAGATTTTTGCCAGAGGCTCAAGGATACAAGGTGAATGGTTAGAGTTAGGACCCACCTAGGGGGGTCTGCCTTGATGTGGCAGGTGGGCTCAATCCTCTCATGGCCATTGGAGGTAACTAAAAACCTCCATTTGTTTTAAAAATACATAGGGATAAAGGATAGAGCGCAAGTAACATGTTTTTCTTTGGTTTTTACTATGTATTGGGGCTGATGTGTACTGTAGTCATTGCAGCCGCCCAGTAGTGATGGGAGTTGAGCGCAGGACTTTTCTTTATGCATTTGTATCCAATTTTTGTATTACTCAGCCTTGTTACAATGCAGCCGCCCATCCCATGTGTTCCCTATTAAGTGTGTTTTTATTTATTATTCAATTTATTTTTGATAAATGTCTCATGGAAGAAGCACTGATAAAATGAGAACAAAAATTGCCAACAGACATGATTTCTTTGCGTGTTAGCCCAGCGGCTAATGGGAGAAAAATATTACAGAGAGAATGTTTCAGAAAACACAGAGCAAACAAACAATCCACACAACGCATGTTCCTAACTGTATCCCCAGACCCCTAGCTGAATACCACCACATGAAAATTGAACATCCAGTTTCGTGTAAACTGCTCCCATCTCTGTGTGCACCACATTATTCCAACACATGCCTCACCTATTCAGCATTTAATTTAATTTTATTTTGTTTTATCTAATAATCCACTTGTGCCTCTTCTCCCCCTCTATTTACCTACTCTCCTAAAATCCTCTACTTCTGCATTTCCCTCAATTTCCCTCACCTCATGACTTCTCCCCATACTTATTGTATGCAGTGTGCGTATTGTATGCAGTGTGCGTATTGTATGCAGTGTGCGTATTGAATACATTATGTGTATACACACATTGTGTGTGCAGTGTCTGTAATTGTGTAATGTATCTAGTGTTTGTGAGGTGGATGCAGTGTGTCTAGTGGATGCAGTGTGTCTAGTGGATGTAGTGTCTGTGGAGTGGATGTAGTGTCTGTGGAGTGGATGTAGTGTCTGTGTACTGGATGTAGTGTATGTGTATGTAGTAGTGTCTGTGTAGTGCATGTAGTGTTCGATAAGTGCTGGGGGGTGAGCCGTTTAAATTAGTTTGGGCTTATCCGCACTCCCTGCCTCTTACCTGTGGGCTGGAAGTGGGCGCCAGTGTGTAGGAAGGAGACAGTATAAGGGGGCAGTGTGTAGAAAGGTGACAGTATAGCGGGGCAGTGTGTATGAAAGTGACAGTGTGGGGCGCAGTGTGTAGGAAGGTGACATTATGTGGTGCAGTGTGCGAGAAGGTGACAGTATGGGAGGGCAGTGTGTAGGAAGGTGACAGTGTGGGGGGGCAGTGTGTTAGAAGGGGACAGTGTGGGGGGGCAGTGTGTTCGAAGGTGACAGTCTGGGGGGCAGAGACACATGCTCTCACTGACATACACACACTCACTGACAGACTGACACACACACACACACACACATTCAATGACACACTCACTGACAGATACACACCAGTGGCAGATACATACTGACAGTCACACACACTTTTAATGACAAACACACAGACGTCACTGACAGACACAGGCTCTCACTGATTTGACATACACACATTCACTGACTGACACACACACACACACACACACACACACATTCACTGACAGACACACACTGACAGGCACACAAACACTCAATGACAAACAGACTCTCACTGATGTGACAGACACACACACATATATTCACTGACAGACATTCTCTCACACACACTCACAAATTACTAATATTATTTTAATTTGTCCACCCAACCTACCTGCCTTTGGAAGAGCTGGAGTGGATCTGTCCCTGGTGTCCAGTGGGGCTGCTGTGAGCACATCAGAGGCGGGGAGGGAGCTGTAATCCTCCTTCTCTGCTCCCTTTGCGGGCCGTCTACTGTAGCAGGGAGCCGTAATATGAAGTCATATTCCGGCTCCTGGCATCAGTAGATGGCGCGCGAGGGAGCAGAGCACGTTGATTACAGGTCCCTCTCGGCCTCTGATGTGCTCACAGTCACCTACCTCGGGGGATGGAAGACAGACACTAAGGGTGGGCTCCCAAATTACTTTTGTGTTTTGTCACACTGTGCCTATTTTTTGTGCAGGGTATGTTGAATGTCTTGCTAGTCTGTGCATCTCCCCCTCCCCTCTCCCCTTTTTTCCTGTCCTATTGTTTCCCCAGCAGGGCGTTCTCCGTTACACATAGTTATAGTCACAAACACAGAGGCAGATAGTGATTCACACACACACACACACAGGCAGACAGTCACACACAGACAGTCACAAACACAGAGGTAGACAGTCACACACAGAGGCAGACAGCCACACACATGCGCACACACCCACACGCAGACAGTCACACACACATACACACAGGCAGACAGTCATACAGAGGCAGACAGCCACACACACACAAGCAGACAGTCACACACATACACAGTTCTAGTCACACACACAAAGGCAGATAGTCATACACATACACAGTTCTAGCTCCTTCCTGTACAGCACTTACCACTGAACGGATGTCTTCTGGGTGCTTTTATTTCCCCCCTCACCATCATTTAGCCCCGACCCTGCCACACAATAGGCCCAACCCTTGTTTTTTTTCAATAATCCCAGGTGGAGAATTAAACCTATATGAGCTCACCCCTAAGGCCGGCCCCTGATACAGTGCCTGCATTTTGGGGGGGCACAAAATGCAGGCGAGGCTATGGCCCCCTCTGGCCCCTCTAGCGATGCCCCTGACTGCAGTGCCATCTTAACAACATTATGGGCTCCCAGGCAAAGCAGTGCACTGGGGCCCTGCCTACACAACCACTCACAGGGAAAAAAAAAGTAAATTATCGATAAAAGCTCCTAGCCACACATATTACACCACAAACACAACACAACTGAAATCGACCTATTTTCACATTACCACACCACAATCAGCTTACTCTACACACGCAATCTCACAAGCAGGTTCCAAACACATGCACAATATGCTTTCCTGGTTCTTTTGTCCTCCGGTATCCCACTTATGAAGACAGCAGAGACAAGTTACAAGCAAACACAGCGCAAGCATGTTAATAATTTTGTTTGCGCTGCGCAGAACAAATACTGGGCCTTTTTCTCATGCTAGAGCTTTTCAGAAGGGCTCTGTGCATGGTCTACCCTTGAAGAGCATTAAACCAACATGCTCACTTTGAGAGGGGATGTGCTTGTCCTTGGTGATGACAAGACACCCCCTTTCTAGCCCCACCCCCTTGTAAGTGGGCCGCTGTGATAAAAAAAAATCCCCGGCTTTGCTTTAGATTACTGTGTTAGTAAAGGCATAGAACGCAGTGTCATGGCAGTTACTGTAACAGATTCCGATCTGATATTAACACCCTGAATTATTACCTCCCTTGTTTTGCAGGTACCACCCCAACCTCTTGCTCCTGTGGGAGTGGATGTGGCTCGTGGGATGTGCGATCTGATACTACGTGTCACTGTCAGTGTCAAAGAATTGACTGGACCTCAGCCCGGTGCTGTAAAGTGTCCGCAAAGAAAAAGTGATCTCAAAAGTCAACATCTCATTCTCTCCCATTATTTGCTGTGATTTCCCTTATATGTGCTTCTTAATAGAGAAAAAAAGACTTTGCAATGCAAAAAATTCTTTCAATCTGGAATGTATGAATATTAACTTTATTATTTTAGTTTCTTCAACTGCTACAAAGACATTCCGTTTGCAGTGTATTTCTCCACACTCTAATACAGCTGGTTACTCAGAAGACGTTGTTTCTTTCTGTCCCGATTTATTTTTGTCATCTGTAATACTGACAGAATTTGAACAAATTTCAAACATAAACATTTGAATATACCTCATGAGAATATATCCCCAAAAAGTGACTGCCACAAATAAAAAAAAGTAACAGAAATCAAAGTACATAAATAAGAATATAAATATTTAATATAAATTTTACAGTCATTAATCTAATAACATAAAATAGCAGATTCAATTAGTGCCTTGTAATGCCTTCTTTTATTGGACTAACAGAATTTTAGATTGACGGGTTTTCGAGAGATCGACTTGAGAAAGAGATGATCTCCCCCGAAAGCTTGTCATTCCAAAATTCTCACAGTACAATAAAAAAAAGGAATTGCAATATACTAATTGCATCTGCAATTTTATATCTGCATCACTGGATTAATCACTACTTTAACACTAATAAAATAATAAATATATGTTTTATAAATATTAAAATAAATCAAATAATAAATATATAATATAAATGGAATAATATGAAAAATATTTCATAAATAAATACAGTTAATGATAGATAAATAGTGACCGACATCAGGGACTCTGCCAGATACAGTCAGACTGGGTAAGAAGGGTGTCGTGTGATTTGGAGACACCAGGGTAAGTATCGAATCGCTTACATTCTGACTCTGACATCAGTAATGTTTGAGTGAACTGGCCCGTGTTTGACACAATTCTTACATAATTATATGCTTCAAGTGATGGGAATAGACTTATGTTAGCGACATCCAGGTCCCCATTGTAGTGTCAGGATTTGTACTTTATCACTAATATTAGGGCTAAATCCAGAGATGAGGCAGTGAAATGCTAAATTATAAGGAGACGTTTTAATCCTAGAACGAGCCAATAGTCAGGGGCATCAGAAATACTAAAATAATAAACATGCCAGAGTGAATAAAAACCAATAGGAGTCTGAACCAAACTCCAATAGGAATCAGCATAATACTCTAACGGTCTAACATGAGCCACAATAGGGCACTTGTATGGGGCTGGGGGTGGGAATTAAATAGTTTGGTGATCGGTGGATTCTTGCCCATCTTTCAACTGCGCAATTGTGAAGGGTTTGAGTCACCTTCACAAGATCACAATAGCAGCACCAACCATAAGGTTTTTTTTTGTGCTGCATAAGCGATGCCCAGATTTGTAGATTTCTGCGGAATGATTATGCCCTCATTCTTATTGGGTATCTGGGTGTCTATCACATCCAAATGTAGGGTGTGCAAGTGTTTACAAAACACAGAGTTTAAAATTTTACAAGGTTACTTAAAATCTGGGGATTTAGTTACACCTCAATACGGCCATATTGTGTTAAGCCCACCACTGTGTCACAGTACTCCAATATTGGTGGGTCCTACACTAATCTTAATATTGGAGATTAAATGCTAACTTCAATAATTACAGCTTAAACTGCTTCTCCTTAATTTATGCCTCTCTGTGGTCACCTCTAATGGGGCACCTATAGTGAATGGGAGGGGTGCTCATCTTCATAGGAATCTGGTCTGGATTCCAAATCTACACAGAAAAAAAATCCTTAGTAGTGGTGCTGCCGTAAATACCAAAATCTACACAAATTACAGTTAAAGGAACAGCGCACACACAAATATAAAAAATACAGTTTTAAACTTTACAAATCTACTTAAAATCACCTATCTCAGCAAATAAAGATGGGGATTCAGTTCCACCATACGGCTATATTGTGTTAGCCCACCACTACTTCACAGCAACCCAATATCGGTGGGTCCTACACTAATGTTACCATTGGAGATTAACATGCTAATTGAGATACTTATTGCTTAAAATACTTCCAGGAGTTTTCCTCAATTTATACTTTCCTGTGGTAACCTCCAAACGGGCACACACAAAAATACAGTTTAAAATGTTATAAGGCTATGTAAAAACACCTATTTTAGCAAAAACGAAATGTGGATTCAGTGGGGATCCATATTGTGTAAAGGCCATCACTACGAAGATAGCTGATCTTTGTTTGCTAAGATTGGTGATTTTAACTAGCCTTGTAACGTTTAAATCTGTGCGTGTATGTCATGTTAATATATCTGTTTTTCGTAGGTGTCTGGTAGGCATGAACCTGTGCATCATTGTATATGTGTGTGCGTGTAGTTATTAGTCATTGTATTACAGTTTAGTTAGCGAGGGCCATTCCTGTGTTTAGCCTCTAGATCTGCCGCTGGCTGTTACAGGACAGCCGTCCGCTGGATCTCGTGGATTTAAATATCACAAATAGCCTCTGTGATTCCGTTCGGGGATGAAGGGACTAACATTCAATCAATCCAACATTCTGATATTTAATAGAGGCATCCAAATTGTCATAACAGCTCAATATTGTGGTTATGGTGGAAATATTCTATGGGTGCCACCCCCTTTGTTGTTGTTTTTTATCATGAGCTGTTATGGAAGGCTCTTAATGGCACCATTAGACTGCAGTCTATTAAGCCACTTTCATAATGTGGTGTTTACATTATAAAAAATATCCACTCCATACAGCATGAATGACAATAAAGTGCTCAGCGCTAACCAGAGTGCTGCTTTAATTCAAGTGATCGAACAGTGTACATGGACTTTTGAGTCACTGACACATGTACTCAGCTCGTGCTCAAACCTGAAACTTTGGCTAAGAGTCCCACCACTCAATCCCAACACAGGAAAGAAAAATCTATCAGTCTTTACCGCTACGGCGCTACCAACAGTTTGCTGTCTGGGATATGCAACCCAAAATGTGTGTGACACAGCCAGAGTACTCCTGTGGATGAAGATCTACTGCAGTCAGTTAGTTAAAGATAAATATGTGAAGTTCCATCACACCCTGTGTACAGCGGATCTGAGACGTTCATCTGAGAGACAGTATGAGACAGTAAAAAGGTTCATATATCATGTTTTATAATTAAACAGTCTGTAAGTTTACTAGCTCATATTTTCATTTTGTTTTTACTTTATTTGGTCTATCTTTTATTGCATTTCGTTTACTATAAAAAAAAAAAAAAAAAAAAATAGAATAATGTAATTAAAGCAGAAATCCCCAATGAGGAGTCACTGAATCTTTGAGAGCGTCAACTGACCGCTAAAAGCCTGTCCACCGCACTCCTAGGCTTCAGTTTTAAAGCATTTCACCAAGTGGATGTTGGAGAGGGAAGAGTCTTAAAGTCTCCTCTCCAGCATTAGATTCAACTGTTTGCAAACGACACCATAACAACCTCATTTTTATTAAGTTGTTATGGTGTTTGGAGGGTCCCTTACAATGTTATTTTCATGTCTGTATATAACTTTTCACTAGGTACGCTGAGTGACTGAATTGCATATCTCTTGGGCAATAAGACAGAGAATATTTACTATTTCAAAACAACACACAGGTTACAAGGGATTGGGACATTATTTTATTGCACAATAATTTCTACCTGACTGAGGATTAATCAGCAACTGAGCGTGAAATATCCTGGATTTTCTGCAATAGCAATACTTCCAGCCTGTGTTTTCACTGTCTGGTACTTTGTATTGTGAGGAACTTTGTTATATAATGAATGATTTGATATTGTGCTTTTGCTCCTCACCATGGAGAGGTCCATGATCGGAAGGCCACCCAATGTGGGGTGGATTCAGGTTTTATTATGAGTGTGTTTACAATGGAATCATAAGGGAATAAAAATAGCTAAAATCTGGTTATTGCTTGCTACATTTGGAAAATAGCTCAACACAACAAATGTTTCAAGTGGTTTCCCACAAATTTAACTGAAAATGCAACTTCTAATGACTTCTCTAGTCTATGGAAATCTAGAAAATTCTCCATAAAACAAAATGAAAATTGCAAATCCTTTATTTGGCCATGTAACTAGCACATATTAATAATTTAATAGTGGATATTGATATATTCAACGGATGTAACTAAAAAAAAGGGGGTTTAGATACTAAACAACAAATTGTTCATAACTGTAAACTGAATTACAACAAAATGCTGGAAATGTGGATATAATGTCTAACTCAGCTGTGGTCAGAAACTGGTTATTTAATCCTTCATGTTGCCATTTCCTTCTTCAAGTATTCGCCCTATTATGTCCAAAAAAGAAAAGTAGTAGTAGTTGCAATTATTGAGGAAAGACAAACTAAATATCTGGCAATTTTTAAAGTTATTAATATGTAATGTTGTGTAAAATATAAATATATATATATATATGGAATGTACGTGCCAATAAGATTGTGGTGAGGGCAACAAAATGAAACTACCACAGTGCAATTAACAAAATACTGTTGTGCATCACCTGCATATCTCAAGTTGGACTGATAAATCCCCCTTGGCACAGAAACGTAAGAAATCAAGTTTCCACAGCTATCCCTGAGTTCTCAGCCTGATATGCAAATGAGCTCAAGGAGACATTGTGTTCCACACTTCATACTGCATTTCTACAGTTATCCTTAGCACTGGATGTTTCTTTAACCCCTTTACTTCCAATAACATTTTAATTGATCAAATATTAGCCTGACATTTGAGGCAAGGGATGTATAGCTAGTATATAAACGTATCAAATAACATTTCAGTGCCAAAACAGACTTAGCCATGAATGCACAGAATCTCAGAAAAAAACAGTCACTAAAGGGTTAAAGTTCTCCATTTACTCTCACTGATTGCTGGCAACGTCAACATGGTTGCTCACACTGACCGGAACTATGTAGCACAATGAGTCTTTATTCAGAGATGAACCAATACCAGGAAAATGAACTTCACAAATATTAACTCAGTAAACAAATAGTAATAATACCGGGAATTAAGTCCTCCTAATGTACTAGACAATTAGTTCTGTCATTACCCTGCCCAATGTACGGTATATAAGGACAACCCGGGCCATGCATAGCCCTGTAATGCTCAGAAATCTAGGTTGAAGGTTGTAAGTATTGTGGGTATTTTATCTTTATTTATTAATGTAGAGCTATTAGAAATATAATGTCATATGAGGCCAGAACGGGTACATTCTGTTACCCTGGATTAGGTGGTGTACGTTCTATTATTTTGGTTTAAGAGGGGTGTAGCGGATGGCATTGGGCTGTCCTCAAAGTTCATTTTAAAAATGCATTTCGTGTGATTATTCCCCACTATAGATGTATTGTATGTAGCATTCAGCTGATTGTTTGGTAGCTTTCATTCCGTGTTCCATACGAATTAAAACTACCGAACCATCAGTCCACCCCAGAGAGAAGTGTGTACCTCGTTAAGCTTTCACACTCTGTAACCGCAAACAAATTGACCATGCAATTGTTACTTTGTATGTATCTGGATGGTCGCCGTTCGGCATACGTGGCGGCGGCCATCTTACGCAAGAAAATCTCAGCGGTGTTTGGTCGTCGAGTGTCTGGAACTCAAATCGGACGCTCAATTACCCGAACACCGCTTAAGGCTCTGCAAGGTGTGAGGTTCTACACTTGGAAAAAGTCTGAATGTCTCTTCATCCATTTGGCCTGTAGTGATGAGTAAATCTCTTTGATATGTAAATGCCATTAGCTTTGTTCCAGTATCATATCCAAAGGAAGGACAAAAACATTCATGGGGTGAGGTGTGATAATCCACAGGGTATATCTCCTGTGATCCTGAAGGGTGGTGGTGTACTTGCTTGGGGCCCAGATCTAATTTTGAGTGAGTCACCATCATCCTTCCTTGCCAGAGACCCCCTGGACAGAAGTTGTACTTTGAAAAACCTAAGTGAGTAATTAGGACTTCTGTTATTTTATCCTTTTTGTTTTTATCTGTTGTTGGTGTAAATAATTTGTTTATCATATATTGTTATATGCACTGTGACTATTTTTGCTCATAATAAACATTCATTTATTAAGTTCTACCTTTGTCTGGTTAAGAATCACGTTACCTGAAAAGACTAGTTAGTATTTTTGTAATTACATAGATATTGTGCTAAGTGATATTTGGTGGGTTTTATTATTGATTTACCTGGGGGACCAAGGCACCCCATTTATAAATTGTCTTGGTGGTGGCAGCGTTAAGATAGTAATAGTTATAGTATTATGTTTAAGTGTGGGTGGTGTTAAAAGGGGGATTTTGTCATTATTTCCAGTCTAGTGCAGACAAATAGTGAACTTTAACCCTTTCACCACCACAACTACGTCACGCACACTCTTGGAGTAGGGTGCGTTCGTGACAAATTGGTGGCATAGCGGTGGGATAACTAAAAGATTTTTCATCTTTTTATACCAGATTTTAGTGTTGCTGGATTTGTTGGTTAATCCAGGCACTAAAAGAAATTGTGTCTCAATTTCCAAAGGCTGAACTCAGTGCATATATAATATATTTACACCTCAACAGTCCCCCCCCCCCCCCCTTCTCTGTTTTTTCTGCTATCTTTTATTTACCAAATGGAGTACCAGGCGCAGTCCAAGGCAGCGCTAGACCAGCTTTGCCGGGAGAGATCTATTCCCTGTCGGGGAAAAAAAAAGAGGAACTATTAAAAGCACTGGTGGACTATGATATGCAACAAGCAGTGCAACGTGATGCCTCAAACACTGCAGAGGAGATACCTGCAGCTTTTGTCAGCGATGTACCGAGATCTGGAGATCCTTTGGATTCTTACTTGCAAACCGTTTTAAAATATGTGGACTCAGCAGATGCAAACCAAAAACTACAGCTTATCCTTCAATATCAGGAGGCTGCAGAGCGCCAAGCTTCCAGAGAGCATGAGCTAAAAATGGCTGAGTTGGAAAGGTTGACTGCCTCCCCTACAAGTATTAATTCCAGAGACTCTTCTGCACCCAAACCACGTGCAGAGAATTTTCCAACTTTGGACAAAGATGGTGATTTGGATGTTTTCCTGCGCAGTTTTGAAAAAGTTTGCAGGCAGTACCAGCTACCAAAGGACCAGTGGGCAAAATACCTCACCCCCGGTCTCAGAGGGCCTGCACTGGAAGCATTTGCTGCGCTTCCAGCAGAATTTGACCAGGACTATGATGTGATTAAGGCTGCCTTGCAAAAACGGTACAACCTTACTCCTTAAGTGTACCGAAAGAAATTCAGGACTTTGCAAAAGCATCCCACAGAAAGTTATGCAGCAGTTGTGGGGCACCTGGCGACAGCATTCCGACAGTGGACTACAGGGCTGGAGATTACCACTTTAGAAGGTTTGCAAGATCTGTTAATAAAAGAACAGTTTTTGCAGCTCTGCCCAGTCGATGTACAGGAATGGTTGCTGGACCGGAACCCCAAAACGGCATTGGAGGCGGGTGAGCTGGCAGATTTCCACACTGCCAATCGAGCAACAGTGGACCGGAGCAGAGGTTTTGCCAAGGGAACATCCAGCTGGAGGACCACACCACCATGACTCCTCATCACCAGGCCTAGCGGGCCATCTTTTGTTTCAGCTCCTACCTCAGGGAGAGGGGGAGCTAGTGCCATGTCTGCGCAAGGAGATAGTCGCAGATGTTTTATTTGCAACCAAGTGGGGCACATTAGTGTTGCTTGCCCTGGGAAACGGCAGCCAGCATCATCAGCTGGGGAGGGACGCTCCTCAGAACCAACGTCCTCTGTGTTGTTTGTAACCAGATCAGAGGGCAGCAACAATGTGAATCTGCAACCTGTGGCAGTTGGAAGAGAGGTAACTGTGGGACTCAGGGACACTGGGGCAGATGTGACTCTTGTGTGTCCAGAGCTAGTGCGCTCTGAGGACTTAATTCCTGGCAGGACTCTAGCAGTTAAAGGAATTGGGGGGATACGGCTTGTAGTGCCAATGGCACGAGTTTATTTGGATTGGGGAGCGGGGAAGGGTTTCAGAAATGTGGGGGTAGATGAGGATATCCCTGCAAATGTATTACTTGGTACTGACTTAGGTAGATTGTTATCCCAGTATGTGCCTGAAAGTAATGTGTGTTTTAAACCCAAGCCTCATAGGGGCCCTACTGTGCAGAGGGCAATATGTAAAAGTGTACGTAGACTACCTTGCTGGGAGGGAGGGCAGAATGAGCATGTGTGCCAGGCTGTGCCAGAACCAGAGGTGTCTGTGGTAACAGGTGAAAGTTTGCCAGGGCAACTTCTCTGGGAGGGAGGGCAGAATGTGTGTCAATCTGTGTCAGAACCAGGGGTGTCCGTGGAAACTTGTGAAAATGTATGCAGACGATTGTGCTGGGAGGGAGGGCAGAATGAGCATGTGTGCCAGGCTGTGCCAGAACCAGAGGTGTCTGTGGTAACAGGGGAAAGTTTGCCAGGGCAACTTTACTGGGAGGGAGGGCAGAATGTGTGTCAATCTGTGCCAGAACCAGGGGTGTCCATGGAAACATGTGAAGGTGTATGCCGGCAATTGTGCTGGGAGCGAGGGCAGGATGAGCATGCATGCCAGTCCGGGACAGAAATAAGAGTGCGTGCAATACCATGTGTGAGTGGGAAAAAACAACTGCAAGAGGAGGCAGGGCTGGATGAGCGTGTGTGCCTATCTGTGTCAGAGCCAGGGTTGTTTGAGATGCCATGTGAAAACATAAGTGGATCAAACCACTGGGAGTCAGGGCAGGATGAGTTGATATGTTCCCCTGTATCTCAGTCAGGAGTATGTCAGGTGCCAGAACAAGGAGAAAGTGAGGGGCTATGTGAGATTGTGGGAGGATGGCCTGGCTGGGAGAGGAAATTATGTGAGTTTGTGCCACATTATGTGCCTGACCAAGGGGTGTCAAAGGTGTCATGTGACAATGTGCAGGAAGAGAATTCTAGGGACAGAGGGCTGAATGAATATGTGTGCCAATATGTGCCTAAAGCAAATGTATCAGATGGGCTGTGTGAAAGTATGGAGGGAAAGCATGGCTGTGAGGGAGGGCAGAGGGCATGTGAGCTTTACTTTGCACCAGACTCTGCCAGATTCCAAAAGTTCTGCATGTGTGAGGACATGGAGTGAAAGTGAGGGAAAGACAGAGGTTCCATCGGTAGAAAGGGGGACGGGTCCATGGCCTGCCCAAAGTGAGGGGCAGGGACATACTCAGCCTGTGGGTCCAGGGAGAATGGCCGCAGGGGAGAATACTGATGAGGGAACCAGGAACCTTGTCAGCTTATCACAATCACATCTCACACATACACCCAAGCCAGCTCAGGAGAAGGAATCTGTCTCTAAGCAACTTTTTGATTCTGAACCAAAGGTTCAGAGTCAAAAAGGGCAACAAGCCCTGCAGACAGACCACAAACTAAAAAAGATAAGGAGTGTGGATACATTGCAGGTACCCTGGGAGTGTCCTCTGTCTCATCTGCTGTGTGCTTACAGGGGAGTACTGCAGAAATTGGTTGGTTTCTTCCCCTTAGAGCTACTACATGGGCGCAGTGGGTGCGGCCCAAGAGATGTGACCAGAGCGCAGTGTGAGATGGAAACAGGCAAATCCGGCATGTGTGGTGTGAATATGGCTGTTCTATGGCTTAGGGACAAAGGGCAAGCCTTTTTGGGGGAGGTGTGAGAACATATGAGGGCTACCACATTCATGGAGAACCAGAGTTATGAAAAAGATGAGTGTATGAGGTGGAGGCAAAAAGGAACAAGTGTTGATACGCAAGGTAGCGGCATGGGAGCCTTCTCCCATTGCGTCTCTTATTTGGGGGAGGTGTCACGGCAAGGGTGCATATTTTATTATTACACTATGAAATATTATCCTTTAATATAATTTGTGTAGTAAATGGCACAAATTACAGAGATGCTATTGCTGAGGTCAAAAGGGGGTTACATCTTTTGAAGCTGGAACCCCCACAGAGGTCAGATGACAGAAGGGGTAGTATGAATGGCATAGGAATGTGAAAAGGATTTTACTATATGGACGGGAAGTAATTAAGGCTCTGCAAGGTGTGAGGTTCTACACTTGGAAAAAGTCTGAATGTTTCTTCATCCATTTGGCATGTACCTTGTAAGTGATGAGTAAATCTCTTTGACATGTAAATTCCATTAGCTTTGTTCCAGTATCATATCGAAAGGAAGGACAAAAACATTCATATTTACCCCACAGAATAATAATAAAGCCTCATTTTTATTATATTTGGAATGGGACAAGCCCAATCTTTTAATTAAGCCTAAACATGAGTTGCACAACTTAAACCGTGTGGCAGGAATTGTGATGTCTGTCCTATTGGACCACAGGTGGGGCGTGCAACATGTCTATGGAATGTGAAAACAATAACAAATTCATAGAGGCAATTATTATTTCTGTGGCAAGTACAGTAGAGGAGATAAAACCAAAAGTTTATATTTGGCTTGTTGTTTCTGGAACAAAGGAGGTGGTCACTTAGAATCAATATAGGTACGCCCCTGGGTGGGGTGTGATAATTCCACAGAGTATATCTCCTGTGATCCTGAGGGGTGGTGGTGTACTTGCTTGGGGCCAAGATCTAATTTTGAGTGAGTCACCATCATCCTTCCTTGCCAGAGACCCCCTGGACAGAAGTTGTACTTTGAAAAACCTAAGTGAGTAATTAGGACTTCTGTTATTTTATCCTTTTTGTTTTTATCTGTTGTTGGTGTAAATAATTTGTTTATCATATATTGTTATATGCACTGTGACTATTTTTGCTCATAATAAACATTCATTTATTAAGTTCTACCTTTGTCTGGTTAAGAATCACGTTACCTGAAAAGACTAGTTAGTATTTTTGTAATTACATAGATATTGTGCTAAGTAATATTTGGTGGGTTTTATTGTTGATTTACCTGGGGGACCAAGGCACCCCATTTATAAATTGTCTTGGTGGTGGCAGCGTTAAGATAGTAATAGTTATAGTATTATGTTTAAGTTTGGGTGGTGTTAAAAGGGGGATTTTGTCATTATTTCCTGTCTAGTGAAGACAAATAGTGAACTTTAACCCTTTCACCACCACAACTACGTCACGCACACTCTTGGAGAAGGGTGCGTTCGTGACATGGGGTACAAACGTCATTATTCTGACCAGCCCTAGAGCGCTGCCTGTTAAAGGGGGACTTTGGCCAGGAGGGACCTTTGCAATACTGTATCTTACCAATTTTGTCTGGATTTGCTAAAGCCTAGTCCTCAAAAAATAATCCAGTCCCACCAACCAAATCTGCACCATGTGAATAGATGCAAATAATGTCTGTTTTAAAATCAATGCTTTTCTCATCTGAAACCGATCCAGATTATAGGATCTGGAATATTTACTACATTTACACTGGTAATACGGCTGGGGTAAAAAAAAAAAAAAAAGCAATGCTGCCCAGTCACTCCAGTTACCATAGGCTTCAGGTGAGGAATATTAAAATACGCAAATGTTGGTCAGCCAACACATGGTTAATCCTCGCTCCAGCAAGGTTGTTTTTTTTAACTTGTAGCAAATAGTCAGACTGGCTGAAATACGGTCCAAATTCAGGCTCATTCGGAGTCAGTATTGCAAACTCCAAAAACCTTTAAATAGTGTGAATGGCTCTGTACGCAACCAGATAGTTCTTCCCCATTCAATATGGAACTCTTTGGCCTTTAGTGAATAGTTCTGAAAGCATCCATTCAGATCACTGTATTCCTTTTTCTACTTTGCAGGTCTCGGATTGGACGATTTCACTATGAAACGCATTGTGATTCTGCTTGTTCTGTCACTAGGAGCAGTTCTCAGCAATGAATGCATCAACGAATGCTCTCTCCCTGATCCCACGTCAGAAAACAGTGTCATGCAATCAATGGGTAAGAGATTTCACTGGCTCACACTCTGCCAGTCCCTAACACACAGAGGACTGAGTGCGATGATTTTCTGGCACAAGCTCTCAGTGTAACATGTTAAATTGGGAAGATAGATTTATTAAAGTGTAAATTTGAACCTCTCCTGATAAATGTATTGCAAATCCTTGAATTCTTGGTAAATATTCTACAGTTCAGGACAGTTGGCAAATTTTACAGTCAACAGTTTGGATGGAGAAAATTGTATGGGATCTGAAGGAAAATGAAATGCAAACTAATATTAAGTGAATGAATAGCCACTTATCTTCCTTTGGCTGATAATCAAATTTACTCACTTAAAATCTATTTAGTCTCTTTATTTTGGCTTGTAGTCTTTTAGACTATTTGGTTTGGGCAGTGGCCATTCAGTCTCTCTGCTTTGAGTACTATCCGTGAAGTCTCTCTGCTTTGAGTGCTGTCCATTCAGTCTCTCTGCTTTCAGTACTGTCCATTCAGTCTCTCTGCTTTAAGTACTGTCCATTCAGTCTCTCTGCTTTGAGCACTGTCCATTCAGTGTCTCTGCTTTAACCCCTTAAGGACACATGTCGGAAATATTCCGTCATAATTCCATTTTATTCCAGAAGCTGTCCTTCGGGGGTTAAGTACTGTCCATTCAGTCTCTCTGCTTTGAGCACTGTCCATCCAGTGTCCCTGCTTTAAGTACTGTCCATTCAGTCTCTCTGCTTTGAGTACTGTCCATTAAGTCTCTCTGCTTTAAATGCTGTCAATTCAGTCTCTCTGTTTTGAGCACTGTCCATCCAGTCTATCTGCTTTAAGTACTGTCCATTTAGTCTCTCTGCTTTGAGTACTGTCTATTCAGTCCCTCTGTTTTAAGTACTGTCCATTCAGTCTCTCTGCTTTGAGCACTGTGCCTTCAGCCTCTCTGCTTTGAGCACTGTCCACTAAGTCTCTCTTCAGCTGGAGGAGCTGCAGGCTAAGGTGCATGAGAAACTACTGGACCACCAGAGGCCAGAGGTAAGAAGGAGGAGGGGGGGGGGTGCATACATTTATTTCCTCTTTTTAAGTAAAAATATATATATATATAGATTTTCTCCCTGATCTCCCCCCACCACAATATAGACCCTTGACACATACTACACCACCTCACACACATACTGCACCAATAAAAAACACACAGAACCCCTCACACAAACACACTACACCCCCTGACACAAACACACTGCACCCCCCTCACACACACAGAACCCCTCACACAAGCACACTGCACCCCCTCACACACACACTGCACCCCTCTCACAAACACAGAATCCCTCACACAAACACACTACAACCCCTGACACAAACACCCTGCAGCCCCCTCACACACACAGAAGCCTCACACAAGCACACTGCACCCCCTCACACACACACACACACACACAGAACTCCTCACACACACTGCACCTCTGACACACACACTGCACCCTTCACACACACACACACTATGCACCCTTCACACACACACACACACACACACACACACACTATGCACCCTTCACACACACACACACACACACACACTACACTCCTCACACACACACAGAACCCCTCGCACAAACACACTGCACCCCCCACACTCACTGCACCCCTCTCACACACACTGCACCCCTCACACACTCACTGCATCCCTGACTCACACACACTATGCACCCATTACACACACACTGATCGCCACACACACACTGCCAGGGCCGTCATCAGGGGTTAACAACCATGACGGTTGTCACAGGCCCGGTGGCCCTTGGGGGCCGAGCGACCTGGGCCCCCGCGTGTATCGGTGGATCTGCCGCTGATGCAGCTGCACCGGGGCCCACACGCTGGTGCAGCTGCACCGGGGCCCACACCAGGGCCCACTAAATCTTCAATGGCCCGGTCAGTGCGGCCGTATAATAGCACTCAAAGCAGAGACAATGAATAGGCTGTATTCAAACCAGAGAGAATTAATGACAGTACTCGAAGCAGAGACAGTGAATGGACTGTACTCAAAGCAGAGAGTTTGGATGAACAGTACTCAAAGCAGATTGTCTTTATGGACAGTACTTAAAGCAGAGACATCGAATGGACAGTACTTAAAGCAGAGAGACTGGATGGACAGTACACAAAGCAAAAACACTGAATGGACAGTGCTTAACGTAGAGACACTGAATTAGCAATGCTCAAAGCATAGAGACTGAATGGCAGGGTTCAAAGCAGAGACACTGAATGAACAGTGCTCGAAGCAGAGAGACAGAATGGGCAGTGGTCAAAGCAGAGACACTGAGTGGACAGTACTCAAACCAGAGACGCAGAATGGACACTATTTAAAGCAGATAAACTGAATGGACACTTGGACAGTACTCAAACCAGAGAGACAGAATGGACAGTGCATCTTGGTCGTTAGCCTGTTTGTTGTATCCCTAGTCTGGTTATAAGTCTTAACTGTTCATGTAATTGTCCCAGGGTTCCCAGGTCCTGTTGAAAGCTTTGGTGGAGCCTCGTACTCTGGCCGTAAGTTTATCCATGAGGTGGCATTCTTTGATCTTGTTAATCACTGGGGGGGGGGGGGGGGGGGGCGTCCGATTGTAGCCAGGTTTGGGCCAAGGCCCTTCTGGCTGCTAGGGTTATCTTATTGAGCAGTTGTTGGTCCGGTCTGGGCCAATAATCTATGGGTCTGGCGAGCAGGAACATCCATGGGTTTAGTGCGATTGGTCTGTCCATAATTTGGGATATTAATGTTTGGATTGCCATCCAATAAGGTTTAATTTTGGGGAGATACCACCACATGTGGGTGTATGTCCCTTTTTCTCCGCAGTTTCGCCAGCAGAGGTCAGTGGGCGTCTTGTTCATGTGGTATAGTTGGACCAGGGTGGTATACCACCGGAACATTGTTTTATAGGACTGTTCCTGCATTGTAACGCAAATAAAGGTTTTTTTTTTTTTTTTTAATTCTTTATTTTTGTTGTGCATTGCATTACAGAGATGTATAATTGACATTTTTAGCAAAGTAAACAATATGATATTGTACGTGTTACACATATAGTGATTATGCACATTTTTTTTTTATGTTTAACATGGGTGGGTCCCTAGTGGGCTATTGGCGAGTATGGTACATGGTGTATTGGTGTTGTCTGTTCAGGCCCCGGTAGGGTGGTGCATGAGGTGCATGTTCCTAAGGCAATGTAGGGGTTTACAAGGCGGTCGTGTCCGCTCATTGGTGGGCAAGTTTGGAAACATGCACGGGTCTAGGGTTAAATTGTGTGGTTTTCCTGCACTTGGGTGCCGATATTGTGGTGGGGGTGACCTTTGGCTACCTTCGTGCATGGCTTAGCCGTGCGGTGGAGGTGTTGCCCCTGACCAAGGGGGTAGCGGGGGGGGGGGGGGGTGTTTGCAGTGAAGTAGCGAGTTATACGTGGCTTTATGGAACCGGACTGGTGCCTTATGTGGTACTGCTTCGTGGGTGCCTGGTCAAGATATAGTGAGCCTGGTCTCTCTATTCCTAGGAGACCCAGGTCAGTGTTTGTGTCCTCGTATGAGTGAGTCTGCGTTAAGAAACTAAAAAATAAGGCAACAACTGTAAACCAAAATCAAAATGTTACAACTGAACAACTTTGCAGCCTAAGGCTGCTGGATCGGTGAGTCTCTCCAATGGATTTGGGTTGGAGCTGGTGGCTGCCCTGCCAGTCAGGTGTCAGGCGGATGGTCGGCTGCGGTCCTCGGTATGAATGGTACCACACTGGATGGGTCCCATCCGTGGGCGCAGTTTAATCCTGCTGAGGCGGTCGTCTCGTTCGGTATGTCTAGTGTTGCGAGGAATGCGGGAATATCAGTCCCAGAGTTCAGCTTTTGTACGGTCCCTTTGTGTGAGACGAGGAGGGTTCGTGGCGTTCCCCACCTGTAGGATACTCCTGCTGCCCGCAGCCGGGTGGTGACCGGGTTCATGGATTTTCGCCATTGAAGAGTGGCTTTGGATAGGTCCTGGTAGAAGGACAATTGCGCGTCTTCAAATGCAAGTGGGGTCTTATTCCGTACCGCTGTCATTATTTGCCCCTTATCTTGTGGCAGTGCACAGCGGAGAATGACGTCGCCGGGCATTGTAGAAGTGGTTGTGGTGGGCGTCGGCAAGCGGTATAGCCCAGCAATGGTGATTTTTTTCGCGGTGGCGGGTGGCAGCACCGAGGCCAGCAGCCTTCTCACATAATGTGGTAGTTCCTCCTGGGAGACGGTGGTCGGTATGCCCCTTAGCTTTATGTGGTTGCGGCGGTATCTGTCTTCCTGCGCCGCTACTTGTAATGAGAGCGCCTGTTGGGCTGCTTGTAGGTGGAGTATAGATGCTTGCATGGTAGAGGTGTCTTGGCGGAGCTCTTTAATACCTGTTTCAGTTGTCTCTATTCTGCCTGTCAGTTGTTGTATAGACGTTTTTAAGATGGGCAGGTCAGTAGTGAGGAGGCTTTGAATATCCTGCAGCATTGTGTATAGGATTTGGAGGTCCTGTTTGGTTGCAGGCTCAGTAGTACCTGCTGAAGTTGTGGGCTGTTGCTGCATGTCCTCCGGTGGGCTCTGGGTCTGAGGTGTGAGAGGTGCAGCTGTGTGGGGAGCCCCTGGAGGATTTTGATTTTCGGCGGCCGCCATCTTGGCTGGAGTGTGCCGCTGGAGCATAGCTCCGATATCCCTCTGCTCTGGGGCATTACCTGGTGTAGGCTTCTGGTTCCTGCGCCCCATGGGTGTATAGGCAGGTGCTGTGTGTGGCGACCACCACTCCGCTGTGTCTCCAGCAAGGTCCCTGCTCCAGAGGTACTCGAGGCCGCGGTCTGTGGGCCTGCAGTAGGCCCCGGTCTTGCGTTTCGCCTTAAAGTGTTTCGGGGAGTATTGGAAGGGCATCAGAGGATTCTGTGGGGTGTCCCCCGGCAGTATCTGGTGTTTGCAGGGTCGGATGGTGGATAATTGCCAAGATTAGACTTAGATTAAGTTTAGTATTAACGGAGCTGGGAGAAATGGCGTCCGGTCCGCGCAAATAAAGGGTTTTAGAGTTTGCCTCCCATATGTCCTGCCAGTCGATGCCCTCTAAGGTTTTCCCTAAGTCTGTTTCCCATTTGTCAGTGTAGTGGAGGGCGCCCCATTCCTGTGTGGTGGAGCAGAGGTGGGAGATCACGCCCTGTTGGTATCGTTCTGCGTGACAGATCCTTTCAAAAAAGTCTGCTTAGTTTTAGCGGCTACTTTCACGGTCTCTTGGTTGGCGTAGTTTCTCAGTTGAATGTACCTGAAAAGGTCTGCGGGGGTTAGGGTTGTTCTGGTTTGTAAGTCTGTGAAGGGGATTATTGTGTCGCCCGTATACAATTGATGGACTCTTTGTAGGCCAGCTCTCTCGAGGCCCTTGAAGTCCCATGGTCGCATGCCCGGGGTGAAGGCCCTGTTCTGATATATGGGAGTGAGGGTGGAGGTAAGGGACGTTAATTCGTATTTTATGGCTATTTTGTCCCACAATTGGATTGAGTTGGTGATGGCTGGGCATGTTGTTCTTGGCAGTGCTCTGTGTTCTCTCGGTGTCCAAATGTAGAATTGTGGGAGATCTGACTTCATAAGTAGTGATTCCAGATCAACCCACCTTCTAGTTTCAAGGGGGGGGGGAGGGGTATGCCACATCGCTATTTGTGTCAATTGGGCTGCTAAATAGTAAAAGTAGAGGTGGGGTAGGCCTAGGCCTCCTCTCGTTTTGGGGTGGTAGAGTATGTTGCGGGCCACCCTGTGTCTCTTGTTTTGCCATATGAAGCGGTCTATTGTCTGCTGTAGTGGTATTAGGTCCTGCTTCGTGGTAGGTATGGGTAGGGCTTGGAATAGAAATAGGATATGGGGTAGGACATTCATTTTAATCGATCCACGATATTGGTTTGGCCGACCAGGTCTCCATATCCGCTATGAGTTTGGTTATCATTGATGTATAATTTAGGCTGTGGAGAGCCGTGGGGTCCGCCGGTAGTTTTATACCAAGGTATGTGAGGTAGGTGGGTGAGATGCGTATGTGGTAATCCGAAGTGATTTGGGTGATAGCTGATTGTGTAAGGTGAAGTGGGAGGGCGCTGGATTTCTCCATGTTAACTTTGTATCCTGATAATGTGCTATATGTCCGGAGGAGGGGTAGTAATGCTTGTATGGAGGGGATGGGGTTAGTCAAGGTGAGGAGCACATCATCTGCGTATCCTGATACCAGGAACTCTAGGTTTCCTATCATGGCTCCTGTGATTTCGGGGGGTTTCCTATCATGGACAGTGCTCAAAGCAGAGACACTGAATTGTAACACGCAGCAACGCTCCGACCTGCATGCTCGCAGGAGGATCACAGCCTCACGGGTTCTCCTCCTATCCAGCAGGCTTCTGGGTCCTAGCTCCCTCCCTCTCCCTTAACAAACTGCCCGGAGACCAGTGAGGGAGATCTTTGATCTCCCCACCGACCCGAAAAAGGCAGACAGCAGGGCCGGCCCAAATGATTTTGCAGGCCTTATACAGCCCGTGGGCCGGATGTTCCCCACCCCTGCCTTAAAGGGACACTGTAGGCACCTATACCACTTCTTATCACTGACGTAGTCTGGGAGCAGAGTGCCTGTCCCTTTAAAGGGAATCTGTACTGCTTATCTGGTCCTTTGTGATCTAATTAAAGAGGTGGGCGTTACATTTCTGTAACACTCTCCTCTGGTCAGCATGTGCTGTGGTTGCTTTGGGTGGAGAGATCTCCTAGGAGGTATCCACCTATGATTAAGTCAATGCTTACCTATGAGGTAAGCCTAATGCGCATGCCCCCATTGCTGTGACACCCTGGGAGGAGGAGACCGAGCCAGCACTGAGGGACTGTAAACCTGGTAAGTAAGAAAGGGTTTTTAACCCTAAATGATACCATGCTCTTTGCAGACCATGTTTATGGAATGTTATCTATATTTACTAAATTAGAACATCCTGTAATACTCTTGTTTGCCAAATAGCCAATAACCCGTGAGAAAGCCTTTTCCAATTAAGCAGTCAGAGGCCGGAGTAGTGGAAGTATAGCATCACTTTATTGCAATCGAGAGAGAAGCAGTGAAAACTGATTCTGACAGACAGAGTTTGAGATTTTGAATATATACACATTACCAGTTACAAACAAAAGAATGTTAGTTACCCTCCCTATCTACCATTTCTCACAATATAATACACAAACCGTTTGTTAGCATGTATCTTGCAAGGAGGGTGAGTGAGGTGAAGCAATAACATCTGTTACAACAAGCGACAAGTAAAAATGATTTTGCTGATCAATATCCCTATTAACCCTTCTATTGACGGACAGCAAGATTATCCAATATACCAGTTGGATTACATCGGTTTGCATTTCACTAAATATATGGATAATTGCCACACTATTCTGGTCTCAAAGACTTTTAATTGCTAGCACCCCTGGTTCTAGGTAAGGATTTATGTATAAATATATAGTATGTGTATTTTATTTTATTTCTTTCCAAAGCAATCAGAATTAAAGCGGTGTCCCCGAATTAGTAGTGAAGGGATTAAATGAGGAGCTTGAGTTTTCTAATTTCTCCAACTCCCAACTGGTCTGAACTCTCTGTTCTCTTTTCTCTTTCAGTTGAGATGGTTCTGAAAAACGCCCAAATAGTTTGCACTGATGTGTTCCAGAGAGGGGACATTGCTACTTGTCCAGAAGGTGTGTTTTTATTTATTATTCAATTTATTTTTGATAAATGTCTCATGGAAGAAGCACTGATAAAATGAGAACAAAAATTGCCAACAGACAAGATTTCTTTGCGTGTTAGCCCAGCGGCTAATAGGAGAAAAATATTACAGAGAGAATGTTTCAGAAAACACAGAGCAAACAAACAATCCACACAACGCATGTTCCTAACTGTATCCCCAGCCCCCTAGTTCATTGAGAAAATTGAATGCTTAGTTCCTTTCATGTAAACCGTCCCCATTTCTGGGCATACCACATTATTCCAACCCATGTTTCACTCATTCAGCATTTAATGACATTTTATTTTCTGTTTTTATCTTGGGGTATGTAGAGTGACATCTATAGTATTCCT
This sequence comes from Pelobates fuscus, assembly GCF_036172605.1. Lineage (NCBI taxonomy): Eukaryota > Metazoa > Chordata > Amphibia > Anura > Pelobatidae > Pelobates > Pelobates fuscus. The sequence continues at coordinate 21,139,883 of NC_086321.1, read as the reverse complement.
GAGTCTCTGAAATTCCAATCTGGAGACATATAAATGACCCTGAAATCTCCCAGAAATCCGTTCTATTTACCCACTTGTGCCTATTGAACCTCTTAAATTCCTCACTTGTGCCTCTTGAAACCCCTATTTTCTCATGTGTGCATTTTCAGCCCCTTCTAATAATCCACTTGTGCTTCTTCTCCCCCTCTAATACCTACTCTCCTACAGTCCCCTACTTCTGCATCTTGAAGAAAGACACTGTAGGGACATCACCCAGGCCTTACAAATGTATCCGTTGGATAATCCCTATTTTAGAGTCCTGTCCAGCTGCCCTAATCCTGATCCCTGGTATCCTTCATCTGGGGATACCATGAGTACTGTTCCCAAGAGCTGTCTGGCGGACTCCGGAACCGTGCAGAAACTGCTTCTGCAGCACTCTCTGCATGGTCTTCTGTGTTGGAGGTCAGCCAGTCTGGTATACATAAATCTAGCCTGACATGCAGCTTCAGTGGGTACATCTGCCCCATTCTGAGCAAACCCATCCACTATGGGAATCCCCAGTGGCACAAGTTGCATCACTAGCTGTTAAAATATATGCGACAGCTAAATCTAGTTTAATTGTGTGAATATAGTTTATACTGTTCAGTCAGTAGATAGCAGTGTTTCAGTTAAAGGTGTTTGTTGTATCATCTTGTTATCGTATTAGAGTTATCAGAATTAAGCCCTTTAGGACACAACTTCTGGAATAAAAGGGAATCATGACAGAATATTTCCGACATGTGTCTTTAACCCCTTAAGGACCAAACTTCTGGAATAAAAGGGAATCATGACATGTCACACATGTCATGTGTCCTTAAGGGGTTAAGGGTTTAAAAAGGAAAAGGAAACCAATATGGTTAAATAAATCAACATGAGAGGCAGCAGACATGTTCTAAGGAGAATTATGTGTTTAAAGTATCTCCAATACTAGTGATGCCCCCAAGGCCTACCGATCCATCCCGGTTCCATATCTCCCAATGTTGTGCTGTATGATAATCTATACACCAACACTGCTTTATTAAGCTAAAGCTGTTATGGTGCTTTGGGTGTCATTTAACATAGGGAAAGGTAGCGTAAGCCAACCATCACATCCATGAAATTCCCCAGAAATCAATGATAGTTACTTGTGTCAGGGTGAACATATAATATTTTCTCTATTTCTGTCCTAGAAAGTTGCCTTTAGACTATTGTGTTAATAAAGATGAGAAACAGGCACACCACAGTGTTGGCTTGACAAAGATCATTTGAGGTCGAAACATTGCTGTACACTCTCCCAATAAGCCTGCTTATTCTCTGGAGTGCCTGGACTATCTTCTGTCTCTTAATTATTGTGTAAAGGCAGTTACTGTAACAGAGTCCGATCTGACATTAACACCCTGAATTATTACCTCCCTTGTTCTGCAGGTACCACCCCAACCTCTTGCTCCTGTGGGAGTGGATGTGGCTCGTGGGATGTGCGATCTGATACAACGTGTCACTGTCAGTGTCATAGAATTGACTGGACCTCAGCCCGGTGCTGTAAAGTGGCCGCAAAGAAAAAGTGATCTCAAAAGTCAACATCTCATTCTCTCCCATTATTTGCTGTGATTTTCCTTAATTGTGTTTCTTAATAGAGAAAAAAAGCTTTTTTTTTTAAATGCAAAAAATTCTTTCAATCTGGAATGTATGAATATTAACTTTATTATTTAAGTTTCTTCAACTGCTACAAAGACATTCCGTTTGCAGTGTATTACATAAATAAGAATATAAATATTTGATATACATTTTACAGTCATTAATAAAATAATATTAAATAACAGATTCAATTGGTGCCTTGTAATTCCTTTTTTATGGACTAACAGAATGTTAGAATGATGGATTTTTGTGAGATGGACCTGAGAAAGAGATGATCTCCCCCGAAAGCTTGTCATTCCAAAATTCTCTCGGTACAATAAAAGTAAAATAAAAAATAAATATATACTAATTTCATCTGCAATTTTACATCTGCATCACTGGACTAATACAGCTACAATCACGACTTCAACACTAATAAAAAAATGAAATACATGTTTTATAATTATTAAAATAAATCAAATAATAAATATATAATCTAAATGGAATAACATGAAAAATATTTCATAAATAAATTAATAATTATATTACAGTTAATGATAGATAAACGAATAGTGACCAGCATCAGGGACTGGGTAAGAAGGGTGTTGTGTGATTGGCAGAACACCAGTGTAAGTATCGAAGTGCTTACATTCTGGCTCTGACAGCAGTAATGTTTGAGTGAACTGGCCCATGTGTGAAAATTCGTCAATATATGCTTCAACTGATGGGAATAGACTTACATTAGCTGAATCCGTGTCCCCATAATAGTGTCAGGATTTGTACATTATCACTAATATTAGGCAGTAAAATGTCGAATTATAACGGGATGTTTTATTGGTCATTCGAGTGGCTCTACTTAATAGGAAAACTATAGAATTCCACTAAGGAAAAAGCACAATCAGAAATACTCAAAATAACAAAATATGCAGGGTCAAAGAAAACCCAGAGCAGACAGTCATACAAGCCAAGTCAGAACCAAACTCCAATAGGAATCAGCATAATACTCTAACGGTCTAACATGAACCACAATAGGGCACTAGTATGGGGGTTGGGTTAAATAGTTTGGTGATCGGTGGAATCTTGCCCGTCTTTCAGCTGCACCAGGTTTCCCTAACGAGCAAGTGCGAATGACGGCCATGGCATTCGGTGGCTGCAATAACCTCCACCCTATTTTGGCTTGTTCCATCTTTTGTGAGGTTTTGTCAACCTGTTGTTTCTATACTTTTCCTGATGTATAATGTTCTAAAGCAATGTAATAGCAGAGGACAAGCACTAGGCTACTTAGGGGGACACAGTAGATCACTACAATAAAAAAAAAATGTGACAGTGCCACTTTAGTTCCTAAATGTGATTCTGAAACGTGGATTTAATTAAAGAAAATGTGATCTGGCAGATTAATTTAATCCTGTGCCCCTTTCATGCTGTAAAATACTGTGTCAATGCTCCGATTTCCTTTATATTAATTTGAAGTATATAAAAACTTCAGGTAATAATTTCTGTGATTCACTTCGTACCAATCGTTTGTGCTGCCAAAATACTTTTTATTTTTAACGAGTATTTTTCATATCTATTTCGTGAATCTAAGAAAAATGGATGGGCAATCCAGAGTATTCGTTACCAGCTGTGACACTATATACAACGTGAGATTGTAAATGAAAACCAGGGCCAACTTTGGCTTCATACTGTCTGTGGCTGAAAATAATTCGCCTTGTTTTGACTTCACTTGGTTTATATATCACTGACACGTTACTGAAAGACTGCAGAGCCGAAATAAGTCATAATTAAACAATAATAACTGTGTATTATGTCACTGGTAGGTTCATCTATGTAAATATTTATACTATCTATAAATAGTCTATAACGATGCTTAGCACAGCTCTCGCTCTCTTAAAGTTGAAGAAGTCATCAACACTGCCTTAGTCTATTCTGGATTCCTACAACCTCAATACAGAAAACATCATTAATCACGAGAGCTTTTTCTGAATTATATTAGAGCAGTTTAAGATAGTGGAGGGTGGGAAGACACATTAGATATGGCCTTATAAGAGCAGAGTTACCAATCTAAAAATAGTTATGGGAAAATCATTTTTACAGTTGCATTCTTTCCATTTATTTTTTTCTTGACCATTCTGGATGAAATGCAACTATGTTATTGTATGAAAAAGTATCACAAGTAAAGATGTCTTCATCAGAGTGAAGTATATTTAAAAAATATATTGAGCTGTACGATAACTCATGAGCTATTATTCACAGTTACAAAGGCTGAAAGGAGACTTGTGTCCATCAAGTTCAGCCTTTCTCAAACGTGACCTTGGTGATAATCCTGGCAAACACCAATCAGAAGATTAGCTGCATGAGCAAGAATTTTCATTTTACTTTGCAAATATCACAAGACGTTCAGGGCTACCTTTAGCATTTCTGAGTATAGGGCTACATATAATTGAGACACCCTCTATACTCTTTGGAACCTTGCTTTTCAAACCTGCACTTAAAGGAACACTCCAAACACATCCAGCACTTGTGTTGCATAGTAACATGCTAAAAAAAAAGACTTGCATCCTTTCTAACATCTGTTTCTACTGTTGATCCAAGAGAAGGCAAAAAAAAAAGTTTAAAGCTCTTTCCAAGTTTTTAAACAAATAGGAAAAAAATCCTTCTCTTCCCCATAATGGTGGTCAGATCTTTCCTTGTATCAATAAGCTTCTACCCCACATATTAAAAATTATACCCCTGAATTATATGTTTTTCAAGTATTTATCTAGTTGTTGTTTAGACTCTGATAAAACCACCTAATTAAAACCACATCCTTTTTGTTCTTACTGTAAAAAATAATTATTTTGTCTTAGACTAAATCTTCTTTCATCCAGTCTAAATGGGCGACCTAGTGTCCTACACACCCTGTTTCAAATTATTATGCAAATTATATTGTCATGCATGAAGATGATTTTATTACGGAAAGCATAGTTCTTCCTTCTGTACCAGGGAAGAAAGTGGTCAGTCAGAAACTCCATATACTTTGCAGAGGTCATCTTTACACCTTCGGGACCCTAAAGGGGCCGACCTCTTCCCATGATTCCGGCCCAAAACATGACTCCACCACCGCCTTGCTGACGTCGCAGCCTTGTTGGAACAGGGTGACTGTCCACCAACCATCCACTACTCCATCCATCTGGACCATCCAGGGTTGCACGGCACTCCTAAGTGCACAGGACTGTTTGAAAATTAGTCTTCATGTATTGTTCTGCCAAATGCAGCCGTTTCTGTTTGTGAGCATTGGTTAGTGGTGCCCGAATAGAAGGTTTATGCACAGTTGCAAGACTCTGGAGGACTCTACACCTTGATGTCTGTGGGACTCCAGAGGCTCCAGCAGCTTCAAATATCTGTTTGCTGCTATGTAATGGTATTTTAGCAGCTGCTCTCTTTATCCGATGCATGGATGTGGCAGAAATCTTCCTCAATGTGCCTTTATCTGCACGAACCCATCTGTGCTCTGAATCAGCCACACATCTCTTAGTAGTGCGATGATCACGCTTAGGTTTTCATGAAATATCTAATGTTTTCATACCTTGCCCAAGTCATTAAACTATTTCACTCTTTTCGGCAGCAGAGAGATCCTTTTTCTTCCCCATATTGCATGAAAATGGTTCTCTGCCTAATAATGTGGAACACCCTCCTTTAGTAGTTTTTCTTTAAATTGGGCTCACCTGGCAATCTAATTGTATAATGCTATCATATTCCCTATGAGGCACCATATTTCTAAACTAAACAGATTTCAATCTGTTAGCCTTTCATCATAAATACAATCTTCCATACTCTTTATAAATTTTGAAGCTTGCCACTGCACTTTTTCCTGTGCCATAATATCCTTCTTTAGAAGAGGTGCTTAAAATTGCACAGAATATTCACGTTTGAAGAAATGATTTATGTGTGAGAAGTGTCATCTTTTTTTAAATATTAGAGTGCCAGTTTCAATAAGCAGTGTGGAACAGTGGAGCTAAACTCAAGCAGCAGGCAATTGCTCAGAGCACCTACCTTGGAAAGACGTCTCAAACAGCTGTAATATAGCCAATTGGGAAGTCTGTGATTGGACAGTCACAGAAAGTCTGGGCTGGCAAAGATACCAGATCTGCAGATATTGCAAGCCAAGATTTCAAACAACGCCAAAGAAAAACGCTAAAGATATAGCATGAGGGGGTGGAGCCTGATCTCAGACCTGAACAGACGCCATGTTTAGCAGCTCCGGAGCGAGCTCGATGAAACTGGAGATATCAGCAAAATACTCACCCCTCCATCTTCAGCATCGCAGATTTACTTTCCAAGACACCATAAAACCTGTACATGGGGGGTACTGTTTTACTCAGAAAACTTTGCTGAACACAAATATTAGTGTTTCAAAACATTAAAATGTATTTTTTGCATTTTTCACACACAAATGGCACTTACACGGACGATATAGTTGTTGTGACACGTTTTACTATTTTGAAACACTAATATTCAGCGAAGTCTCCTGAGTATAACAGTACCCCCCATGTACAGGTTTTATGGTGTTTTCAAGTTACAGAGTCAAACATTTTAGTTTTTTCACACTGAAATTTGCCAGATTGGTTACGTTGCTTTTGAGACCGTATGGTAGCCCAGGAATGAAAATTACCCCCATGATGGCATACCATTTGCAAAAGAAGACAACCCAAGGTATTGCAAATGGAGTATGTCCAGTCTTTTTTAGTAGCCACTTAGTCACAAAGGCCCTAAAGGGTCGAAACGTTGCTGTGTAGCTCCTGGTTCTAAATAAAATTGCCTACATTTTGGAATTTGTTGGAGTGCCTGGATTATTTTCTACATTTAACAAATTCACAGTTAGAATGTCACGTAGAACTAACATTTTAAAAACAAATCTTATTTTCTCCCATTTTTAAATATTGTATTCACATTAAATTATGTTTCACACCTAAATATTTTATGCTAACTGAAAGCCCTGTGTCCCCTGAATACAATTATATATAACAAGGGTGGGTGCACATAATATGAAAGAGGCGAATTACGCCTGAACAGACATATAGCGCAAATTCAAGTTTTTGTTTACGTTTTGTTTTGATCACAACGTGTACATTTGGCTCAGTCCTTAAAGGGACACTATAGTCACCAGAACAACTACAGCTTATTGAATTTGTTCTGGTGAGTAGAATCATTACCTTCAGGCTTTTTGCTGTAAACACTGTCTTTTCAGAGAAAATGCAGTGTTTACATTACAGCCTAGTGATAACGTCACTGGCCACTCCTCAGATGGCTGTTAGAGATCCTTCCTGGGTAGTGATGTTGCAAACATAAAATTTTTCCGTTCGCGAACGGCGAACGCGAACTTCTGCAAATGTTCGCAAACGGGCGAACCTGGCGAACCGCCATAGACTTCAATAGGCAGGCGAATTTTAAAACCCACAGGGACTCTTTCTGGCCACAATAGTGATGGAAAAGTTGTTTCAAGGGGATTAACACCTGGACTGTGGCATGCCGGAGGGGGATCCATGGCAAAACTCCCATGGAAAATTACATAGTTGATGCAGAGTCTGGTTTTAATCCATAAAGGGCATAAATCACCTAACATTCCTAAATTGTTTGGAATAACGTGCTTTGAAACATCAGGTATGATATTGTATCGATCAGGTAGTGTAAGGGTTACGCCCGCTTCACAGTGGCAGACCAAACTCCCCGTGAAATGCACCGCAAACAACTGCAAAGTCCAATTTACAATTTTTTTTTAAATGTACACTACTGTTACACCAGATATGAGTTGCACTGGTGTGACACTGTGCCCTGGCAGGCCCTGAAACACACACGTGTGAAGGAAACTGACTGCTATTATATTACAGTCAAAAAAGTATTTTTGTTTTTTAAATGCAAGCTATTGTGCCCCCAAAACGTTAGTGTGTGGGGGTATTGGAATGACGTGGGCCAATGGGAGCCTGAATCAACTTTTGGCTCCCGCTGCCCTTTTAAGAGCGAGCTCGTGACTCGAGCCGTGCTCCTAGTGCCAGGCGGGCCACGTGACCGATCACTGCGGTCAGTGCATGCGGCTAAGTCAGAAGAGGAGATCAAGCCACATGCGGCTCGTGTGGAGGCAGGAGTGATCCAGCCACGCGCGGCTCAAGCTTAGGAGCCAGGTCGGTCCCAGGATAATGTAAATATAGCCACAACCACTTATTCCAATCACACACCTTTCCTAACGTCCTATCCCATTAAAAGCATATTACCGCGTATTTAATAAAACAGATAGAACCCCCTCCTTCATTCAGGTTACCGATCGATGGTTCGATATTCTGAGCCCTCTCTGATTTACTGTACACGACTATTCGATATTCCCACAAATTTTATATAGCATTTTATGTTTGTTTGAGACCACCTTAAAAATATTGGATATCGCTAAAAATCATGATCACTATATACTTTCTCTACAAACCTCTAAAACTAACCAAACTACACATCCATCCGCTATACCACTTTATCCCACCTAGAACTAGTGCCCAGTTAAAATACTTGACTCTTATTTACCCACACTCAGTCATGCCACACACATTTCACCACTACTCTCACTGAATTCCTCTGACTACGGCTAAATTCATCTTCTACATCAGAACACTACTCCTAAGATTGGGCTGTATCCATGTCTTGGGTCTTTCATTTAGAATAGGGGCAGCTTCGGTCTCCTTCAACACTGACACTCCAGTGCATATTATTAAAAGATTGGGCAGATGGAAATCCTCAGTCTACAACCGATATATTCCTCATCCCGAGAAAGAAATGAGGAAAGCTTTAAAAGTTTGGCTTTGTAAATTTGATGCAATAAGTGTGTTTTTCTTTAATACCTTTTCACCCTCTTTGCATGAACCCGATTTACATATATTACTAATATGTTTCTGAACATATATATTATATTACTCACTCACTCTCTGGGCCGGCCTAAGACATCATGCTGCCTAGGTCCAACGATAAATGACTATGGGGGATAATGTATAATAAACACAGGTTACTGGCTATGGGGGGTAATGTATAATAAACACAGGTTACTGGCTATGGGGGGATAATGTATAATAAACACAGGTTACTGGCTATGGGGGGATAATGTATAATAAACACAGGTTACTGGCTATGGGGGGGTAATGTATAATAAACACAGGTTACTGGCTATGGGGGGATAATGTATAATAAACACAGGTTACTGGCTATGGAGGGATAATGTATAATAAACACAGGTTACTGGCTATGGGAGGATAATGTATAATGAACACAGGTTACTGGCTATGGGGGGATAATGTATAATAAACACAGGTTAATGGCTATGGGGAGGATAATGTATAATAAACACAGGTTACTGGGGCGGAGCTTAGCCACGGAACCAAGCGGTCGCACACGCGGGGAGCTCCGGCTAAAACAAACAGAAAAAGACGCGAAAATACACCTAAAAGAGCCCACATACCTCTGAAACCCAGCGGGCAGACCGGGAGAGTGAAGAGGGCACCCGACCGATGCCCTTCACATTCCAGCAGACGGGTCGGAAAGTCCGCCGCAAAGCCAAGGCCTACGCAGACTATAGGGCCCTCGAAACGGCACTATACAACGCGGCACTCTCCATACCCGCCCAGCCAGCAGAGATCAAACATACAGATCCGGACACCATGGGAAGAAAATCCCAGCGGACAGCAGCAGGTGCGTGCAGAAATACTCAAGACATCGGTGCCATGCTACAGCGCCGGCCGGCCCAAAGATGGCGGCCACGCCTGATCCAGATACCAACTCCACGTGCTCGGACTATGCCGAGGGAGATGCACTGGCCCAGCAACCACCCTGCGACACACATGCTGATCCAGATGCGCTAACACCAGCCACCAAATTGGACATTAAAAACCTATTACTGGAACTAAAACGAATGGCAGCGGCAGACATGGCCATGATAAAAACGGAGATCCAAGCAGTCACGGACCGCGTAAGAGCCTCAGAGGAAGACATAACCGACATGCAACAAGAAATAAAAGGCCTTAAACACACAGTAACACAAATTCAGTCCTCTCATTCAACTCTGCTCAACAAACTAGAGGCAACAGAGGAGAGAATGCAATGTAAAAATCAGGGGAATCCCCGACAACATCAGCCAATCAGAATTGCCGCATTACATCAGGCGACTGGTAGCCACCATATTGCCTCACGCACAGGCCAAAAAACTGACCATCGCAGAGATGTTTCGCACCCGCATATCACCACAGGCACCTCCCCAGGCAACCAGGGATGTCATCATCAGATGCCACACACAAGCGGACAGAAACTCAATTTTTGCAGCGCTAAAGGGCAGGACGCCACTGGACTTTGAATCAGCAAATCTTGCCTTTTACCAGGACTTGACGCGATCTACACTCCAGTGGAGACGAAATTTACGCCCAGTGACCCGTCACCTTCAGGATGCCAAGATAGTCTACCGCTGGACAGCGTCCAAGACCCTGTCTGTAGATCACAGCGGAACTACCCTGCATCTCTCCTCCATTCAGGAAGCAGACTCTTTCCTCAACGCGTTGAAGCTCCCACAGAGATCTGAGTCAGCTGACGAGCCCACCAGCTCCCACACCTGGGACCCCAACAGAACCGTCCCCTTTGTACCGAGGAGAAGAGAAACCAGAATAGCGGACACTTGACATACCTGAGCGTTGCTCAGCCTGCGGACAAAAATTACCAGAGTTAATAATGTTTTTCTGTTACCAGTTCTATGATCACTTGTATACCACGGGTCTAACACCAATCAGGGTACCACAGCGAGGTGCACACCCTTGTAACACCTCCTAAAGCTGCAAGGCCCCACTAGTACAGCTCCACCACTGCCCCCCGAGGCCCCCTAGGTTAGGGGTCAACAACCACGCATCGTACAATTAGGGATTATTCTAGCTTACAGTGAACGAATAATCTAAATTTTTATTAAAGACAGGAGGCGAATATTTGCTTATCTTTCTTTACTGTAACTCCCAGCAGCAAAGAAATAGTTAACAAGTTGTAAATAAAAATTCAACCAATCATAACATATCATACAACAATATAGTGCTATCAGACTCCTCCCACTTCCTCTTTCTTGATGGTGCCGATAAGCGATAGAAGTAGTCAACCATGTAAACTTGAGATTGTGGAACTTGAATTTTGGTGTACGAGCAATCAACCATGTAAACGATTAGCCAACAGGTACAAATGAACTTCACACTAGGAGAGAAGAAGAGAAAGTTCGTGAAAGTATGGTCTCTTGTAAAGAGAAAAAACATAAACACGCACCTAGGTGGTAGTTCTGGTTACTTGATAAGTTAAACCTTAGTGACAAGTGTTACAAGCCAGAGTAACATTAAACTAAGTGTGCTAGTATTACAAAAAACAGAGTAACATTAAACTTATTATTACATGAACCATTGTGAGAGTATATTCGTGCAATAGCAATAGGAAAAACTTACCCAAAGAGACTTACCCTGGGATGGGTTCCATAATGAACGAAGGGAGGGAAAATATTCGCCTCCTGTCTTTAATAAAATTTAGATTATTCGTTCACTGTAAACTAGAATAATCCCTAATTTTATGGCAAGACAGGAGGCTTCATATTTGCTGTTTTAACGCTCTTGAATGAAAGAAGAGGCCACGTGTGACGTAGGTTTAAAATAAAAAGTTTGAAAAGTTGATTCTCTTGACCAATCTGCGGCGGATAGAATATCCGCCAGCGAGCTGCCCGACTGGAAGGCAGAGGATGCGGCTGCTCCTCTAACGGAGTGAGCACCAAACGTTTGGTCGATCCCTGCTTGGGTAAGTAGCCATCTTATCCAGCGTGCGATCGTGGGTGAAGAGACCGGTTGGTGGGGTCTAACGTAGGAGACAAACAGAGGTCCAGTAGGGGCACGCAGTGAGGCCGTGCTCTCCATGTAACAGCGGGTACACCGTGCTATACAGAGGGACGGTCTGTCTGGAAAGTAGGGGTAAAAGACTGAGGAGGAGTTAGTCTTAGTACGTCTAGTAATAGTAAATTTGACACCGTCCGGTGCGAAGGTCACAGCATGAAAGTCAAAGGCCCGAACGTCCGAAACTCTGCGGAAGGACACCAGGCACAGGAGCAGGGCCAATTTCGCAGAGAGTTGGCGTAGGGATAGAGCCTCGTTAGACGGCCAGGAATCCAACAGCTGGAAGACTTTAGAAATATCCCAAAAGTTGGAGTATTTAGCCGCAGGTGGCCTCGTCAATCGTATGCCCCGTAGGAGTCTGCATACGGATGGATGTTTCCCAACCAGGGAATGATCAACAGTGTTGTGGGCCGCCGAAATGGCAGAACGAAAAATGTTAATCGTCCGATATGATTTACCCTGGTCGAAAAGGGATGATAAAAAATTTAAAATTGGTGAAAGAGGTGCTGAAACGGGATCGAGGTCCCTCTCCAGACACCAGCTGACCCAAACTCGCCATGCGGCGAGGTATGTCCGTCTGGTTCCTGGAGCCCACGAATCCCAAAGGAGCATCTGAGCAGTGCGTGAAAGTCCCGCGACATGCCAGGCTCCCCGGAAACTGTCCAAGCTACCAATTGGAGGTGGCCCTGTAGGGCGAGCGGGTGATAGTTGCCCGTTGGGTTCCTGAGAACCCGGGGAGAGCGAGGTAGTAGGATTGGATAGTCTACCGATAGTTCCAGGAGGGTTGGGAACCAAGTCTGAACCCTCCATAGTGGAGTGATTACTACTATCTTGGCCATTTGCGCCTTGACCCGGTGAAGGGTCCGCTGGATCATCGAGAAGGGAGGGAAAGCGTAGGCTCCTCTCCAGTGGTGTATCCTGGTTTTGTGCTGCCCTAGGCAGGACAAAACTCAGGCGCCCCCCCCTTTTTTTTTTATTTACCCCCCCAGCCTCCTTACCTTTGGGAATGCTGGGGGGGTTCTCCCTCTCCCTGGGGTCTAGTGGGGCTGCCGGTCGGGCTGCTGGGCTGGTTGCTGGGCGGACGGCTGGCGAAGGAGCACTTCCTCTGAGCTGTCTGCTCAGCTCCCTCGCGCGTCGCAGAGTGAGGCTGGGAGGCGGAGCCGGAATATGACGTTATATTCCGGCTCCCTGCCTCACTCTGCGGCGCGCGAGGGAGCTGAGCAGACAGCTCAGAGGAAGTGCTCCCTCGCCAGCCGCCCGCCCAGCAACCAGCCCAGCAGCCACCAGCCCAGGATGTCTGTTAGCCGGAAGATTTCCGAAGATTTAAAAGAGAAGCCGGCTGAGAAGTAGCAGCATCCACAGCTCCTGAGGAAGTCCCGAAAGGCGCGGGACGAAACGCGTTGAGCCTGTTTTTCGTTTTTACTGCAGTCCAGAGACCGCCCACTTCACCATCACGATTACACTAATAAGCAGCAAGTATATTCAGCCCATAGAGTCGCGACCTAGGGCTTTTTGGCAACATCTTTATACTTGTGAGCTAGTGGTTGGTGATTGTGGCTTTTAATATTGGTCTTGTAATTGTACTGTTTTACAATCATGAATTTTATATGAATTGTTATTAATAAATTTGTAATTTTTTTACACTATATTCTTTTTGTCACAGTGATTAGCGCCCTCAATAGGGGAGACTGATACTCTCCCCTCCTCTATTTTCTAACAAGGCATTTGCCCTGGGCGTTTGGGGGCGGCTTTTTTTGCCGCCCCCTGGAAAATGCCGCCCAAGGCAAATGCCTTGTTTGCCTCGCGGCAAATACGCCCCTGCTCCTCTCCGCGGCCAAGGTTGTAGAAACGCGTCGACAGCTAGAGACAGAGGATCTGGTAGCCAGCTGAAGAAATCGACTGTCTGACGGTTCAGACGGGATGCAAACAGGTCGAGTGTGAAGGGTCCCCGTAATAGATGAATATGGTGGAACAGGGAAGTGTCTAATTGCCAATCGCTGGCATCTCTCCAGTGACGCGAAAACCAGTCTGCGACTAGGTTGTCGGGTCCTGGGAGATATTCCGCTCGGATGGACAGGTTCCTGTCCAGGCAAAATTGATATAGATCTTTGGTGAGATCGGACAATAGTTTGGATTTGGAGCCTCCGAGGCGGTTTACATACCGCACTGCAGAGATGTTGTCCATCCGAAGCACTAGGGAACAGTTGGACGCGTTCTTGGCAAAGCTGCGGATCGCGAAGGATCCAGCAATGAGCTCGAGACAATTTATATGGAGTGCTTGTTCCGAAGGGGACCAGAGACCCCCTGTGGAGGTTCGGGCGCATGTGGCACCCCAACCCAGAAGGCTTGCATCGGATTCCAGGATAAAATCCGGTTGAGATCCGAAGATTGCTTTCCCATTCCAGGCTTCCATGTTGCGGAGCCACCATTGGAGTTCGATGAGAACTTCGTCTGTCAGGGATATGACTTGGTCGTAAGAGGTTGAGCGATGCAAGTAGGAGGTTTTCAACCGTTGCATTGCCCTGTAGTGTAAAGGCCCGGGAAATATAGCCTGAATTGATGCGGACAGGAGTCCAAGAATGTGAGCAAGGTCTCGGAGCCGAGGCCGTTGCGAAGAGAGTAACTTTCGTATTTCTCTCTTTATGTTTTTGATTTTTTGGTAAGGCAGCTGCAAAGTCGCCTGAACTGAGTCTATCTGAAACCCCAGAAATTGGACTAGTTGAGAGGGTTCCAGATCTGATTTCTGGAAATTTATAACAAACCCGAGGTTTTGAAGGAGAGAAGAGGTCATGTCTGTGTGTTTGCGGAGCAAATGTCGGTCTTGGGCCATAATCAGGATATCGTCTAGATATATGATGGAGCGTACTCCTTGGGAACGGAGTAGAGCTATGACCGGTTTCATTAACTTGGTGAAACACCAAGGAGCTGAGCAAAGTCCGAAGGGAAGGCAGGTGAACTGCCAAACTTCGCCTTGCCAGAGAAATTGCAGAAAGGCACGATGACTAGGTGCAATAGGGACCGTGAGGTAAGCGTCCTTCAGATCGAATCGGGAGAACCAATCTCCCACGCAGAGTAGGTCTCTGAGAAGATGGATACCCTCCATCTTGAAATGGCGGTATGTGATAAATTGGTTCAATTGTTTTAGGTTGATAATAGGACGGTGTTCTCCCGTCTTTTTTTGTACTAGGAAAATATTGCTGATGAAAGTTTGTGGGAAGGGCGAAGGCTCGATCGCCCTTTTTTCTTGAAGTTTGTGTAACTCCGAATTCAAAATTTGTTTGTCTACTCTCGACATCTCGAGAGGTGTCGGATGACCGTATTGAATGGGGTGTGTAAGGAAATCTAACTTGAAACCCCTGACTGTATGAAGGATCCAGTGATCCTGAGAGAGCAGTTTCCACTGTTGGAAAAAAAGGGTTAGTCGACCAGCAACTGGTAAATTTTTGAAATAAGTAAGGTCCATTACCTGAAGCAGTGCGTCCGCGCAGGGATGCAGAACCACGTCCTCGGAAGGAGCCTCTTGCATTGAAGAGTTGTCTGTGGTATGGTCGGGTGGGTCCTGAAGACCAATAGTCTGTGGGGCGGGGTCTGTAGCCTTGAAAGGCTGCCCTACTGGTAGCTCGACCCCGAAAGCGACCAGCTCTCCCATAAAAACGACTAGATTGGGACCTAAAAACCCTTCGTAATGAGGATTGGGCTTTATTTAGGGTTGTAAAAACCGAGACATGCTTAGAGAGGTCTCGCATAAACTTATCGCCGAACAAAAGTCCATCGGCTTCTGGCCCCAATTCCTTTGAACTTAAGTCCACCAATTTGGCATCAATCTTATAGAGTGCTGCTTTCCGTCTCTCTACTGACATTGCCACATTGGCGTTACCCAACAGGCAAAGAGCTCGTTGAGCCCATTCCCTGACTGTGTGTGGGTCAAATTTTCCGCTAGTGAGTGCCTCATCTGCCAGAATAAAGATTTGAACTATAGGACCTGAAACGTCCAACAGTTTGTCTTGGGTTGTTTTTAACCCTTGTTCGATACCCTTACGAGGGTCTTTGCCAGACTTGTTCAGATAAGTGACCAGCATAGGGTCAAATTCAGGGGTAGAGGCAACTTTGCCTGGTATAGTGGGTCTTGGGCATTCCGCCCTTAGTTTGTTCCTAATCTCTTTATCCAGTGGCTTGCGAAGCCACATTTTGCAAAAATTGGCAATATGATCAGGAGGGGCCCATTCTGCAGATCGTGGATGACGAATTGTCCTAGGGTCAAACAAAGGAAGGCCTGAAGCGTCCAAAAGGACGTCTGAAACAGACTCCTTAGATGAGGGGCCACCTTTTATATCTGGATTAAGGAAGGTCTCCTTAACGAACTCCGAAGTTGAGGACTCCTGGGGCACATTCGCCATGGAGTCTTCATCAGAGTACATTAGGTCGTAATCATTTAAAATACGGCCAGCGAGACGTGAAGTAGAGCCCTCAAGGGGATCGGTAGGGTCCTGCACGGTGTGAGGCAGAGAATATTTAAAAACTTTGGCAGGGGCTTTGCCTTTGCCCGCCGTAGCGCTATTCCCTTTCCAGGGTCTTTTGCGCGGGGCGCTTTCCTGGTCGGAAAAATGGGAATCCTCTGAATCAGAGGGTAGGTGCGTAGAGGGGCGAACCTCTGGAGCAGTCTGTTCTTGATAGGCTGCTAAGGCTTTGGGAATGGACTCCGCAATGGTGGAGAAAAGCCATTCCCGAAGCTCCGCAGAGATAGCAGGGTCCTGGCGGTCAGACATAGTTATTATAGTAATGGATAATAATTACAGGGACTGGCAGATTGACTTAATTTATGATAAATTGATTTATAGTCTTAAAGACAAGCAGATGAGGCAACTCAGCTAGGATATATATATATATGTATATATAGAGAAAAGTGGGGTTCACCCACTAAGTGGATCTAATCACCAAAGTGAGTAGTGATAAAAATATATATGGGTGTTACCCAGTCAATAAGTGGTGTTCTACCACTGACCTTAAGAGGCAGGAATAAATGTATGCATACAGTAAAAAAGATGGGGTCACCCACTATTATTGAGCAGCTTCAGAAAAATAGGTTATGGTGATAAGGAGTGGGGGTCACCCACAGGACCAAAGTGGGGGTCACCCACAAGGAAATACAGTAGTGTGTATAGAGAAGTATACAATATAAAGGTGGGGGTCACCCACAGTAACAGTGTGGTGTCAGCCACAACAGTATGAGTATAATAATAATATTAAAATTTATATTGAGATAAATTATTTATTTTGAAAAAACAGAGAGGGGGTCACCCAAGATTGAGCAGGTTTATCCTTGAAGCAAGGTACCTGCAATTTAGATAAGGAAACAAAAAATCAGTCGTCTGTACAAACAGGGATACCAAGATTATTAAAACCCTTAGGGAAAGGGTTAAATCTCAGTGGCTGTGACTTACCTTTGAGACAGGCGATCAGAGCGTGTTCCCTGTCAGAGCCGCGGGGTCCGTCTGAAGGAAAGCGATACCGCGATCCAAGATGGCCGCCGCGTTGTGAGGGAAGGCGTTGCCGGCCGCAAGGGCGGGAGAAAAGGGCGCAAAATTGCGGCGCAAGTTAACGGACTCCTGGGAAATGGAGTCCGTCACTGATAGTCAGAGGGGAAGGCAATAATCCGGCGGGCCGTTCCTGTAATTAACAGAGAACGGCCCGGCGGAAATTAAAAGGTGTAGGATCGAAAGTAGACTAAAATAAAATACAAGGGTTATCAAACCCAATATGTTAACAATAAATAGACGAAAAAAATAAACATCTGAAATAAACCAATTTGGTGAAGCAAGGTGCCCTTAAAGCAACAAGCATTTATTAAAGAAAAGTATTAATATACAAAATCTTTTGTTTAGAATCAAAAATAAATGACAATATAATAAAACAATGAATTAGAGTAAGCAGTGTTATTGGAATAGACTCACCTGGGAGGCAAGCAGCAAAGAAAGAGGAAGTGGGAGGAGTCTGATAGCACTATATTGTTGTATGATATGTTATGATTGGTTGAATTTTTATTTACAACTTGTTAACTATTTCTTTGCTGCTGGGAGTTACAGTAAAGAAAGATAAGCAAATATGAAGCCTCCTATCTTGCCATAAAATTCCCCATGTGACACACAGGACACCTTTATGACAGCGAGACCTAAGTTCACTCACAGTATAACCAGCCACATTGTCCTGAATGAGGGACACATAGGCGAGTAGTGTGGTGTGAACCTGTGTCGCCAGCGCGTCCACTAGGGCCCACTCACCAGAAATGAGTGAATATAATGCAATAATCAGAGTTTAACACACTCAGCTACGCCGAGACAACTGCACATAACCTCTCATCTTAGGGGGACATACGGCGACACAATGGTAGATTAAGCAGAACCGATACAGCAGGTAAAATTCACCTTATACAAACCTGTACACTTAGATACAGGTCACGCAGCACCATAGGCACGCAGCACTATAGGCAACATGTACCATAACTGCTCAGTTACTGTTTTGCAACTTGTTTTTGTTTTTTCATCTCTTTTGTTCAAAGCTCAGCTACAAACTTAAACGTAAATAACATAGTCTTATAACTAATGAGTCTAGCATGTTCAATGCAAACTAGTGAGGTCTCCTAACTAGCCTTTCCTCAGAGGCTGAACACAATTGTAACTGTTTCCACTACTTAACCTTGACATGAGAATCTTGGTACTACTTATTGTCTTATATAATTAGATATTATGCTGCTCCTTGAACCATAACAGCGTAAACCTATTCTGTCAATTTTTTATTACTAAAAATGTGCAAGGTCTAATGTTTACCCTTATGTTTTCAACCATGTATAGTAAGCTGGAGGAATGCCCTTGGGGTACCTCTTAAGCATTTGTTACCACCGTACGCACGAAAAAAATAAAGAATTCAAAAAACACAGGTTACTGGCTATGGGGGGATAATGTATAATAAACACAGGTTACTGGTTGGGGGGGGGATAATGTATAATAACCACAGGTTACTGGGGCGGAGCTTAGCCACGGAACCAAGCGGTCGCACACGCGGGGAGCTCCGGCTAAAACAAACAGAAAAAGACGCGAAAATACACCTAAAAGAGTCCACATACCTCTGAAACCCAGCGGGCAGACCGGGAGAGTGAAGAGGGCACCCGACCGATGCCCTTCATATTCCAGCAGACGGGTCGGAAAGTCCGCCGCAAAGCCAAGGCCTACGCAGACTATAGGGCCCTCGAAACGGCACTATACAACGCGGCACTCTCCATACCCGCCCAGCCAGCAGAGATCAAACATACAGATCCGGACACCATGGGAAGAAAATCCCAGCGGACAGCAGCAGGTGCGTGCAGAAATACTCAAGACATCGGTGCCATGCTACAGCGCCCGGCGGGCCCAAAGATGGCGGCCACGCCTGATCCAGATACCTCTTAAGCATTTGTTACCACCGTACGCACGAAAAAAATAAAGAATTCAAAAAACACAGGTTACTGGCTATGGGGGGATAATGTATAATAAACACAGGTTACTAGTTGTGGGGGGATAATGTATAATAAACACAGGTTACTGGCTATGGGGGGATAATGTATAATAAACACAGGTTACTGGTTGTGGGGGGATAATGTATAATAAACACAGGTTACTGGCTATGGAGGATTATGTATAATAAACACAAACACAAATAAAATAAAATAAAAAAGAATGCAGCTTCAGAATTAATCTAAATTGTATGCTGTCTAGGAGGTGGGAGAGTCTGGGAGGGAGGGTCTGCTGATTGGCTGGAATGTGTCTGCTGACTGTGAGGTACAGGGTCGAAGTTTACTCAATGATGCCGAATAGGGGGCAGACCGAACATGGCATATGTTCGCCATCCGTGGCGAACGCGAACAAGCTATGTTCGCCAGGAACAATTCGCCAGCGAACCGTTCGGGACATCACTATTCCTGGGTCATGGCTGCCTAAAATGCATCCAAACATTCAGTGTCTCCACCCTCTGCATGCAGGCACTGAACTTTCCTCATAGAGATTCATTGATTCAATTCATCTCTATGAGGAAATGCTGATTGGCCAGGGCTGTGTTTGAATCATGCTGGCTCTGTCCATGATCTGCCTCTTTGTCAGCCAATCCTACGGGGAAGCACTGTGATTGCATCAGGCCACCACTTCTAATGATGTCAGCAGACTGCTTGTTTTTCTGAGTCTAACAGCATGCCGAGTTACAGCTTCAGGCTTGAATACAGTAAGATTTTGCTATATTTATGGAGGCATGAGGGGCCCAGGGGGACTAGATGGTGGTGTTAACACTATAGGGTCAGGAATACATGTTTGTGTTCCTGACCCTATAGTGATCCTTTAAGGGGTTAATGGCAGCCACGGCTGGCCTTATATGCATATTCCCTGGACCTTGTGGGGGACTGCAGCACAAAGTCACAGATCAATGACAAAAGGTGTTTAAATAAATGACACTCCCATATACAAGCATACAATCCCTCCCCTCTGCCTGGGAGATAATTGGATAAGTAACTGTACTAATTCTAACCAAATTATCTCCAAGCACAGAAAAAAACATACAAATGTTACTGATAGCCCTGATCTGGCTGACCAACATATCCAAAAATCACCCAGATCAGTTCAGGGCGTTCAGGAATTTCCTGGAAGTCATTTATTTGACCGACCGCAGGCATGGTCCCATGCCCAAAACAGTTTCAGAGTGTGGCGAAACCAGCTTCGCCACTGTGAACTGGAGAGGCCTGGCTGCTAGCCTCCTGCCCTGCGACTACGGCCCATGGACATATTGCTCTATAAACACTATATTTGGGCATGTAATAATTTATATTGCTGCTACTGGCCCTTTAAAATCAGCAATGGACATATTGGGACTTTTGGGACTAATGTCCCTTTAAGACTTTGTAACATATCACAGTAATACTGTCTTAAATATTATGTAGGTATTTATGTGTTCAGTTAAACTGGGGATATGTAGAAATGTGTGTTTTATGTGTTAAATGTATCAGTATGTAATTTTATGTCTTTTACTGTCTTTTTGCAACCATGTGGTTAATGGAGTCTGACTCTAGTCCTAGATAATTGGATTACTTCTCCAATTAACTCCAGGGCAGAAGGGAGGAAGCCGGGATGCATTGTGGGGGATGTTTTACTTCTGTTTGGGCCAGATTGTGCCATGCTGCAAGCCAGGGCCCAAAAGATACTTTTAGTAACTTTTAAACCCCTGGTCGGATTCATGCCATTTTTTAATATGTTGTTCCCCTGAATGGATTGATTGTGGATATGTATTTTTTATGTGACTGTGATGTATGGTTTTAAAATTATGAAAGTTGTGTAAAAGTATATTTTACTCTGTATGTATAATGGGATTATGTGTCACACTAAGGGGAGGGGATGTGTGGGAGGTAACATCTATGTCATTGGTTCTTTTATGCCTCCCCCTGGGTGTGGCCTGTATGTGTGAGTTGGAAATAAAAGCCAGACTGGGTGTCCCAGTCCAGAGTTCTTGCTTAACCCTCAAAGCGATGTGTCGTCTCGGTCTTTGGGGGAATGGGATTGTATGCTGACTGCCAAGAGTGTAAGCCGATGTCTGCTTTTCTTGTTCAGCTGTTCCAGTGTTCGTGTGGTTCCAGTCGGGAGAATGGTGTTTGCAGTAGCTGCCTGTGCATCTGGAAAGGGGATTATCGCCTAAACTGGGTTTTATCCTCTTGTAAGTGAAACGGTCCGTTACACAGAGAATCAGTGCTTGCGGACGGTCTAGTACGGTAGTTTGAAAACACACTACCGAACAGAGTCAATAGTCTTACCCTGGAGCTTGTTCCCCTTATCCAGACAAATGATTTCACCGAACAGTGCCCTTCTAAGTTGTATAGAACTGAACACAGGCGATGATGGAAATCCAGCGGTGTTCGGGGGTTTCTGTGTTCGATTTTAGTTCCATGAGATCCATGCCCAACCACCGCTGCCTGCGTTCATGCGAACAAGATGGCAGTCACCTTGTGGTTGTCTATATGAATTGCGGCCACCCAGACGAACAATTAGAACACTGTGGTGAGAAAAGTTCCAAGTTGTTAATAGGTGTTAACAAGCTCCAGGGTGGTCTCTATTATTTTACTTATTATGCAAATACTTTTTAAAGCCTCCAATAGATTTCAATTATCAGTATTCTATGCCAATCATCACTTTACAAATTCAATATCAGATGAGTGAGGATACAAATGATATAAGATGTTTAGACCACTTGTCCAAATATATCTATAGGATAAGGATCTATATAGATATGGACGAATGCTGCACTAGAAGCAGACGCCAACCTTACATTACAGGTACACTACAGAATTGATGCTCCAATATGATAGAACTAAACTTATTGTGTTAGTAGGGACTGAACATCCTTATTAGCATATACTTATCAGTACAATGAGTATTAGATTTCATCCAGAGTTACAGAATTTTGGCTTGTGAATGTCTTATTTAGGAGACTGAATGTTTATATTATATCAAATGATGGAGCCTACGTTAGCCAAGTGTGCATTATAATATGGTATTTTAATAGTGCTTTTCTAAGGAAGTTGTGACTGCAGTCACCATCACCTGGGCTTTCATACGGACACTTTATGTAGGACCCTGGACTACGCCTATGTCTAAGTCACCCTGTGCCCATCATAGGTTCAGTGTGTGTATTATTTTATTGTTGTTTTGTGTGCTCTCCTGTTGCTTGCTACCAAATAGGTGGATTTGGCTGTGGAGACGGTACAGTGCCACCTGTTGGTACCAACAGCAATATGCACTACCTGATTAGCAAAGCTCGTTAAATTGCATATTCAGGTAAATTTGCATATTGCTAAAGATATTTCGTGTTGCTTATTGCCTTCCCCATCCCTTTATAAACATGTTGTTATAATTTCCTGCATATTTTGTGACGTTTTGTTATATGAATTTGATTATGTATGTCACAACAAGCTTTATGTAATGTGCATATTAGACATGCAATTCAGATGCTTCAGAATGTCTGAATTGCCGAATTTTGGAAGTGCCGAATCGAACTGCCTAAACCAGATGCCAATAAACTGGAGAGGAGGTAATACAGGGAGTGCAGAATTATTAGGCAAATGAGTATTTTGACCACATCATCCTCTTTATGCATGTTGTCTTACTCCAAGCTGTATAGGCTCGAAAGCCTACTACCAATTAAGCATATTAGGTGATGTGCATCTCTGTAATGAGAAGGGGGTGTGGTCTAATGACATCAACACCCTATATCAGGTGTGCATAATTATTAGGCAACTTCCTTTCCTTTGGCAAAATGGGTCAAAAGAAGGACTTGACAGGCTCAGAAAAGTCAAAAATAGTGAGATATCTTGCAGAGGGATGCAGCACTCTGAAAATTGCAAAGCTTCTGAAGCGTGATCATCGAACAATCAAGCGTTTCATTCAAAATAGTCAACAGGGTCGCAAGAAGCGTGTGGAAAAACCAAGGCACAAAATAACTGCCCATGAACTGAGAAAAGTCAAGTGTGCAGCTGCCAAGATGCCACTTGCCACCAGTTTGGCCATATTTCAGAGCTGCAGCATCACTGGAGTGCCCAAAAGCACAAGGTGTGCAATACATGGCCAAGGTAAGAAAGGCTGAAAGACTACCACCACTGAACAAGACACACAAGCTGAAACGTCAAGAATGGGCCAAGAAATATCTCAAGACTGATTTTTCTAAGGTTTTATGGACTGATGAAATGAGAGTGAGTCTTGATGGGCCAGATGGATGGGCCCGTGGCTGGATTGGTAAAGGGCAGAGAGCTCCAGTCCGACTCAGACGCCAGCAAGGTGGAGGTGGAGTACTGGTTTGGGCTGGTATCATCAAAGATGAGCTTGTGGGGCCTTTTCGGGTTGAGGATGGAGTCAAGCTCAACTCCCAGTCCTACTGCTAGTTTCTGGAAGACACCTTCTTCAAGCAGTGGTACTGGAAGAAGTCTGCATCCTTCAAGAAAAACATGATTTTCATGCAGGACAATGCTCCATCACACGCGTCCAAGTACTCCACAGCGTGGCTGGCAAGAAAGGGTAAAAGAAGAAAATCTAATGACATGGCCTCCTTGTTCACCTGATCTGAACCCCATTGAGAACCTGTGGTCCATCATCAAATGTGAGATTTACAAGGAGGGAAAACAGTACACCTCTCTGAACAGTGTCTGGGAGGCTGTGGTTGCTTCTGCACGCAATGTTGATGGTGAACAGATCAAAACACTGACAGAATCCATGGATGGCAGGCTTTTGAGTGTCCTTGCAAAGAAAGGTGGCTATATTGGTCACTGATTTGTTTTTTTGTTTTTGAATGTCAGAAATGTATATTTGTGAATGTTGAGATGTTATATTGGTTTCACTGGTAAAAATAAATAATTGAAATGGGTATATATTTGTTTTTTGTTAAGTTGCCTAATACTTATGCACAGTAATAGTCACCTGCACAAACAGATATCCCCCTAAAATACCGTATTTTTCGCTCCATAAGACGCACTTTTTTTCCCCTCAAAAGTGAGGGGAAATGTCTGTGCGTCTTATGGAGCGAATATGAAGCTTTACTTACCTGTCTTGCAGCGTTGGCCGGCAGCACAGGGCGCACCGCGGTAGTGGAACTTGAATTTCATGTTCCGGTTTCCGGCGGGACTGAAAGGAAGTGTGCACAAGCTGAGTGCGCACTTCCTTTCAGTCCCGCCGGAAACCGGAACATGAAATTCAAGTTCCACTACCGCGGTGCGCCCTGTGCTGCCGGCCAACGCTGCAAGACAGGTAAGTAATTATGGGACAAGGGGAGGGGGACAGTAAGGGGGGAGGGGGACAGTAAGGGGGGGGGGATGAAGTCTATGGGGGGGGATGAAGTATATGGGGAGGGGGGGGGATGAAGTCTATGGGGAGGGGGGGGATGAAGTCTATGGGGAGGGGGGGATGAAGTCTATGGGGAGGGGGGGATGAAGTCTATGGGGAGGGGGGGGATGAAGTCTATGGGGAGGGGGGGGATGAAGTCTATGGGGAGGGGGGGGATGAAGTCTATGGGGAGGGGGGGGATGAAGTCTATGTGGAGGGGGGGATGAAGTCTATGGGGAGGGGGGGATGAAGTCTATGGGGAGGGGGGGATGAAGTCTATGGGGAGGGGGAATGAAGTCTATGGGGAGGGGGGGATGAAGTCTATGGGGAGGGGGGGGATGAAGTCTATGGGGAGGGGGGAGGATGAAGTCTATGGGGAGGGGGGGGATGAAGTCTATGGGGAGGGGGGGATGAAGTCTATGGGGAGGGGGGGATGAAGTCTATGGGGAGGGGGGGATGAAGACTATGGGGAGGGGGGGAGATAAGGTCTATGGGGAGGGGGTGGATGAAGACTATGGGGAGGGGGGGATGAAGTCTATGGGGAGGGGGGGGATGAAGACTATGGGGAGGGGGTGGATGAAGTCTATGGGGAGGGGGTGGGTGAAGTCTATGGGGAGGGGGGGATGAAGTCTATGGGGAGGGGGGGATGAAGTCTATGGGGAGGGGGGGATGAAGTCTATGGGGAGGGGGGGATGAAGACTATGGGGAGGGGGGGAGATAAGGTCTATGGGGAGGGGGTGGATGAAGACTATGGGGAGGGGGGGATGAAGTCTATGGGGAGGGGGGGATGAAGACTATGGGGAGGGGGTGGATGAAGACTATGGGGAGGGGGTGGATGAAGTCTATGGGGAGGGGGTGGGTGAAGTCTATGGGGAGGGGGTGGGTGAAGTCTATGGGGAGGGGGTGGGTGAAGACTATGGGAGAGAGGAGAAGACTATGGGAGGGGGGGACACTATGGGACAGGGGAGAAAAAAATATTCTGTACAAACTGTCCCATAGTAAGAAACACTATGGGACAGTTTGTTCAGAATATTTTTTTTCTGGATTTCTTCCTCTAAAAACTAGGTGCGTCTTATGGTGAGGTGCGTCTTATGGAGCGAAAAATACGGTAGCTAAAACTAAAAACTACTTCCAAAAATATTCAGCTTTGATATTTAGTTTTTTGGGTTCATTGAGAACATGGTTGTTGTTCAATAATAAAATTAATCCTCAAAAATACAACTTGCCTAATAATTCTGCACTCCCTGTAGAAGAAGTTCAATGGATATTGAATTTAAAAACCCTCAAGTTAGGTCTTAATATGGATACAGATTTGGCTGGATTAATTTAATTATTTGCTCTTTTGTCTATAGACTTGTTTTATTGTATATGGATGGATTGTCAACGGACATCTCCTGGGATGTTTTACATTACATATACGTGTCACATGTGTTTATAAACATTTATATATATTTATTAATGATTTTATATACATATTTTTTCATAAATGTTATTTTTTCCTTTTTTTAACCGTTCATATTCCCCAGGATTTATATGCCCATTCATAGTCCATTCATAATTTGTACACATTTGTTAAAGTGAACCGGAAAACACAATTGAATATATTTTGGTGCATTTCTGTACATTTTTCTATGTTTATGTTGCCTATTTTCAAGTTCTAATAGTGGGTGGGCGTGCACGACTTCAACCGCACGAACGCATGCTTAATTTCCATTCAGTGTGTCCGATGGATACAGCCGAAGTGAACTGCGCTCCATGGTGGAACGCATCTGAGTGCCAGCTGATCAAAGCTCTGAAATCAGGAGATCTATATAAACGAAGAAGCAGTTACAATGTCCCAAATCCCTGAGGAAATCCACGGATTGGACGAAACGCGTTGGATATTATTTTTGGAACTTTTTGTTTTATTACTGTTCTTTTATTGGCTATTGTTCCTGCTCCGTCTAACCCTTTGCAGTGTGCTGTTCCAGGTCAATCTTGGGTGGAGATATGACTGAAAATATTGCCTTCTTGGAAGTGCAATTTTAAGCATTAAAAGTGTTGGTTTTAACCTACTACGCTATTGGCTCTCCTTTTATATCTACAGCTGCAAGTTGAAGTACCAACAGACGTATTTTTACTCCTATTTTGGCGAGACAAGCCTGAACTTCCTGACGTCTTGTGAATTTTCTCACTTCTCTGCCCCCCTCATATCCCCCCCCCCACTTTCTGAGGCACTGTATAAAGCTATGTGCAGTTTTTGATTTTTCTAAATATTGTACAATAAGTTGGTATTCACTTTCTCCAAGTGAGGAGCTTGCCTTTTTCTTGTGTTTCTATGTCTCCTGGTCCAGGCTGCTCTCCCAGTAGTGTGTGTTTCTATGTCTCCTGGTCCAGGCTGCTCTCCCAGTAGTGTGTGTTTCTATGTGTCCTGGTCCTGGCTGCTCTCCCAGTAGTGTGTGTTTCTATGTCTCCTGGTCCAGGCTGCTCTCCCAGTAGTGTGTGTTTCTATGTGTCCTGGTCCTGGCTGCTCTCCCAGTAGTGTGTGTTTCTATGTGTCCTGGTCCTGGCTGCTCTCCCAGTAGTGTGAGTTTATATGTCTCCTGGTCCTGGCTGCTCTCCTAGTAGTGTGTGCTTCTATATCTCCTGGTCCAGGCTGCTCTCCCAGTAGTGTGTGTTTCTATGTGTCCTGGTCCAGGCTGCTCTCCCAGTAGTGTGTGTTTCTATGTGTCCTGGTCCAGGCTGCTCTCACAATAGTGTGTGTTTCGATGTGTCCTGGTCCAGGCTGCTCTCCCAGTAGTGTGTGTTTCTATGTCTCATGGTCCTGGCTGCTCTCCCAGTAGTGTGTGTTTCTGTGTCTCCTGGTCCTGGCTGCTCTCCCAGTAGTGTGTGTTTCTGTGTCTCCTGGTCCTGGCTGCTCTCCCAGTAGTGTGTGTTTCTGTGTCTCCTGGTCCTGGCTGCTCTCCCAGTAGTGTGTGTTTCTATGTGTCCTGGTCCAGGCTGCTCTCACAGTAGTGTGTGTTTCTATGTCTCCTGGTCCTGGCTGCTCTCCCAGTAGTGTGTGTTTCTATGTCTCATGGTCCTGGCTGCTCTCCCAGTAGTGTGTGTTTCTATGTCTCCTGGTCCAGGCTGCTCTCCCAGTAGTGTGTGTTTCTGTGTCTCATGGTCCTGGCTGCTCTCCCAGTAGTGTGTGTTTCTGTGTCTCCTGGTCCAGGCTGCTCTCCCAGTAGTGTGTGTTTCTATGTGTCTCCTGGTCCAGGCTGCTCTCCCAGTAGTGTGTGTTTCTATGTGTCTCCTGGTCCAGGCTGCTCTCCCAGTAGTGTGTGTTTCTGTGTCTCCTGGTCCAGGCTGCTCTCCCAGTAGTGTGTGTTTCTATGTGTCTCCTGGTCCAGGCTGCTCTCCCAGTAGTGTGTGTTTCTATGTGTCTCCTGGTCCAGGCTGCTCTCCCAGTAGTGTGTGTTTCTGTGTGTCCTGGTCCTGGCTGCTCTCCCAGTAGTGTGTGTTTCTATGTCTCATGGTCCTGGCTGCTCTCCCAGTAGTGTGTGTTTCTATGTCTCCTGGTCCAGGCTGCTCTCCCAGTAGTGTGTGTTTCTGTGTCTCATGGTCCTGGCTGCTCTCCCAGTAGTGTGTGTTTCTGTGTCTCCTGGTCCAGGCTGCTCTCCCAGTAGTGTGTGTTTCTATGTGTCTCCTGGTCCAGGCTGCTCTCCCAGTAGTGTGTGTTTCTATGTGTCTCCTGGTCCAGGCTGCTCTCCCAGTAGTGTGTGTTTCTGTGTCTCCTGGTCCAGGCTGCTCTCCCAGTAGTGTGTGTTTCTATGTGTCTCCTGGTCCAGGCTGCTCTCCCAGTAGTGTGTGTTTCTATGTGTCTCCTGGTCCAGGCTGCTCTCCCAGTAGTGTGTGTTTCTATGTGTCTCCTGGTCCAGGCTGCTCTCCCAGTAGTGTGTGTTTCTATGTGTCTCCTGGTCCAGGCTGCTCTCCCAGTAGTGTGTGTTTCTGTGTGTCCTGGTCCTGGCTGCTCTCCCAATAGTGTGTGTTTCTATGTGTCCTGGTCCTGGCTGCTGTCTCTCTGTCTCTCTGTCTCTCTGTCTCTCTGTCTCTCTGTCTCTCTGTCTCTCTGTCTCTCTGTCTCTCTGTCTCTCTGTCTCTCTGTCTCTCATGTTCTGTTTACTCGCTGTCTGACCAGTCACGTGACTCTCAGTGTCTCAGCTTTGAGTAGTGAACGAATTCCTCCGGCCCCGCTGATTGGCTAAGGTTTGTGAAGGCTCCTCCCCAGACCCGGTCTGTGATTGGATGCGTTTGATGACGTACAGTCCGGTGACGCGCGGCGTGACGGATCCCCTGCTGGCGGTGCTGCGGGAGGCGCGGGGCGGTGCGGTGACTTCCGGTGGCAGGTACCGAGAGCGGGGCGGGGGACACCGGGTGGGAGACAGGGGGAGGGGTGGGGGCTGCACCGGTGGCCCATATACACCCTGACCGGAAACTGATAGAAACATAGACTGTGTGTGTTATATATATACAGTGTGTACATAGACTGTGTGTTATATATATATACAGTGTGTACATAGACTGTGTGTTATATATATACAGTGTGTACATAGACTGTGTGTTATATATATACAGTGTGTACATAGACTGTGTGTTATATATATACAGTGTGTACATAGACTGTGTGTTATATATATATACAGTGTGTACATAGACTGTGTGTTATATATATATACAGTGTGTACATAGACTGTGTGTTATATATATATATATACAGTGTGTACATAGACTGTGTGTTATATATATACAGTGTGTACATAGACTGTGTGTTATATATATATATACAGTGTGTACATAGACTGTGTGTTATATATATACAGTGTGTACATAGACTGTGTGTTATATATATATATACAGTGTGTACATAGACTGTGTGTTAAATATATATACAGTGTGTACATAGACTGTGTGTTATATATATATATATATATATATATATATATACAGTGTGTACATAGACTGTGTGTTATATATATATACAGTGTGTACATAGACTGTGTGTTATATATATATACAGTGTGTACATAGACTGTGTGTTATATATATATATATATACAGTGTGTACATAGACTGTGTGTTATATATATATATACAGTGTGTACATAGACTGTGTGTTATATATATACAGTGTGTACATAGACTGTGTGTTATATATATACAGTGTGTACATAGACTGTGTGTTATATATATATACAGTGTGTACATAGACTGTGTGTTTATATATATACAGTGTGTACATAGACTGTGTGTTATATATATATACAGTGTGTACATAGACTGTGTGTTATATATATATATATACAGTGTGTACATAGACTGTGTGTTATATATATACAGTGTGTACATAGACTGTGTGTTATATATATATATATATACAGTGTGTACATAGACTGTGTGTTATATATATATATACAGTGTGTACATAGACTGTGTGTTATATATATATATACAGTGTGTACATAGACTGTGTGTTATATATATATATACAGTGTGTACATAGACTGTGTGTTATATATATATATACAGTGTGTACATAGACTGTGTGTTATATATATATATACAGTGTGTACATAGACT